>NC_046185.1:22770759-23078259 GCF_011004875.1 Balearica regulorum gibbericeps | reverse complement strand
GTAACTCTAGCTAAAATCCATTCCTTCCCCCAAATTTTCTTTTTTTCTCTTTGCACATCGCCCTACCAAAGCCCCGCAGCATATGCACACACCAGGGGCAGGATGCGGGAGAGGCCGGGAGGAGGGAGAAACTTTCACCTGCAAGAAGCAGGGAGGAAAGGCAAAGTGTCAGCAACAAGAAAACACTCCTGTGCTCATCTGAGTCAGTGATGATTTCTGACCGGTGCCCGGGATACGAAATACCAGGAGCCAACTGCAACAGATGTCTGCGGTGAAAGTGGAAGCAGATGTAAAGCTGCATGGGATCTGCAAACGCAAACACCGGGGCATCCTCAGATGAAGTTGGCTTTGGCCCCTTTGCAACAGGTGAAAGAGAAAATATTAAAAATGAAAAGGCAACCTGGGATGGGGCATAAAGAGGTGCTGGGGAGGGCTTCCCCCATCCAAGGTGGAGGGAGGATGGTGGACACATGGGACTGGCAGGCAGTGGGGGGGACCACTGAGCCCCATCGCCCTCCTCTGCATCCCTCTCCTGAGTGTGAGAGCAGCAGGCGCTTGGGATATTTAGCTCTACATCAACAACCTCCAGCACTGGTTTACGCAACATTAAGTGAGGCACGCGTCTCTCCCTCCAGCACAGCTTATAAACCACCTTTCCAGCACCACTGCTGCGCTGGGGCTTCCCGGGGCAGTTCATAGGAGGGGGCAAAGCCCTCTGGGATCATGAGCTGCCCCCGGGCCTTGGTGCAAAGCAGCGAGGAGGGCTGAAAGAGTTATTACAATAGAATAAGGCAACCCTCGCTCTCTAAAACTCATGCCTTAAAAAGAAAATATTCACAATTAGCTGGGAAACCTGTGACAGTTTAACAGAACAAGAATAATGCAATGAATTTTAAAACCCTCACTGCTTACTACATGTGTTACATATAATCACACATATTAATCCAGTGTAGAAGGCTGAAACTTCATGTCAACACCCACCAATAAAATTGCACCATAACATACAGATGTATTTTTTCACTTAATGGCAATGTTTGTACAACACAACAGAAAGTTTGGGATTGCAGTTTAAAAAGATGTCCCTCAACACTGCGTAATGCATTGCTTTCTACCAGTCTGTCAAAAATGTGTGCACGTGGGGGAGATTTTAATGGTTTTGATTCTTTTAAAGGCCCTTTCACAAACCAGACAATACAACACATGCATTTTAATGGTCACAAAACATTTCAATAGTCATTTTGCCCCTAAAGGGCTGGTGGAGGTGGCCGGGCAGGGTCCCCCCGGAGCTCCCCGCAGCAGCCGCCCAGGGGCCTGCACCCGCTCTGCTCCCGTGTAACCCTGCTCCTCCACACCACAGACACACGGGTGTGCAGAGCACCTCTGTCCTCCGGCATAAAAGTAACCCTTTCACTCTCCATTATAGGGTATTTCCGCTGCAGGGCAATAGCCCAGAGAAGTTTTTAAACCGTGCACAGTATTTGTAGGGACGTACTAATTATATGTTGCGAAGGTGATAATTTTCAGCCAGTTGAAAGACGTTAAGTCAGAAAAAAAAATTACCAATGCCCTGAAAACCATATGATAACGGCAGCCTAAATCATGCTATTCCCAGGGCTCAACAGAGGTCCCGCTGTGCCTCCCCATCGATGGTGGCTGAGGACGATTCCTCCACAGGGAGATTTTCTGAATTTCAAACTGAAATCCCTATTTCTCCCCAGCACTTGCAGTAACCCGCAACGCTTTTGAGAACTACAGGCAAGGGAGACCTTACACCATGCAGACGGACACAGAAGTGAAAGCAACAGCACCCATCCCTCGGAGACCAAAAGAATCCTGCTAAAAGTGGCAGAAAAGTCTATATCCTCTGAATTAGCTTAACTTTTCCACGATAAAACCCCCAACACCAAACGAGTCTGTTCTGTAGTGTCAATCAACCAAGTGAGCACAAAGCAATGAGACATGGGCACTGACTGGAAAAATACATAAAAGATATTTAAAGGCTGAAGCCTGCTGAGAAACAAATGCGTTGTGTCCCACCTGGGACCACGGTACAAAGACTCATGCTCCTCCTCCCGCTACGAGGCCATGATGCCTCTCAGGGAAAGGTCTCTATCCTGCATTTAGGACCTTCTCCCTCCCACCTCTCCACATCAGGGACCCGTGGAGGGCACTACCAGGGGACATGAGCTGGCTCCCTCACCCTTAGCATGATGGACAGTCTGCCACAGCTTCACTGACTGCAGTGTCAGTGAATATGTATGTTATATATATCGTAATAGACACATAGATATCTCAAATACCTAAACCCACATATGACATACATGTATCACGACCTATGTAATAACTTAGACACAAATACAGTGCTACAAGGTGGGACAAAATCCATCTTTTCCTCCTGTACTCCTTTTGGCTCTGAAGAGCTAACAATAGATAACATTTGTTTGCCCATAAAATAGAAGACACGCAGGGAGCAGAAACTCTATATGGGTTGATCTCTGAACCCACAAAAGACTAGATCTTCCCTGGTGTCAATCCCTGCTCTCAGAAAGGAGCCACATCCATGTAAGCAGCTGAGAATCTACTCTTGGCTTTCCTCTTACCAAAACAACACTTAGAAAAGTGCTTCATCTTGAAATCTTCCCTCAAACATCCGTGACTTTTTACTGGTTTTAGAAATAAAAGGAAGAAAAGAAGCAAGTAGGCATGATTTTAATGTTTTTTTATATATATGTATGTATAAACCAAACCACATGTGTTTTGCTGGCCTCTGCAGCTTGCTGTCTGAAAGAGTGGCTAATGTTTCCATTGGCATCAGTTACATAGATAAAAAAGAGACAGAAACAGGACTCAGTAAAATGTTGTCATGTTGACTTTTGCTCTTGTAGAAAAACAGGGTGGAAAAAACCCACAGGAAAAGACATTTTAGTTTCGATACAGCTGACATGGCACTACCAGCACAAGGAGTTTGAAATAAAAACAAGAAGGGAAAGTAGTTCAGGCACCCTGCTCACTGACGGTGGCCTAGTGAAAGAATTATTGTTCGAGTCAAATCAGGTGGATGATGGTTTCCCAAGAATGCAGCACTGTAAGAAAATCCTACGCTCTCCATATATCTGTCATGGCTCTTTAGTGCCACTAATTCCTGCTCCCAGGGAGAGTGAATGATTCCCCTTTCAGAAGCAATGATTTTGGGTTTCTGTACAGGACCAGCGGCTTTGGGGATTCCCCCAGCACCCTTTCTAGCAGTGAGAAGAGCCAGTGGACCAGAGCTCTGGGAAGGTTTGAGCATCAGCAGTGAGGACCTGTTTGCCAACAAAGACCTCAGATGGGTGCTGCTGAGGGGTGGTAGAAAGCTCTTGCACCATGAGCTGCCTTTTTGTGATATATTTTGTAGAAAGGATCACTTTGTTTGCAACAATTTTTCTGGCATTTGGGCCTAAATAACACCATCATCTATCGTTAGGCAGTAGTGCATTGAATTTTCTTCCTCCTGAGATATGCAATAGCTTCTCTTTTGAAACTTTAGCTTGCACCTGCCTCCTCACAGGAGCTGATCACTTTTGGGGCTGCTGCATCCCTCCTGCATCTCCTGCCCTATGCCGATGTCCTCACATCCTCTTCTCTCTCTGTCCGTTCTCCTGGATTTCCCTTGCAACACCCTCGCCATTGCCTGCACTACTCATCGGTTAGATGGGAAAAGCATCTTGAATCACAAGTAAGGTGAAACTCATTTTCTGCCACCTTGCACATCTTCCAGGGCTACATCTACTCCGGCAGCTACAAGGAGCCGGGGCCCATTCCCTGGCCCAGAGACTTGGTGTCACATCACTGCTGGAGCCTGCAGTGCTGAGCCTCTCCCTCAAGAGGGTGGCCTCATCCCTTCCCGCCTGTTGGGAAGGACCTCAAGCTTGTGCTGTCCCCCAAACCACAGCCAGGAGAGTGAGAGGAGTTGATGTTGGCCACCACATCAAATATTTGGCCTCTGGGCAGTAGCAAGTGTGCTGGATGAGAATCACCCTTGCAAGGATCCGACCTCACTGGCACTGAAGCACCAGGAGACCAACTCAAAAACTTAAGAGAGTAGATGAAAAATAAAATACTCTTAGCTGGAAAAAAAATCCCATCATCTAGTAATCACGATCAGTACCTCCTAAGGGACCAGCCAGAAGACTTACTTTGTTGCTGAATGTGGATGCTTTCCATTAATTGATGCACTTGAGTTGTGTGCACTTATCTGGGGGCCAAACTGAAAGAAAACAGGGAAAAGTCATTTGAATCAAACAAGAATTGATTACTTGGCAATGTGCAGGGAAAAAAAAAAAATCCCTTTGGATCAAAGAAAGCGTTTTGGGCATTTTTAAAACAAGCCAAGGATATTTGGAAATGAAGGTCTTCATCTGCAGCGAGACTTCAGCTAAGAGCCATGTGGGCAGGAGGGGTCACCGTTGCTTGCCCCACCGGTGGTCACCCCTCCTCGTCCTGGGGGACTGCTCGGCTGGGAAGCGCAGCCCACCCCTCTCCTCTCAAACTCTGCTGTTTGCACGGTTTAACATACCCTGGATCATTTGGTCTGAATTTGCTGATTACTTCCAATGCCCCAAAGCAGCACTTTCTGGAGAATAATTGATTTACCAATTTTCCCCCAAGACTGAAATAATATTTCAGGTAGCAAATTACCCCCTGAGCCCTCTTGCCAGGATCTCTGTGGTCTCACAATAACATTTTCTAATTGTCTGGCTCTTTTGTGCCTCTGCCTTGCTGTGTGGAAGTCACATCTGAGCAGCAGAGATATTAAGATCCTGACCCAATGTCATCTAAGCACATGGATAACCTTACTCTGGCTGGGATGTTACACGTGTGCTTAAGTATTTGCTGGATGAGAGCCCAAGTGCCTGACAGCATCGTGGAAACCAATCGTGCACACAACGATAGCGAGTACAGAAAAACAAAGGAACAAGATAGAAATACCCTTTTGCTCCCAAATAAATCTTTCTCCAATAAGGATAAAGGAACAGAAATCTGTAACAGGAATTCAGTCATCTGTGTTTTAGTCCCACCTATATTAAAAAGGAACATTTCCAGTTTTTAAAAAAATCTTTACAAATTTATCGCACTTGGCAAATTTCAAATGTTTTTGCTTTTTTTATTTTTCTTTTCCTGTGCTTCCAATCCCTCATTTTCCTCCTCTTTTTCTTCCTCCTTTCCTTGAGCTGCTGCCATCCACTTCTGTGTAGCTTATCTTATCCGAGTAGCTGTTAGTATTTAATTTGTAATAACAAATCACCAGCCTGCACCCTCACATGGAAATACTATATCACACTCCTGTTAAATACACCAGTGTGTGAATAGCCTGATTCATTAAAGATGAATTTCAGCACACCTGTGACATGGTGTCTCACTGTCTGCGCTCCGGAACGAGAGCGTGATGTCATCCCTCCTTTGTGGAGACACCTCGGTCCCAGCACTTCCCGTGGCTCCGAGGCGCTCGGAGGCAGGTCACCTCTTGGCACTGGAGACCCGTTGTCCTCTGCAGAGGAAAACTTTTTGCAGCCCACTCCTGGGAGCCCGGCTGGTGCCTGTGTGCACACCCTTGCAAACAAGGCTGCTTCCCACACCCTGTCCCCAAAACAACCCCAGAGTGGGGCTTCAGGCTGTGCTGGTCACTCCTGCCCCCTCCTCGCCCAGCCCCAGCTTGTCACCCAGCTGTTACCTGGCTACAGGGGAAAAAATCTCACCTGGGTTGAATTTGGACAGAATAAACAATGGACTCTGCTTCATTTCCCTGCCAGTCCTGATCAGGACATCTCTGTGTTCCTCCCAGTCACCCAGCGCCTCCCCAGCAGCTAATCTCTGCTCCTCCTCACTGGATGGGTAAACTCTAAATGGCCAGGCTTTGCCTGGCTCTTTATCAGTGGGCAGGCGGGGTTCGGAGCGGAACAAAAGGGTCAGCTCAGAAGAAAGCCCTGGAGTTTCGCCCTCGGGAGGGGAACTCACTGTCCTTGCACACATCATTGTACAGCGTTTCTGGCAGGCGCTTTGTTAACTTCTTCCCCCACAGATAATAGAGAAAGGTTTCCCAGTGTCAGCAGCTGCTGAAGAGATAGATAGCAATGAAAGCATTTTTGGCATCTGTTTTCTGGCTTACACCAGTCGTCTTTGCCCTTTCCTTGATAACACACATTTTTGCCCTTTCTCCCTTTGATACCCAAGAGGTAAGTGGTGATAAATTTGCGATACATTTCCTAAACACAGGAGTGGGAGCCAGCGAGGGTATCCTGCTGGGACGTGGAGGATCCCTGCTACTTCAGCACCAGCTTTGCCAAGCCGATGGGGAGGACCCGGCTGTGCCCGAGCCCTGACGCCGGCGGCAGCAGCCGGCTGCATCCCTTCGACAACCCACTTCTCGCTTTTGCCTTTTCCACTGCTGCCATCTCTCCAGCCCCAGAGGCAGCGCTGCCGGTGCCTGCGTGTGTCCCTGACCTTGCTCTAAGAAGGACGGACGTGTGGACACCGGTTAGTCACATACCTGCGGTACGAGCCCACGGTACCTGCACAAAGGCAAGCAGACGGTTTGTTTCCATAGCGCAGGCTCTGCAGCCCCGCACAGCCCGGCACTGCAACAGGAGGTGGGCATGGAGCAGCAGATCGATTACTGTGCTGCCAGGCATCTGGGGTAGCAACAAACCCAAAAGCTGTGGATATTCAGGGAGAAAGGAGTAAAACAGCCCCTCTCCTGTTGTCTCCCACTCCTTCCCCACAGATGATGACAAACGTGGAGTCTGTTAGGACCCCGGACACTAAGGCAAATGTTCTAGACATTTCCAGGCTACAGTTGGTGCTTCATGTCTCTCCTGAGTGCTCTTCCCTGAAACCAGACCTGGCGTTATGGCTTGCTCTCCCAGCGTGCCGGTTCGTAAAGGCAACACTGCATGTAAGGCAACTTCATGGCTGGATCCCACCCGGTAAGCAGGTAGGCACGTGCTGGCCGTGCTCTGAGCCCAGCAGTGGTTTATGTGACCCTGAATGTAAAGGCAAGCTCCCACAAATCAACTCAACCTGTCGGTCTTTCTATTGACTTAGTCGACGCTGTGGGTATGCACACATGGTGTTTTGCAGGCAGGTACAAGCTCATTCTGCCTCTGGTTTGAATTGACTGGAAGCCACACGAGTATGGTTTACATGGAAAAAAACCCCACCAAACCAAGGAAAGACAGTAACCACACGCTAACGATGTTTGGTCACTGCAGAACACAAGTAAGATAGAGCCAACAACTGCCTGCCCAAAACATGTAAAAATACCCCAAGAATAAACCAAAGCAAGCTAGGAACAGCTAAATTCTGTAAGATCCAGTTACCGCTATCCGCTGCATTTACTGCTCTCATCTGTCTTTAACAGGAACAAAGAACTACGTCATGCTTCAAGTGAAGGGCCCATGGCATGAAGTACCTTTCTGTCCTTTGCTGAGATGACCCTATCCAGCCACAACAGATGTCCCCAGACTCCTCATAACGAGTGAAAACTAAGGCTGTTTTCCCACGTTATCTCTGAGTGGGATAATGCAAGTCGCCCAGCTGTGCTAAATCCCAGCAACCAAACTCAGCAAAACAAAACAAACTGGAGCAAACGTGAAGCTCCCACCGTAACAAGAGGGACATGGCTTCGGTGACCCAGATGAGCAGCCACAGCTGGGTGCTGTGGATCCAACCATCGCCTCCATTGCCTCTTCAGTGTGGGCAAAAGCAGCGTTTTGCAGCTGGTGTACCCATTAAATCTTCATGGTTTTTTTTTCTTCAGGGGGTGAATGCCACCCAGCTGTTTGAGGATGGCTCCTAGGTTATAAGCGCATTAACTTTTTAAGAAGATACAAAGAGAAGACAAATATGGACAGATGCAAGAACTTCTGCTGCTGACCCACTGAGTCTGGGCTCTGCTGCCACCCAGTCCTGCTCAGCCAGCTTCTCCCAGGAGGTCACAGACCCTCCAAAGGACTGAGTGGTGTTTGCTCGCTGCAGCCTGCTCCGTCCCTGCCCTGCTCCCTGGAGCCTCATCATGCGGCCAGAGAGCAGAGTCCTGTGCTCTCCTCTCCAGGGCTGTGCAAGGTGGTACAGCTGGATAGTTTATCTGCTTCAGGAAGATTCACGTAGGAAAGGGATGTTTTATTACCGCTGAATTTGATAAACTGTTACCTGAAACTGGTGAACAAGATGATATTGAAAATTTTGAAATGAGTGGAGTAAGAGCTGTCCCAAAACAGTGTTAACTTTGGAATTGAAGCTCACCCAAGTAGTTGAGTGCTGTGAGCCAGCCCAGAAAGATGAGAACAAGGAGAGAGAGGAGTTATTACACAGACAGAGTAACATCCAAATTAAAGAAGATCTAGGTATGGTCCCAAAACAAATTTAATCCTTCATCTCAGTTTATGGTAAGAGAAGACAATGAACAGAGGGGCAAAGACGGGGTAGCTAATTAGACTAAGAATATGGGGATGAAAATTACCAAACCTGAAATGGAATAAAATTTGAAGAGTTTTAATGTGCTTGAATCAAAAGACCAGATGATCTGTATCTAAGAATCACAGAATGATGAAAGAGCTGGCAAATGAAATGGTAAGTCTGGCAGCAAGTATTTCTAACAAATATTTCCACTTCAGGGGAGTTCAGGCTGTCTCTAATAAAAGGATGGTAAATAATATGCACAAATACCGGTCCTTTTATCTGGTCTATGTAGCATGCAAAGCATAAAACAAAATTTTAAGGGAAGAACAAACAGAGGAAAAGAATACAAGCCCATACCTTTATCAAACAGATGTGTCCAACTTAGTAAATATCTATTTTTGATAAAAGGATTTTACTGCTCATAGGAAATTAGATTTACCTAGACACTGCTAAACCACCTAATTTGGCACGATGTAGTAAATTCTTAGTTAAAATGGGAATGATGCAACTTAATACAAGAATCATGAGCAGGAACTGGCCAGTGGGCAATGACTTGCTGAGCCTGGAGGGGGCTGGCAAGTGGAGAGCTCCTTGAGGACCAAGCTTGGCAGTGCTTTGATTTAATCAGGCACAAAAAGCAATATTGAGCTGGTGAAATCTGGTGATGAAGACGTTGCCAAGATGGAATATGGTCACAGTGTCAGAGAGGAAGAGCTGGATGGACAGACAAACTTGCACTAGGAAGAATGGAGATGCCTGGGGAATGGGAAGCCTACCTGGCTGGAGGAAACAAAACCAGTTAGTGCTGTTCCCTTCAGCTCTGATCAGAGTGGCTGAGCTAAAAATGTTTTCCAAAAAGGCACAAGGGTACGGAGCAGTGGCCATCACTGATCCCAAATACATCCTGCTTGTCCCACAGGCACTGCCTTGAGGACACAAAGGAGGAGATGGCACATCTCCCTATTCCCCCTACTGCTGTGTTGGTTAGGCTCGGAATCAAAACTTTCCTTTCCAAGTTAGATTTTTGCAAAGAGCATTGATTCCTTGAAACTACAGTCCATGATAAAGGGTAGAAACAGTTCACATATTTGACTTTTCTTAACTGTCTGCATATTTGTCTCTTTCGAATTGTTTTACTGAAAGGTACTTCTGTCCTGGAAAAAGGCAGAAGAAGTCATTCCTAAAAGGCAAAAGAAGCAAGTTTCACTATGCTGGTAATTAGTCATGCTTTTAAACTGTTGTCATGCAACATTTCATAACTAGGCAATGCAAAAACAAAAACAATATAAAATGAGCCTGGATTTATCTCCTGGAAATTCTGTGTTGGAAAATGAATTGGATGAGGGAGATTTCCACATTGCCAAGGGGCAAATTTTATTGGATTTTAAGGTCTTTGGTGGATTAGCAACAATAAACATAGAGATCATAAAGCCGTTAAGCTAGGGGTACACAGTAAACGGCATGTACACAACAGAGAAAGTCAGTGCCACCCTGACACTGAGAGGCAAGGACTAGGTCGAGGTAGCTGATCAAAAGAAGGGGGGTAGGCCAAACTGAAGGGGAAAAAGTAATTGCCTTATCACGATCATTGATTTTTAAAACAGCCAGCAAAGCAGACAAGCCAACAGAAATGCATCTCTAAAATGAAAATAATGCTAGTAGAGGCAACAGTGGAAGCTCCTAGGATAAGTAAGAACTGATTCGTACTACTGGTTGAAACAAATCCATTTTGCTACGAAGGGGCACAAAGCAAGTGGAAAAAAAAGGTTTTTTTTCTCCCTATCATGCCAAAGCAAACTCACTGTTATCTGATTACTGAAAAAGTGTTATTTCCAAGAGCCAAAAGAGAAACCCAATTTCCTCTAGAGTCACGTCTTATGGCCCCCGTGCTCCCCACTGCAGTGACTCCAGACCTGCTCCATGTCCCATATGACTCTTCACTGCAAGGTTCCCCAATCTCCCCTACATCTGCAGACAGCTCCAAAATCCTGCCAGTTCTTCCTTGCTGTTTCCAAACTGCCTCCATGGGGCACCCGGTTCATCCCCAGGGCCCACAGGCCAGTCACGCTCTGTCTTCAGCTTCCCTGCTACTCTACATCGACAGTTTTGAACAAGTTAGCTGGCCCAGAAATGGTGCTGGTAGCAACCCTGGACATCATCATGTGCTGCATGGCCGGTCTAGTGGTGTGTCTTAACTGATTAAACTGCATAAAGAAGACCTGAACTCTCCCCTGTGTCCTTGGGCAGGAGATTGTTAATTTTGGTTCCCTTTAATAACCTACCAGTTTTCACAAAACACGGAGGAATTTGTTGTCCTTGAAATTTCCACCCTTCTGCCAGTCTGACTGGATTTGGGCAGTGGTTTCAGAAGCTACTTGGGAGGGCGACAGAGAGAGAAGAGACAAAGACATGCTCAGAGAGACAGCACGCTCAAAGAAATCCCATTTCAACTGGCAAACGGGGCAAAAGGAGCAATCTTCTGTTCCTGCTAATACACAGTGTAGCAGATCCCGGATGTGGTTCCCAGCCTGGCGTACTGCTGTCACAGAAGGTAACTGAGCAAGCTGCACTCCTCTCCTGCAGCCTTACTTGTCCTAGGAGTCCTGCTGGAACTCACATAATCCAAAGGTTCTGTGAAACAAGCCAGAAGGTGTCAAAATTATTGAAACTAGCAAGTTGGCAGGAAAAATACGAATCTTCCAGTGAGCTGCAGCATTTTCAACATCAGGAAAATACAACAAAGGCAAAGACTTTTAGAAGAGCCCTCTACATCCTGGAGCATTTTGCACATTGAGAAAGCCATTGGTCTAATTTGCTCCCCTGTGCACAGCGACTCCAGAGCCTGTTAATAACTGTTGTGGTGGATTGACCTAAGGAAGTTAACTCCATCTCAGCCAGACCTAGTACAAGCATGCTGAAGCTGGTACTGACTCTGCTGGGGTGTGCAGCCTGCTGCATGTCCCTGGGCTGTCCTCCGGCACAAACCGTAGTCCCAGGGAATACCTCGAGCCTCTATCAGGCATGGAGAACTATTTCCCGTGTTGTCTGGAGCACTCTTCAAAGCGAAGCCCTGAAGTTTCAGGTGGTTTTGCTGCAATCAACAGGAGCTACAGCCCCTCAGCATCTTGCATGAACTAGTTGTTCATCCTTCTTCTCCAAAAGATGCAAGAGGCAACATAAATTGAAGGGTGGTTTGCCATTTTTACAGCTTTCCAGGCAGATGGTCTTTCTCAGTTTAGTGACTACTTTCACTTCCAGCTCAACTCTCTCTTCTCTGGGGTTTTGCTGCTCAAAGGTTTCCTGGGCAATGTGTGCGAGGAGCTTGTGCTGAGGTGCCAGATGCTGCTCCACCCTCTTAGTCCTGAAGATAAAGCTTAGCAGTTCCTGCTACTTTCTCTTCAAATAATGTACGCCCCAATATAATTGGGTCAGAGCACAGGTAACAGACCTGCAAACCTGCTGAGATGGACCTCACAGCTCTTTGTTCCCTGTCCATCCCCTACCCCAGCACTGCGAGCCGGTGCTGCCAGCAGGAGCCCAGCTAAACCAACACCAGCCCCGGGGCCTGGGTTGGAGGCCGCTCCTGCCTGTCGTGTGTGTGCTGAGATTAGCTCCTGCTGCATCCTACTAGACAGGAGGTCTAGTGACACTCCAGAAGTGAGGGCTTGCAGGATAAAACTGTGTCAGAAGTCTGGAAAAATCTAGCATTTCACTATAACCAAAGCTATCTTTGTTTCTGGCTCTGTTACCTAGTCAGCTTTAAAAAAATGTAAATATATCATCTGCAGTCCCATTCCTACTTACGTGGGTGTAAGTGAGGAGTAACTCTGTCCAGATCACTGGAGGTTCCCTAGAGTACTAAAGAGCAGCTGGATCCAGGATGGGTTCAACTTGCATCACATGGAGCCAGGGTTGAATGGTACTAAAACCAGCGGAGTTTGGGCAGCCCAAAGGTCCCTGCTCCCTCCACATTGCTGTGATACAAATGACTTTTTCTGTGGAACAGGGGAGAATTCACTGAAGCATTAAACAGGGTAGTTATTTGCATTAGTGGTACCACCAGAGACCCCGTTACAGAAATGAAACATAATTGTAATGCAGCTCCTACCTTCTGCCACAGCCTTCACACGCAGAGGTAATTCCTTCTCTCGCTGGGTTTTCCCGCTCAGTGAGGCTTGCCCAGATGTAATCAATAGTGGGATGAAAGACTGTGGGACAGGAACACGGCTGTTGCGGAGGTCACATTGCATATCTGAAGGGATTCCTGCTGGTACCCAAAGCTGAAAACAACGCTGAGAGAGCACCTCAAAAAACCTGAGGAAGACGTTGCTCCATCTAAATACTGTTTACATCTGCAGTGGTTCAGGGCACAGAGTCATGGCTGCAAGTCAGACCCTGATTCCACTAAATGAATTATATCAAAGGTTAGTAGTAAATTCTCAGGGATATTTATGAGAGACTTCTTTATATGGAAAATGTTTATGAACAACCCTGAAACATTTGGAAACAATTTGTTTTTTCAGACACATACTACTTAGCTCACCATAGACAGAGACAGATTTTGGACCAAGAAGGGTGGAAATGTCTCCATGGTCAGATTGTTAGCAGTGTGCTGACATACTTAACCAGTTCAGGAAGCTGGCGCTTGCTTTCAGCATGTGTGTCCAGCACCGCAGACATCACAGGCATCTATATATTTCTGTTTCTAATCCTCCCACCTTGCCTTTTAAAACCTTGTCTAGACAGAGCATTGCTATTATTTTGAGCACTAATCGGGAGTGAACCTGTATCCCTTTTGATGAGAAGCCACCCTTGAACAATATATCCCAAGAAGTAAAGGTGCCAGCAGTTGTCACAGAAGTGGGAGGGATGAGAAATAAACCGCACACTTGTAGCCCGTGCAACCCCGGCGCAGGTGGGACACAAGTACACGGCACAGCTCAGCACCCACCGTCATCGCAAACACAGTGATGGGACATGATGACCCTCTTGGGTCCCCTTGCCCAGGTCTCTGACCAGCCGGTCCCTTCATCCAGAGGCTGGTACCCAAATACCAAGGACTGCTTATTGCATTCCAGGGAGGTCCCACAGCCCGGAGCAACCTCTGTGTAAAAGGGCTCCTGCATAGCCTTTTATCTGCTTTGCAGAACAGCAAGTTCTCTTTAAACGCAAAATGTCAAGATTTCAGCTAAATTCTAGGAACGTTTTCTAAATTAGTATCAGCTTAGTAACTATCAGGAGCAGGGATGTACTGCCAACATCAGCTGGCTCTGGGGATGGACGAAGAGCCGGGCTGTGGCTGAGTGCTGGGAGGTGGGACACCCTGGATGGGCAGCAAGGAGGAGGAGGAGGAGGAAGAGGATAAGGATAAGGAGAAGGAGGATGATGGTCGTTTGCTAAGGAAAGCCCTGCTCTAGCACTCAGAGAGAGTGCCTGGCCAGGGGTGGTTTTCAAAAGCTGGCTCAAGACCTGGCTGCAATTTTGTTCTCACCCAGCCTGTGATGGCACAAAAAAGCACCTCTGGTATGTTCAGGCACTGACACGATGATTTGAGAGCCCAGTTTCACACATTTGCAGCCCTTCAGGACACACGTGCTGCTGCATGCGTCCCTTCATGCCTCTGCCTGTGCTGCCAGCAGCGGCTCAGGAGAGCTGTCCCCAGCAGCCTCCCTTAATCTGTCACCTGAGCACTTAATCACTGATTTACAGGAGTGTTTGGGAGGTGAGGGGCAGGAGCCTTTACGAAGGTTTTTCAGCCACTGCCACCTGCCCCGTGAGATTGCCGGGCCTCACGTCTCCTTATTTTATATTGGTTTGCTGGTTGGGAACAGCCCCCGCTGGAGTAGTGAGGACCCAACATCTTAATTACTGTAAAGTGAGAAACCGAGCAACTTGATTGCAATGAGGAGTGTGGTGCCAGGGTCCCCCCAAGCTGTCCCCCTCTTATACAAGGAGCCGGGCATGCGACCAGCCCCACACCTCGGGATAATGCAAGTAAGAGTAGCTTAAACAATCTTGCAAGTGTCAGTGCTATTGCACTGTAATGCCTAATCCAACAGCCCCTGCAGCCAGTGTCAGCCTTTCCACTGACATTAAAAGTTGTTGGATAAGGGCCTGAGTGACTAACAAGTACAATATTTGAAATAGAGGCGTGGGGCATATTTGCAGGAATATGAAAAAAACCCCGACACCCTATTCGATCTCTCTTCAGTAATTAACTTTAAAACATTTCTATTGTCACTAAGCATTTTGCAAACATGCTGAGTCTGAAAGCAGAGAACCAAAACTGTCCCATTTCCGAGCCAAAAATCTTATCTGACCACAGGTGGGGCATACAGAGAAAAGGGAGCAAGTTTTTCTGCAGATAAATTCACAGACAAAGAAATCAATTTATGTGAACACAGCAGAGGTTGTACAAAGTCAGATGATGTCTAATCAGAAACCCTATTAAAAATCCTGAATTTGGGGTCCCATCAGTGTCGAACCAGCACAACTCAGGGATTTTTCATGATCTTCAAGTGTCAGAGCTCACCAATAATGGTCTGAAAAGAGTTTTAACTATATGAATGAATGAGTATATCACTATATATATGCTAAATCATGGCCCCTAAAGCCCATATCCAAAGGTAAGGTGTGATCCTACGCAAAGTGCCTCAGCTCCTGCTACAGTCACAGAGGGGAGACAGGCGCCTGCAGAGACGGATTTGTCCCGTCCTAGTGCAGTTAAAGGCATGCTGACTTCATCTGTGTCCCATGTATGTCACAAAACCCACAGAAACCAGTATGAAGTTGCCAGGGTCTCCAGAGTGACCCCCTGTCCCCTTGCAATGAGCCCAACCATCCGTTTGCCGCTGAGGAGCAAACCGAGAGGTCTGGTGGCCACAGGGGAGGTGACGGCTGGGACAAAGGAAGGGTCATCCCTGAATTGCTGGGGCCCAGCAGGATTCCTGAGACCGGTGGTGTCCCAGGAGACAGAGGACGGGGTGTCCTCCCAACCAGCACTTGTGTGGAGAGGCAAGGAGGTCCCTGGGGCAGCAGGGGGACAGCCGAGGGCTCCTGCGGGGGCTGCGGGGGCGGCGGGCTTGGCAGAGGGACACCCGCTTGAGCAGGATGCCACAGCGCCGAGCGAAGGAGCTGCAGGCTACTGGCCATTGGCTTGTCTTTGCACTGGACTTCGTGCTTCACAAGGAAGTTGTAATTTTTCTAATCAGCATGTTTTCATAAAGGATCATAGAATATGGTTGCGTTTTCACCAAGTCTTTATGACTGAGCAGGAACCACATCTTTTGTATTCGAGACCCCTCCTCGCTTTGTTTCTGTGCTGATGCTACAGTCTGAAAAGTAGCTGGGGACCGTTTTCGGGACTATGACTTACACTGTGAGCACTCGTGCAGCATCAGGCTATCAGCGGTATTTTCACTGGGCAGCGGAGACCTAGGAACCCTTCACAAAAAAATGAGACGAGTATAATGCTGTGCAAAGCTGTGTGAGCACATCGGGAAAGAAAGCTGTAGCTCTCATTTCCAAACTCCCATATAGTTTTCAAATCCTGACCTTGCGACTTTTGTATTTCCTAGATGTTGGCTTCCCTGTACTTACTTCATTCTTCTGAGCAGACAAAGACAAGAGGGAGATGAATGCAAATTTGCTCCTGTTTTTTTTCATGAGCTCAGTGGCAAATTAAACAAAGAATTTTAATGCGCTGGTCAACAAAGAGACAGACCTCTGCAAATAGCCAATTCTAAGAATTTCCATGACCTAGGAGCATTTAAAGATCAACTGGGCATAAAAGATAAATTGGCTATAACATTTAGTTAATACATATTTTATACAGTTCCTGGGCTTGGTGCTTGGGGCTCATAAGCGAAAGCCCCAGGCACCAGTTTTCCCAGGCCCTGGAGCTCCCCTGCACCAGCAGAGCTGTGGGTGAGCCAGGCAAAGCGGGGCAGCTCCTGCAGCTCCTGCTCTCCGTGAGGTGGGAGAGCTCCTGAGCCAGGAGGCCTCAGCACCTGTGTCCTTTTGGACAGAAAGGGACCAAACCTGACAGGCAGAAAGGAAAAGTGGCAAGACCTCCACTTTCTGCAGTGAAGAGCTGTGGGCTCTGTACAGACCTGAGGTCTGGAACACTGTCTGGCCAAAGGGGGTTGTCAGGAGAAAGTGCTTCCATCGTATTTTCATTTTTTTTGGTAATCGGCTGTATTAGAGAGGAAAAAGACTCAAATGAGATTCATACTTAGCTAGCTTGAGTGGTATTAAATACATGCACACACTGTATTTGCAGGACAGACGCACATTCAGTTGAATGACTTTTTGAGTGCATGTATCTCATATACAGGTCTTACCTGCGGACTACATAAAACCACAAAAATAGGCAAGAAGTCACTAGTTTTTACATTGTCACACCTCAAAATCCACCTCTGAGGTTCATAAAGGTGTCTTGGATTTTCTTCTGAAGGAGTCATTGCATAGTCATCATTTCTGCTGCAAACTTTGCAAAGCCCTTCCTGACCATCACTCCAAGAGTTTACTCTGACGATGTCTGCAAGGCCCTCAAGTGACCAGCTGGATTTCCCCTTGTTAGACCTCTAGTGAACCTGATAGAGACTGCTGTAAAAGGGCAAGGGATGGTGGCATGGTGACAGAGAGGGACTGCAGTGCAAAGCCCCCACACAGAGCAAGAGGTAGAGAATCCAAAACTTCCAACAACAGACATACAAAGCAGCCACCAGCGAAATGAGGGTGTTGCTGACAGGAACCTGCTGCAAAAACAAATTGCGTGGAAGAAGTAGTGAGCTCATCCACAAGCAAAAGCTGAGTGAATAGTATTTCCCATTTCCTAGAAACTTCACCCATGGTCTTTGGTGGGAGAGATGATGTAAAGGAGAAAACGACTGGCATGTAGCACATCCTCATTCTGCTTTTTTAGCTGTCATGGAGGGGACAACCTGGCGTGCAAGGTCTTGAGTGGCTTCCTTTCCTCTGAAGAAATAATTAATCTCCATCTGCCTAACTTCACAGGCTGGACGTAGAAAATCTGATTTATCTGCTTTTCCACCACCTCAGCACAAACCAGGGAAAAAACCACAGCCAGGTTTGTGCAGACACAGCCCAGGGGGACCTGCTGAGCCCAGCTCACCGGGCGAGGAGGTACCCCAGAGGGAGAAAGGCCTTTTGCAGTGATGCAATTCGGATGCTTTACATGTGAAGAACATCACATCTGTCCTCTGGCGTGCCAGGAGGTGGAGAGGGTGGAGAGTGCTGATATCAGCTGCACTTCAAAACACTTTGCAGCTTGAATGTGTTTTGTCTGAGCTGCCTGAATGAGGGGGCTGGCGGGTGGGAACCCAGGCTGAAAGTGAAAGGAGCCTTTCACTTGTTGGGCTGTAACCAGCGGCTCAGCTGGAGTGAGGGCTGGGTGGAAGGGGAAGAGGAGGAATGCTACATCCCAGCAAAGCAAATATCACCATATGTGCGCTCTGTGCAAAAACAGAAATGTAAACAGAGCCCTTTCCAAAATAAACACCTGCAAAATAAACATAGAAGGGCAATATATTAAACAAAAATAAGCACTGGGGTACAGGGGAATGCCTCAGCAGCCAGCCACCGTCCCAAGGCCACCAGAAATGCTCATCTTCCCCCTTCCCGCATCTTCTCCTATAAATAAAGCTGCTTTGGAAAACATGTATTGAGTGAAGGGTTGTGACGTCCCAACGCAGCCATGAGGGCACCGACCCTGTCCCGGTGGGAGGGGGTCCCTGGCCAGGGAGCGCAGCCACTGCTGGGGCCGGGGCTGCTGCCAGCAAAGCCGCAGCACCCGACATGCACCACACAGCCGGCAGCAGGGCGCAGCGAGACGTACTCGCTGCAACGAGGAGCAGGGGTCTTGCAATAGAAAGAACAAGTTGAACAGACTCGAATAGTCTGTCTCCACCTCTGCAGAAGTTAATAAAACCAGAAGCTCTCTGCCCCGAGTGTCGCTTTGCCCCCACTGCCGTGCCTGCCCTGCCAGGGCTGCTGTGTGCCTTGGGGTGCGTTGGCACTGTGACCCGGGCAGCAGCCCAGCTCCCACTGCTTCTTCACATTCTGCAGAGGCTGACAAACAGGCCTTTATTAATTTTTTTCCCTCCACCACAATGTCAGTCCTATTCTGCAGACTTTGCCACAGCAATGATCCAAACCAGACCCCCTTCTTTCCTCTCTCTCAAGATTTTTTCCAGGATGTGCTTGGTGCTGCACTGGAGATGGACAGAGTCTGCCCTCCCCCAGGACAGCCAGCATTGTGCAGCCTGCTGCCTCTGTCCCTTATCACACTGCATCCCAATGCAGAGATACAGCGACGGAGCTCCTTCAGAGTCACAGCCTGGGGTGAGAAACTCTTTCCCTGGTCCCTGATCCACATCCAGTATCCCAAACACCTGCCTAAAGGATGCCCTGGGACTGTGCCAATGTTTGCTACAATGGTGAGACTTGTGTCTCTGTTGCATTGTCCTCACCTCGCAGCTCAAACATCAGCTGGTGAATGGATGCTCCAGACTCATTTATCTGCCAGCCGAGGGATCCTCACAGCGCCCACAAAGATGGGAGTACCAGGTAATCGAGTCTGCAGGTTTAATTTACTGAGCTGCCTTTAGCACCCATTATTTCTCCACCATTTCCCTCCATAGTGTCATATCCTTTAGGGTTATAATTTCCCACCTGAATCGTCTCCAAGGGCCTTGGCAATGAGCTTGCTGCAAGCCCGCTCCTGCAGCCCGTGCTGCAGGTACCTCCTGTCACAGCCTCTGGGGCTGCGGTGATGGGTGCAAGCCCAGTACGGTCCCTGCCGTGTCCTCCTCTGGCCTCACAGCCCCAGAGCTGCTCACCCAGGGGTGCCTGGCAGCCCACCGTGCCTGTCACCGCTGTGCTGAGCTGAGCACATCCTCAGCCGAGACCTGGGGTCACGCTGCAGTGCAAGGCAAACTCAGGCATGAGTTCACTGGTGTCCTGCCACGGAGAAGCTGAGCCCTGGCACAGCACCAGCCACGTAATGTAAACATCCCTCTGTTTACCGTTTCTTAGCAGTCACCTATTATTTTTCATTTCCTAAGTCTGTTGAGCTCCTTGGAACAGAACAGTCCTGTCCTGCGCACGTCTGAACAACACCTTGCACGGGAGAGCCTGGACACCAGAGGGGATTTGTTTGCTTTGCGGCTACATCTTGTAAATGATGGGCAATTTCGTTCTTGCTCCTTGTGCATTAGGGATCTCTAATGAAGGAGTAGGAGCTTCGTGGTGAAATATGCTGGACCTGAAGACCAGAAGTGGCTGGTCTTTCTGTTTTCCACAAAATCAGCTGCGAGCAAAGCACTGTAACCGTTTCTATTTCTTGGGGTGAACCTCAGACTGCAGCAGATGGCTGATAAAGGGGCTGTTTTGTATTATGGTTTATATTGTAAATCTTATATCCTGGGCAGAGTCTGTGTGAATGCTTGTGAGATTAGCCACAGATACCAGGACTAGGGACTGTGTCTGCAGTGGCTTTTAGAAAGCCAAGCTCTCCGTATCCCATATCTGCTGTATATCTGGTGGACTGACCTCTTTAAAAAGAAGCTTTACAGAAGATGCTATTAAAAAAGGAAGAATTTACTTTATCATCACAGAAATACATATTAAATCTCAGTATTTCCTAAGCCCTAAAGTATTTCTGGTTTATGCTTAGGCACTTGCACTGTAAATCACTATGCAAGAAGTTTCCTTCTCGTGGCAACCTCTTCAATTCCATACTCATTTGGCACATGAACCACAAGAGCCTGCCAACCTGCTTCTTCTTTTCATATCTCCTGGCTATTTAATAACATTAACTCATGTTAATGAGGTTGTACATTTGCTCATTCCCTTAAAAAGTAACACACAGCTCTTTCAGATAGGGCCCTCCTCACTCTGCAGATGCTTCAAAGTCCACATGTAGAATAAATGACCTCATACCAACAACAGCTTTGTCACCTCTGCAAATGTGCTTGTCTTTGAATGGTTTGTCTTCCTCTGTGCACCAGCAAAGAAGAAAACTTCTGGTCTCAACAAAAAATAAATTAATATAAACCAAGAAACACAAGAATAACAACAGCAGAAGGGGTCTGGGTGTGCTCACCATGGAAATACAAGGAGTGTCACTCTCCTGCTAACGTGCACCGTAACAAATTCTCTACTAAAATCACTTTACATAGGGATACTTTAAAATAAAGTGTACAAACACTGACTACAGCCTGTTAGGAGAGGTTGTCCCCCATTACAAAATGGCACACACTGCACTTCATCATGGCTGAGCTCAAAGCTGGTCTTTAAAGAGAATTCTTTAGCAGCTAGTCTGTATTATGAAAAAGTATCACATTAATATTCAATCAAATCTAATACTTAAAATCCCCTCATTTTTTTAACTCTTTGATGTATGGATTACTGAATTACAGCCATTGCCCAAACTGGTTCCATATTAAGCTAATTTATATGCAGGAAATGTTCCCCTGTAACTCTGAGGCAGGTGAAGTTGATACAGCTTTATTTGCTATTATCATGTTCTCAAAGCTTAAGATTAATTTGCTAAATCAAACATTGTGATCACATTCCCTTCGATGGCTCATCTCCTTTCAGTTTGCAGAAACCAAAGCTTTGTATACCTGGAAATAAATGCCAAACTGTGCTTGCTGCTCCAGCCAGATGGAGTTATTGGCATTAACACGGTTGAATAAACTTAGTGTAATTAAAATGAACATTTTGCTCAATCTACATTGCATACTGCAGGTGCACTGCTTGATTTATTATGTAAAATTATTCAATTTAATTAAGGACAGGAGAGTGCAAAACAAAAGTAACAACAGCTTCCCTGCAATTAAGCAAGAGGGATTTTCCCTTTCTTGGGAAAAAGCCACATACTACGGGTCTGTCCCAGTCGGGAACTTGTTTGCTTCCCCAGTCACTGGCTCCTCTGAAGCTGCTTTCACCAGCGTTATCCCGTGTGGGTCAGGAACCCCCCTGGGGCACCCGCAGCCTGTCCATCCCGGGGCAGGGCCGGGGCTACCTCCCAGACCCCACAGCCGTGCGGGGACTCTGTGGCTAAAGCCAGGAGGGAGCACTGATTTGGAAACACCTCCTTATTTCACAGATTGTCCTCCTTGCTTTTAAAGCGCAGACAAAATACCCTCTAAGGGAGAGGTTTTGTCTCCGGCTGTCACCAAAGGGCTTTAGTGTGCAGAGGGGGACAGGGCCATCCGCCAGCTCCTGTGCAACGGCATTGCCAAGCGCTGTAGGTTTGTTTGTCAACAGAGATAAACAAAATATTGCAAAAAAAGGATAAGAAGTAAAATGAAACGCACTGCCAGTACTGTGCTCTAGTAAAAGAAGAAAAATCTCAAGGGAATTCATAGAAAGGCACTCACCTGGGCAGCTCAACGCCCCGGAATGCCAGAAAGTGCCAGAGCCACGCAGGATTCAGACAGGGCCAGGCACTGATGTACACACAGGCACATTTTCTCATTCTCTACTCAATTCAGTTTCAAAAAATGCGGAGTATATTCCTCACACTCCTTGTCACAAGCCGAGTTCCTTCAGTAAATAAGAATGTGATTTAGGGGCTGGCTTTCCTATTACCATCCCTTACAGAAATCTTTCTTCTAAAGCATCTGGAAATTGTCACTGTTGGAGATGATAGGTTGTGAGTTAAAAATACTGAGTCTGAGCCCATCAAGCCATGCCTATCTTCCCAACAGTGCTTGCGCCTGCTCTAAATATGTATGAACTGTGTGTTACCTATAAATAGTGGACAGAGTAAAAAGGCCTTGGAAGGAACCTAAATTCAGCACCTTTGACATCTGTGGGTTTCTACTGCAGAAAGTTTCTGGTTTTCATTTCCTTGGGATTTTTGAACAGTAGTATCATATAATATGTCATCTGTTTACTGGAATGGGAACAAAGTGTAAATATTGAGAAAGCTGATAAACAATACTGTAAATTCAGAGCTCAGCAAGTAGGCATCTGAATGCACATCCCAGCAGCTTTCCAACGCTCTTCAGGAAAGGTTGACATTCACCCATGGAAATGATGATGTTCATACCCAGGATTAATCTGGCCACACAGCTTAATCAAGGGAGGAGAGGGGAGAAACAGTTTTCGTGTCTGAATTTATGACTTGAATATTCTGTGAGGACACTGAGATATAACATGGCTGAGCAGTTGCAGAAGAGCCTGAAACTGTTAGAATGCTTGTGGTGCCCTTTGGCCTGATGTGTTTGGGCTGTTTGAGTGTGTGTGTGACTGTAATGGGATAAAAATGTCTGTGTGAGCTTCTGGATAAACCATTGCTTGGGCTTCTTTTCTGTTCGCTACAGTTTAAACTTAAAGGGGCGATGGGGAGGGTTTGGGGTTTGGCACTGCCGGGTGACTTGCAGCCCAGCAAGAGGTGTTTGGCTCTAATACCATGACAGCACTGAACCTGAGTATCCACACTGGGCATACAACCAGCAAATCTGCAGTGCCACAGCGTGTCTGTACCCCTCCTGAGCAGAGGGGCTCAGTGTCTATTTATTCAGTGCATGCATTTTGCTTAGAGGGAGCTCTGGGTTTTGAGGAGAAGGAGTTTCATGCAGGTCCTGTTTTGACACTGTTCTTCCTCATCCTTGAAGTCAAACACACTTTTCCCTTTCTGCTCCATGCCTCAAAGCAGCATCCTTTCCTACTGATTCATAACCCCCAGACCACCTCATCTTTCTGTCACATTCATCCCTCCCCACCGCTCCCATAGACCGTGTTGGACCTGCAGGGCCACCTGTGTCTCTGCTCTCCAGTTCCCTGATTCCCTGCCCTGAGAGTGCTGCTGGCCACAGTGTCCTGCTTCTTCCCAAATTACAGGGTTGGATTTGCAAAGCAGCTAGGTCCCTTGCTTGCTGTTTGCAAGTTCTTCTTCAGTGCCAAAGATTTGCTGGGCTGTCCAGTGCTCCTCCAGGCTGGGCACTGGGGAGTGCAGTGCAGAAACCCTGCTCTCCAGTTTACCTTTGCTTTGATGCCTTGCAGTCCTGCGTCACTGATCTCTAGGATAACCCCTACAGCTTGTTGGAAGTGTTGTTTTACTGATGACCTAAGTAATGAAGTGGTTATAAATACCGATGTCAGAGAGAACTGCTGCTGAACAGCATGACATCCCTGCCTTTTACTTTAAAGGAGACAGGCTGGAAACTTAGTTGTAAACAAGGGAATTATTGCTTAGACTTCCCTTATCCATAGCGTTTTTCATATGCCAATCTGGGCAAATAGAGAGGTTTGACACTGTCACCAGTGGTGGGAGGCTGTAGTTGGAGCATCTCTCTTGGCTGCAACACATAGGAAAACCAGGAGATGCCTCATCTCCCTCGTGAGTCCCACACCGATGAGGTGACCCCGACAGCCGGCACACAGGGGCAGGGGGACTGCACAGACCCCTGGAGCAGTGGCATTTAAAACAGTACCCAGTTGGCAGCTACAGCATCCCAAAGCACAAGATTATCCTTCAACATCGACAGACAAGCAACAGTCTGAATAGTTGGGAGGTCTGCACTCGAGTGCCCATCGCTGTTTACGGGGAAGCATCTGCCAGCCAGCAGAAAAACATGCAATGCTTCCTGGGTTCCTTCCTTGCAGGTAAAGGCTTAGCAGCACGCCTGGGTGAAAGGGCTACTTGTTACAAGCACAAAAGTTTTTCGCATATGAAAATGTGACTTTAAATCAAGACCCTTTAATTACACTTCCCAAATGAAGGAAACACCCCTTCTTCTGGGGATTTATTGCTGGGTAACCGAATAACAAAGAATAGTGTGTGTCTTGTGGGGCAGAAAGGAGAAGCACTTCATGAACAAGGAGCTGGAGTAAATAAAAGAAATAACAGAGACCCCTTCTAGCCAAGGAGCTTGAACTAGAGGGCAGAAAGCAGATCTTCCTTTTCCCTAATTAATTTGCGTGTGCTTTTGTTTCTACCCTGCTTAGCTGGCAGGCAGTGACTGGCAGATGCACGTGCTCCAGAGCATCCCACGAGAGCTTGCAGAGAGCGTGAGCTCCACCCCGGAGCCCTTGCACTGTAATGTTGTGATGTTTCTATTATGGGAGCGGAAAGCTTCTGTTTTGGATAAATGGGCTTAAAACTGTGAGCACTGAACACGCCAGCAATGGGTTCAGGACCGAGCACCCCCACCCATGGGGGGGAACCATAAATATAGTTTCACTGAACGGCTGAACGGTGAAATGTGGTCCTTAGGGCAGAAAGCAACATGCAGGGTCAAAAAAAATTACAGATGGGGCTCAGGATTTTTTATTTTTATCAGAAAAACTGAAATTCATACAAACGAGACATCATCATCATTCTGACACTATTCTCTTGAGCTGGCATTAATGATAGAGCTGGCAAAGCATTGTATGTTCTTGAACAATGACAAATGCACTGTGGAAATTAACTGAAATACTGAAAGCAAAATAATAGCTGCAAAATATCCTGCTTTTCGGCTTTTGGTAGCAGAAAGCATGAACTACGCTGCTTATGCAAATCTGAAGTCAGTTGCAGGCTAAAAGAATTAATCAGAATGCCAAGCAGCGTAAATCTGTCCTAATTCTAGGAGAAAGTATTAAACACATGTTTAAATGTCATTCTCCAGCCATTAATTACCTCCACTTAGCAAACCACTCACAATGAGCTGTATGATGAGGTGTCACTCACCCACTCGCCGAGATGCTGCGTCCCACGGGCCAGCAGCCGCAGGCCGGTACTGCCCGCAGCACTGGGCAGCCGTTTAATCACACACAGGGGCCATGTGGCAGCCCTGTCTGCTGCAGCATCTGTGTTAAGGTCTTCCTTGGATGTATGAATAACTGTAATGGAAATATAATTGAATTATGAGGTCTGCTCTAAGGTGGGGAGGAACAGGCTTTACCCTCTTCCCTGGCCCATCTCTGCAGTGCTGGTGGTGGCAGCTCCTGCCCTGAAAGTAGCACTGCAGTTTATCTCCAGCTCTCCAGCCACAGCTGGGTACAGGAAAGAAGAGATAAACTCCAGCTTGGGCTCCACTGGGGAACTGAGCCTGCTTTTTGCTTGCTAACAGTATAGCGATGCTGGGGAATACGCGAGGTTGGTTTGATCATCTCCAGGATCTGCAGATTGACAGGATGCTGCTGGTGTCCTGCGTGTGGCATGTGGAAGGAACTGGGGGGGGGGGAAGAAGCAGTCCCAGCCGTGGCCAGCTCCGGGGGGTTGCACAGAGCTGTGATAGCCCCCACCCTCCAACCTGTCCTCGGGAGGAGAGTGAATTGTTGGCTGGGGCTTGGGAGGACGAGAGTCTGTTGTGGAGCCAGCAGGGATGGTGAGGAGTCCATAAACACCTCTCTCTGCTTATTTGAAAGTAAATTACCCTACAAAAGGGAGATTGCTCAGAGTTGCTTTCACGCTCTCCCGGCTGATTTGCTGTGCTTTAGAAATGAAACGCTCTCCGGTCTTGAAACTGAGCTTTTGATAACTACCAAAAATCTGTGAAGCATTTGTTCAAGATCAAGTTAGCCTACTGAGCAGTGCCGGGCGTGAATGCATTTGAAGAATGGAAAGGATCAGAGCACGCCTCGCCTCAAAAGTTATTTTTAAATGGCTATTTCAGCACAGTAAAGGGTTAGGGAACATGTGTTCTCCACTGTCAGAAGGCATTGAATTTGCCAATATATGGCAGATAAAATTACTGGTGTTTGCTCTGGAATAGTAAACACCATCCCTAATGGCCATAGAAGTAATTTTTCTGCTTCCTAGTTAGGCAGGATTGATGTTGTTGAATACATCACATTTAAAGCATTTATAGTTTCTCAAAATTACATTACATTTTTTACTCAGCTGAATTAGAGCCTTGTGTTGCATAGAAAAGATCTGACCCATATTGATTACAAAAAAGGAGGAAAGGTTTTATTAAAGAGATGAATGGGCTTTTTGTTAGTTTGCTTCACTCTGGCAAACAGGAATTAAATTATTCCATTCCTACGGCACTTACCCAGCTCAGCAGGTGGATCTGTACTCCCCAATCAGTATGCTGAGAGGTTATTTGGCAGTTTAGCAGAGATACAAACACTATAGCTCAGATCTCTAAGTGGATGTGAATTGTCATTGTTGTGCTGAAATCTGGCTTCCCCTTTGCAGTCAAGGGAGCTGTAGGGTTCATCCTTTGCAGTGCATTCACTGGAGGTCAACCAAGCTTTCTTTTGGTGCTGGGGTGGTTTCAGGACCCTTCTCAGAGGTTCTGGAGATGGTGGGGGCAGTTCACGGCTCCACATTTCTGCCTGCCGGTGTTGGCTGATGGGCTTGCGCATGCAGGAGTGAGGACCGTTTCCCCCCCCAAAGCCCCAGTGGGTGAGATGGGGCTGTCATCTGCTGCACTTAACACCGAAGATGGCTTTACAAAACACAGTGGCACTACACCCTGTCCCCAGGGAAGATCACACCCATAATGATGGGATTTTTATGACCTGCCTGGTGAGAGCTGAAATCACCCCTTAAGTACAAAAGACACTGTAGTGGTGAAGCACCTCACACTTAAATTGACCCAACTCATCTCCCTGGCCACCCAGACATGGAGAATCAGCCTTGAGAGATAAGTGGGGGCAGAAGGAGCCTGGGGTACCTGGACCAGTTTCAAGGTTAGGATTACATCTTTTCATTAATTAATTTATTCATTCTTTGGATGAAATAAGTACAGAGTCCTGGGAGCAGGTTGTGACACCACGGGGTTGCCAGTGGAAGAGCTTTTCATCCTGACATCAGGTCTTATATCTGAGGCTGCTGGGATCACTGTGTATCTGGGGCAGTTCCCAGCAAAGACCAGAGAGTCGTGAGCACCAGGTCCCAGTGAGCACCACCCCATGGCACCCATGTAGCTGCCCAGGCTCTTTGCAGCACAGGTTTCTCACTGCTTTGGGCTTTCCTTCTTACTAGGTAGGGAGAAGGAGGACAGTGGTAAGATGCATGGGGGATGATGGAGGAATGGGCTAGGGCAAAGAGGACACAAATAGCTTGTGTCAGCAGAGTGCTGGGTGTGTTTCTTATTTTTGCCTAGCTCATTTGGCATAACCTCTGATCCCTAAATTGTTGTTTCCATTGAGCAGCTGTGATTCCTAAATGAATTAGAGCCTGGGTCATGACAAAGTTTTACAACCCATCTGCATGGGCCAAAACTTGCCCCAAAAGTCATCCATGGTATAACACCACTCTGGAGGCTTTTCTACCCCCCATTGAAAGCAAATACTGTGTAAATAAAGACGGACATAAAAAACTTTTGCTATCCAGGCAGGTCTGAGCCTAACTTGGCCTTCTGCAGCCATCCATAAGTGGGAGTTCAACTATGGTTGTGTCAGAACGACTCTGATCGTGGCTCCCCAGTCCCCCTTCCTTTGCCAGGGCCAGAAACAGCTTCATACCTGCCATCACAGCTGCAAGTGAGGCTGGAGATGTGGATGAAGCAACCATCAGTCTGACAGGTCCTGAACAGGAACCGACAAACCGATTTTGCTATGCAGTGTGTTTAACAGAATAATTACACAAGAGAAAGTCACCAGTTCCTCCAGGAAGGCTTTAACGTGCACAAGGAAGTCCAAGGGAAAGGTCGTGTCTCTTCCTGAGCTCAAGAAAAGGAAGAAAGCACAGGCATCTACAACCTGCAGCAACACCCTGGCTCTGGGGTAGGAGCTCAGCCCCCGCATCATGGCCCAGCACCGGGCCACTGCCACCTCCCTGGGCTTCCCGTGCGGGAGAGCAGGCATCCCCATGCCCACCTCTGCTGGGGCTCTGCTGCCACGGGGCTCTTTCCACCCAGGTCCACCAATGCACGCCTGGTGCAGCCTGTTGAAAGACAAGCTGGTCTTGTGTCAGGTATTGCCAGGGACTTTTCCAAAACCTATTGGTTTTTTGCCTGTGCACATAAAAGAGAAAGGAAGACTCAGAAAGAAAAAAAAATTTAAAAGCCGTGATGTCTGGTTTGTGGAGAGATGTCTGATGCTGCTCTGTAGAGAGTGCTGGAGAAATTTTCCTAGGGCTAATCTCCACAGACCATGGATGAGATACCAAGGCTTTAAACCACCTCCCTGATCCCGCAGCCCTTAGTGCTGCTAGCATCGGTGCAGGTGTAGGAAGGATTGGACTGTGGGTCTGAGATAGGGGTAATAGAACAAGCTCAACAGAGAGAGCAGCCACAAGGCTCTAGAGAAGGCTTAGGTTAATGAAGATGTTGCTATTTAAAGTTAACAGCGAAGACAATCCCTGGCAGAGGATTTATTTGAACCGGGTCAAGCTAAGATTGGGGTGAGGCACATCAGGTACTTTGCTTTTTCCTCTGCCAGCTGATGGACATCTTCAGTGTGCACCAGGGTGACCTGTCCTCAGCCCCAGCCACCAGCGTGCTGCCCACGCTCATCCACCTACCGCTGCCTTCGCCTTCTTACTTGAAGCCACACCTTGCGCCGAATAGCTCCTGCAAACGGGAATTTATGCCATTAAAATAAAAGCATCGTCCTCCAGCAGCCCCACATATTAAGAGGAAAATGCCTCTGCTGCCTTGAGGTCCACCAGGAGAGGTGTCAGGCACCTGCACTGTATCAGGTGCAGGCAGCACAGGCAGCACAGGCAGCAGGGCCCCTTAGTCCCCAGCCCCTCACAGGGATCCTACAGCAAGGGGTGCCCATCCTGCCCTCCACCCAGGGCAAGTGGCACTCCCTGGGGTGCAAAGTCATAACTAGTCATAACACCTAGAATGGAATGGAATGGAGTAGAATAAGAATAGTCCAGTAATGAAACTTTAAAAAAATATAAAAACTACAAAGCTATAGAAGTCAGGTCAAGATCCGGGCTATACACCGATTTGAAACTGCAGTTAAGCTTTTCATGCCAAGAGACAAACTGTTAATAGTGATTAGGAAAACTTATTTCCTGCTCAGAGGATGCAGCCAGTCAGTGACAGGGATCATTTTAAAATCTCTTAAGTCTTTGCTGTAACTCACCAGCAGCTAAGCAAGCCTCTGTCTCCGTGGGAGGATCACCTTGGAGGGATGTTTAAGGAGAGGGCTGTTGAGATACCAGGGGAAGGGACCTCTCCCCTGCCTACCCCTCAGCAGCAGCTTAACTGGAGGCTGATGCTCAGCAGGTGTCCTTCCTCCCGCTCCAAAGAGCTGAACCGACACCACCTCCCACCTGCAAACAAAACCCCAGGGCAGATTGGACTTGGGTGGTAAAGAGCCCTTTTTCTTGCCCAGACTTACCTTATGAAACTAAAATGCTGTAAAATTTCTGAAATACTTAGTAGATTATAAAAGTTCACTCACTAAGGCCAGATGGGGTTGCTAAACCCTGCCTCAGGAGCCAGGACAGCAGCAGAGGCACTGCAAGGTGAGCAGTTGCAAATCACACAGTGACCTTTGCAGGGGGAGATCCCCAAGACCCCCTGCTTGTGGGTGAGACACTGCCGCACACCTCCGTGAACATGGCACACGGAGTGTAATGACAAAGGAGCAGCTCACTGCTAATTATTAGCATTTAAACAGGCTGCTGGGCAGGTTTAACACAAGGGACATGAGAACGGAGGGACTTCTGCTGCCCCCACGTCCTCATGGTGCACAGCAGCGTGGGTGCAGCTCACGAGTCCACATCCTGGGGTGTTGTCTGGCTGCTCAGGGTGGGATCAGGCTCCTTTTCTCCACAGATCAGGGCTGGAAATGCCTGCATTATCACATGCCCCTGGATTGCCATCCCCTGCATCCCAGAGATTTCCAGGAGACAAGTGGGATGTCACAGAACAGAGCCAGGTGACAAGACATGCAGGGCTAAGTTTTTAAGAAATATGAATTCTCTTAGAGATACCTGACTGCAGCATTAGGAACACCAACACCATTACAAGGGGAGTTCAAGGAAGGCTTAATTATGCATTATTTTTTTTTTTAAATCTGTGTTACTAGGCCGCTGGGGAATCCTCACTAGACTTGACAGCCATGACGATCCCCCAGGCTTTCTGTGCAGAGAGCTCCTGAAGTACCTCCAATTTCTCATCTATTTCTAATTTCCCTGGCAGAACCCATCTATGATTTAATGTTGCCAGGTAACGTACAGCACCTATGCTAAGAACTCAAGAGGTGACTAAATCAATTTGCAATCAAAAAAGAACTATCCTGGATCTCAGCCCAAATGCTGAGGAATTCCTAGAGGTAAATGCAAGGCTGAACAGAAGCTTAAACATAGGAGAGGCAGAAAAGCAAGGAAAAGTGAGCTGAAATCAGAAGGGGGAAGAGACAAGTGGCTCAGCGATGACCTTGCTGTGATCGGTGTCCAGCAAAGCCATCACTCCACTGACTTCCTTGGAGCCGTTCGGCCCTGGCCGTGGGGAGCCCTTCCTCCCCATCATCCCATCAAGCATCAGCTGTGCCTTCCTGCTTGCTCTGGTGGCGGCGTGGTTTAATTTTACACTGAGGAGTCAGACATGGACTATGAGCTTCTGGCTGAGCATTTCCCCACTGAGCCAAGCCGAGCAGCTGGTTCAAAGGAGTAGGAAGCAGCGTGGGCGGACGCCTGAGCTGTGGCTGTCATCGGATGACATGGTTAATAATAAGAAGAGCCCTCCCTTCTGATTCCCCTGGAAGTTTTTGGTTCTCCCGGGCCTCCCACTCATGTCTGATGGAAACGGCAGCCACCGCTCGGCGTGCCACACAGCACGCCAGGCAGCACCGCCTGCCTCCCCCGAGCCAGGACCAGGCACCGCAGCTCAGGAGGTGCTGCTTTTTGGTGAGCTGGTTCATGACCCTACACAGCACTCCCAGCAAGGAAGAGGAGACAAAAATGAGCGAGAGAAGCAGTCTATGATATTGCATGGCCAAATGGTTTTGAGGCTGAAGGAAACTCAATTTCAGGTCCCTGTGGTACCCTTACCAGAAAAAATTTTGAAGTCCAGGGTTGAGGTGAAGCTCTTGCTGCCCATCCAGTGCAGTATCTCTGCTCACCAGCAGCAGGGGCACAGACAGAGGTCTGCCACCTCCCCAGGCAGAGCCTTCATCCCTAGCTTAAAAAAAGCCAGATGGATGGAAAAGCCAAAAGCTCATTTCCTGAAAAGATGTCCAGCACCAGTTTATAGACAAGCAAGGGAGGAGAAATGCTCTCCAGTGGTCCTGTTGAAGCTGTGCCCTCTGGTGAAGAAACCCATGCAAGGGTTTCCCTCCCCCAAGGTAGTGCCTTCATCACTGCACTGCAGAAGCACCTTCTTCCTGCAGTGCTGTACACCTCCCATCCCTTCCTGCCAAGGAGCAGGTCCTGCTCCAGCCTGCAGACAGGTGATGTGCTCCCTCCTGCTGGGCAGCGGTTGGGGGTGCAGAGGGGCCCCTGTCCCAAGCACTGCACCTGCGTGTCCCACCAGCTGGCCTGTAGGTATGGAGGTGATGCATGAAAGTGGCTGCAGTTCAGGGCCAGGAGGTAAGACAAGCTGCTGTGGAGGCAACGCATGAGAGAAATCAGGAGAACGTGCAAACGGCTGGTCTGTCCCAAGAAAGAGTGAAGGTTGCTATGATTGGAGCTGATGTCCAGGTCTGTCATTGCCTGTGAAGTCATTTGGGGTCACCCCATCCTCCCCAGGGCCTGTGCGAAGCAGGGTGAGACCGCTGGTGCCTGGGCAGGAAGAGCATTGCATCTTGCTGCATCTCTGATTCACCAGCTTCTGTGCCAAAATATCACCACCACGGCACCACACGCTCCTCTTCCCGGCCCCGCCAGCATCTGCGCCACTGGGTGTTGGATGGAGATGCTGGGCCCACTGCAGGGTGGGTGTAAAATGCAGGGCACACGTTGCTGTGGGCCAAGGTTTACTCCCTGTTTTTGACAAGGAGAGAAGAGCGTGGGAGCGGGTGGACGGTGACCAGAGGAGCAGCCAGACAATGCCTGGCTCCCAGCAGCACCGACGTGCTTGTTTCTCTCTCCCCAGTCTGAGTTTCACCGCAATCTATATTTGGAGATAACTGATGCGATGTTAAAAATAAAATATGCTTCAAAAGACAGCTTTAAGCTACATACAGCAGTCTTTACATTGGTATTAGACTATGTTCTCTCTCCTTTGTGTGTCAATTGCCAAGAAGTACAATATGAGACTCTAGTTTATGTAGCAATATATTCAAAGTTCATGTGACTGTTAGCATTGAGGGACACCCAAAAATTCAGGACCAACTTCTACTAGCTTCAGATTGGAAGAAAGGAACAAATCTAGGAACAAATCTCCATTACAAGACAAAACCCATCAAAACCTGCCGTGTGTCTGATTTCCTGGAGCCATAGAACGTGTGTGGGCCAGTACAGCAACAGGGACTCCTCTGCCATAAGAAGGCAAAGTACCAACAAGATCCCTATGTATGAACGTAAAAGATATAATGATATTCCAACATAAGTTATATATCCTGTTTTGTTTTATCAAGCTCCATTGTCTCCAGAAATATTCCCTCAAAAGAGACTTTACTTATATTTCCAGGGTTTTTTTTTTCAGAATGTCAAAGGGGAAATCCCTCCTAAAGTCATCATTCCTGCCTGCAGGATGAGAACAGGAGGGTGATTTTAAGGCATGCAATCCCATACCAAAACCAGAGCCAAACCCAGAATCTAAACGATCAGGTATTTGATGCATTTTGCTATTTTAACATTACCTAAACAGGAATTGTTCTAAACTTTCCTGAATAAAGCAGAAATACACAAAATATTTTTAAAAATAAAGCTTTTTGTTAGTTTTTGCTTTTTAAGTTCTGGCACATATTTTTTTTCTCCTGAATTTTGAAGAAGTTGTAGGAAGCAGAAGGACCTTACATCAAGGGTATGGTCCCAAAGGCACTGGGATTGCATCAACATCAGTTTTTAAGCCAAATGCAACTTTGTCAGCATGTAAGAATGGCTATACTGGCTCAGAGCAGAGGCCCCTCCAACTCACCATCCAGTTTCCAGACTAACAAGAAGCAGATGCAGAGGGTGAGACTGAAAAATCCAGATAATCATCAAGCACTGGATCCTCTGGGACAGACCTCCAGCTCCCAGCAAACAAAGGTCAGTTTTTCTGAGCCATGGATTACATCTGATCTGTTGTGTCCAATGGCCATCTATGGACGTTTCCTGCACGCATTTCTCTGAACTCCTGCTAAAGGCAGTTCCAGCTGGTCTCTGGAAGACCCTGTGGCACTGGGCTCTTTGTCTTAAATGCAGATATAAAAGAAAAATATTTTTGTTTTTCCATTTTTAAGTTGCTGCCCATGAAAATCTGACTCAGGAGTTTTAAGGGTGTGTGATAAGAATAATCTCTTCCCACTCACCTCCTTCATGCTGTTCACCAGAAGATCGCGTAGCATCGTCCCATTTCTAAGCTGAGCCTGGATAAGCTCATTCCCTCTTCACAGAGATGTCATTTCATGTCCCTGATGCAAGTGTCCCTGACTCCACATATGCCTGATACAAACTCCGTCCTGGAGCAGAGGCCTCGATGTATATTTAGTGTGAAGGTAAGCCTTTACACCCCATCCCCTGCCATCCAATCCAGACCCACCTAGCCACATTATCAGGCTCTGCAGGATAAGCAGGGTTATGCTCACAGTTGGGACTAATCAAGGTAATTAAGGCATTTACATGATTAATATGCCTTTTGCTAGCCATGGTTTCTTCTCTTTCATGCGGAGCATCTAAGGAGCACTGCAGAATGCCATGGAGATACAATGTCTGAGCTGGGGTGCTCAGACCAGTACTGAAACCTCAGGACCGGGGCGCAGGAGGGCAGGGGTTTTGTTCACCACTCAGCCGTGGGACTCTCGACCACGATGGCTCAGAGGAGTCGGGCTTGCTACTTTGATCCAAGGGTGTCACCTTCCCTGGCAGCGCTGAAAGCAGGGACTGCTCAAACCCTGGGGAAAGAGGTCCTTTAGAACAGTCACTGTGATAAATGGAGCAGACCGCTCCATCCGGGGGTTCATGTGGACTTTCAGAGCAGTAGCACAGCATGACAATGGCTGGTGCTTTGAGTGGGCTTTTGATGACCGAGAAATGACCCAGATGTAATAATATACTATTGAGCTATGCAGACATAAACAAATGAAGTATTTTAAAAAGCTTTTGAAATGAAGGTTTACAGTACCATGTTCTTAGAGGTACTTTGTTCAAGCATACAACACTTGGTCATATATTAATAAATACTGTTAGTATTAACAAACATTAGGTTTTAGAAGGCTGAATTTTTAAAAGGAAAGGAGACTATTTTCTCTATTTTTCTAGTTTCTTTTTTTTTTTTTTTCTTTCCCCAGCTAAAGTACTTTAGAAATGGTTTGGTTCGTAAAAAGCAAACCTCCTTTATAATCAATTGTGAAAGCTGCAAGATATGTGCTTTTAACAAGTCCAAGCACCATTATGGCCCATGTTATGCAAGGCCTGGGGAGGCCATAGATGAGCAAGGGAGGTGGAAGGCGGCTGATCGCAGAGCCTGTCTCGTTTGGGGGCTGCAGTCCCACTGCCCCACAGTGCGACACAGGAGGACATGCTGTGGTCGGTGCTAACAGACGAGAAGAGGGGCAGCTGCCTTGCAGCTTGTGCCTACACGCCTCTCCTTCCCACCACACTCTACATCTACGCTGAGCTAATGCATCTGGAGTGGTAAGCAGCCAAAACCTGAACTGAAGGCTTTCTGAGCCGGAGGATGCTGCCTCGCAGAGCAGGCTGCTGCGGGGAAGAGGCAAGCCTGCTGCTGAAGGCTGGAGGGAAACAATGGGGAGTTCTCAAGATGTATCAGGGGAGGTGTGCTTTTGGATAGCTCTTTGCCGTCCTCGTTGGTGCTAACACTGTGCTGAGGAGAGCTAACCACTGCTCTAAGTAACCTACTGGCACAAAAGCCCAGTTCATAGGCTCTAACATTTACCCTTAAATATAAAGGTAGATAGAGGGAGGCAACCCCAAAGTGTTGGTTAACACAACAGCGAGTACTCTCTCCTCTCCACATCCCAGCCAATCTCCTGTCCTAAGCTGGTTACAGGGTCAGAGAGGTTTTAGGGATGAGAAAGAAGCATTTCGTGTAAGGAGATTCTTCCAGCACAAGCAGCACATCAAGTGCTTGTAACAACCAAACATGCGAGCGATGGTGGGAGAGAGGGTGGGAGGCGATCCTGCTGGGGCAGGCACTGATGTTCTGACAGTAAATGAGAGATGGTGCCCAGGAAAGGAATGAAATATCACTGTAAGAGAGGAGGGAAACTCATGGTGGGGTGGATAGAGAGGGCTTGCATGTTCAAACCAGCAAGCTAGGAAAACAAGCTTTGTAGCAGGATCTGGGTGGATATTGGTAGGACAATAACCTTGCAATAATCAAGACATTTGAAAATCTGGATAACAATTTTAGGAAAGAGAATAGACAGACAGAAATGTGGAGAAGTTGCACCAAAAGAATTTGCAAGACATGGGCATCACCTGGATGTGAGGACTTGCAGAACCATCCAACCTGAGGATGATACCCAGACTACAAGTGCAAGGATGAAGGTGTTTCCCAAATACCTGAGGAAGATGCAGCTTAGGGGGAAGACCAAGATCTCTGTTTTAGGCATCCTGAATTTGTGTTGATGGCTAGAGGAGAGATACTACTACTATTAGAACAAGCAGATTTGAAGCAGAAATGCAGATCTGTATATATCAGACAACAAAAAAACTTCCCAGGGCCACATTCATACAAGAGATGTCACTCAGCACTGGAGTCACTGTATCTCACTGGGAAAAGGCCACCTTCAAAACCAGACTCACCCTCGCAGACAGCGCAGACAGCACAGACATGCTGAGAAAGTTGGGATTGTTCAGCCTGGAGTAGAGAAGGCTCCAGGGAGACTTTACAGCAGGAACAGGAGAGCTGGACAGGGACTGTTTACAAGAGCATGTAGTGATAGGACAAGGCGTAATGGCTTTAAGCTGAAGAAGGGTAGATTTAGATTAGATACTACAAAAATTTCTTCTCTATGAGGGTGGTGAGGCACTGGCACAGGTTGCCCAGAGAAGCTGTGGATGCCCCCTCCCTGGAAATGTTCAAGGCCAGGTCGGATGGGGCTTTGGGCAACCTGGTCTAGTGGAGGGTGTCCCTGCACGCAGCAGGGGGGTTGGAACTAGATGATCTTTGAGGTCCCTTCCAACCCAAACCATTCTATGATTCTATGATTGAAAAAATTAACCTAGTAAACAGAAATTCTTAAACCTCCCCTCCAAACCCGGGTTGCAAGAGTTACCCTTCAAAACCAGACAAACTGCAGTGTGTTTTCCGAGCTGCTGCCTGTCATTCTGATATATTACGTTTTTTATTTACCGAGAGGTTTGCATGATTGTTCCAGAAAAATATCAATTTATAGCACAAAATGCAAGGAATGATAAAAAAAAAATTCATTACAAAGGGTCATTCAGCGGATGATAGGAATTTTGGCTGATGCATTTCAGCTGAGAATATTTTTGTACATTTGACCTTCCCATGGTATTGTTCATCAACATTTTTATCTATTCATCTGCATTTATCTATACTTCTGCATTTTGGTAACTTAACAGCATACACAAAAAGGTCTTTAAAATATATATTAACACCAGGTAGTGACAAATGTCTTCAGAAGAATTAAGTACTGCAGGACTGTTGCAACACATCTTTGGAATGGTGCTGACTGTGATTGCTTCCTGATATACATACTACATTTCAAAAGAATTCTGCATTTCCAGAACTGTTCTGGTCAAGCAACCTGGCCACCAACCCGGAAGGGTGCAGTGATAAGGGATTCTCCTCTGCCCTAGCACGGGGAGGACATACAGGTTGCAGAAGTGCAACTGATTTTTAATTGCATCTTTTTTCAACTGATCTTTAATTGCATCTTTTTCAAATCTCGTTGTAACTGTTCCAGTTCTCCCAGTCACATCCATTGCCCCTGCCACACCCATACACACACCTTGCCAGCTACCTCCATCCTAGCCAATGATAAATTGTAAAAAAAAATACTTTACTGAATTATTTTATTTCTGGTCTTACATAGATATTTTTAAAGTGCTCCCACACACAGTCCAATATTTTATCAGCGATGTTTTATCTGGCACAGGAAATTCAGACAAATGTCTTGGAGGCATCATGGAGTCACCATAACTGAAGTTGGAAGAAGAATGCCATTACTGAGTGGAAAACCCTCTCATATCATTTCACGTGCCTAACTCAGCTTGAACATTCACAAGTGACTTCCCTTTTGCAAGTAATCATGCATTTCATCAGTCTTCACCATGACTGCACAATTATCTACATTTTGAAGAATTAGCTGGGTGTCACAGCATATTTTCAACTATTTATACATATTCATGAGGCTCCTCCTGAAGGCCCACAATTAGTCTGGAGTTCTATTTTGCTCTACAGCTGACATCCAATCTCTCCGACAGGTTGCTCAAGTACATTTGATATTGTTAACACTGCCCAAAATTCTCATTATGAGGTGCCACAGTGAGATGTTTCGAAGAATGGCAGCTCTTGTCTGTTCGGGCTGCAGATTCCCATTCTGGCTGCTACAGGCTGAATATTTCTTTTTTTTCTGGAGGGAAAATAAACCCAAGCTGCTCTTGCTATTTTGACAAAAACAAGACTATGAAGTAAAAATGTTTTTCAGTGTTAAAATTTCTAGTAATTTTTCCTGTAAGGCTCTTGCCTCTCCTGCCCTTCTGGCTGGAGGTGTGACCCATCTGGAGGTGCCAACACCAACCCCATCAGCTCTGGGCTGTCTCCCACCTGTGCAGAGCTGCAAATCCAGGCTGCCTGAAAACACACACTTGCACATCCTGACGAAAAGCTGCAAGGACTCAACAGTTAAAGCTTCCCTGGGAGCCTGTCCCACTCGGGTGCACACCTTCTCCTGGCTGCTTCCCATCCCAGCCAGACGGAGATGTCAGTGACCTCTCTGGGAGGACTTGCACCTGCCCTGGGGAAACCAGGCACCCCCGGAACAGCCAAGCCTCCTTGGGCTGGAGTCAAGCTCCGAAAACAAGAACATGGAGTCTCTTTGCCAAATCTTTTCAATGACCTCAGAGGTCCTGAAGGAGAGACCTGTCTGGTTGCAGCTGAGGAGGAACAAGTGCCAGGGCTGGTGGATGAGGGCTAGATGGAGGGGGTGGCAGGGGTGGCAGGAGAGGGGAGCAACCCTTTTGTAGTAGGGGATGAAAAGAGATCATACGCCACCTGGGCAGAGGTACGCAAGAAAGTGGCTGGAGGTGGGGGTAGCAAAGGAGGTGAGCAGGCTGATGAGGAAGCTTGGGAGTCAGAGAGGGATGGGAAGAGAGACAGATAGAGGAGGAAGGACCGCCATGGGAAAAGCAGGCTTGGATGCAAGAGCAGGGTGCAGTGGGTGGGAAAGGGTCGACATGGTCCGAGGTCTCACTGAAGATGGTGGAAAGATTCCTGTTGGCTTTATCAGGCTTTGGACGATGTTCAGAGAGCAAAGGAGCAAACGGTATGAGTGGAGGAATCCAGAATCCTGAAAATAACAAAGAACAAGAAGGAATCCTATCAAAAGCCATTTCTGCTGACAAAGAATCATCTGAATATATAGTGCAAGAGAAGGAGATACCGGAATAAAAGCTCCTGAAATACAACTCCTTCTTCTTTGCACCCAGGTGAGACTACTGCATTTTGCAGTTCATGTTGACCATGAAGATGGCTCCAGCGTCTTCTGGCAGTTGCTACTTCGATGGGAGAGATTGGGAAGCAGAAGGAGGAGACAAAATATTTGAGAATTTCTTTTGAAAACTATGGGCTAAAAAGAGTCTGATTGAGAGTAAGCAGAGCAGCTCTGAGAGCATTTCTTTAATTCAATATCACAAAAAGTGAGAAAGGAAAATCAGTATTGCCTTTGGTCAGGACTCAGGTGGAAGGTAAAGCAAGAGCTCCCGGTCTGAAGTTCTGGGATCTGCAGGCAGCACTGAGGAAGTGACCATGACCACGGATGGTTTCTCTCCTGGTCTGTCATGGTGGAGGATCAAAACATGACCCAGTCTAATGGCAGAGGTAATGCTGCCTGCTATCACCAAGAAGTCAACAGAAGAGGTCAAAATTATCAGGAAATTCAACCCTCAAAGTCCATCAGTGCTTTGGAGAAGCAGCTTTTAACTCTGGGTCCCTGAGAATCTCCTTGGATGGCAATAAGTGTGACAGACCTTCTGCTCATGACTGCGGCAAAGGCACACGTGCCCAGGACATATTGTGGGCTATAGGGCTGACAGTTCTGTACCCTTTACCTGAAGACTTCCATCATGTACCAGGAGGACCAGTTTCTGAGAAGGCACTTGCACTAGAGAGAAAACAAACTGCTGGCTTTTCTTTGTGTTCGTAAAGAGAAATTTCCCTTGCCAGGCACAAGTGAGGAGGGCACTGATTACGCTGACCCTCAACTCCTCATCTGTCTTGCCAAGAGATAAGGAAAAGATATTGTTTGAGATAAGACGAAAAGGAGTATTACAAGCATAACTGCAGATGTACTGAGGCAAACATAATGGAGGGAGGGTGGCAAATGCCCTGACACAGGCAGGAGGTCTGAGCTAGCAGCCAGGCAGAGCTCCTCACTAGCCCTGGTGCTGCCTGCTCCCCACAGGAGATCTCCCAGCGATTCAGGGATTCAGCTGCAGGCAGGATTCAAACCCTGGACTGACACAGCACACCAGCGCAGAAGAAGCCTCTGCCAAAGCTAGCCCTTTCCTGGTCACCAAGGTCAAGTGGTCATAAGTCCCAAGCCCCCCAAAACCAGGGCTTGAATAGCTCCAGTGCCAGGGAGTTGTTTGGGCTAACACAGACTTCACCACATGCAGTGTGTCATGCTGGGAAACCTCCACAGCTGAATACATCGATGGAAACCATGCTCCCCATCATTTTTACCCCTGAGTCCTGCTTCTTTCCTCAATGCCAGTTCAAAACTGAGCGTGAGGTATTTTAAACATGAAGAAGACAAAATGCTTCATTTTTAAAAGTGCTTTCTGAGAACCCCATACGATCCCTTCGTGCTTAGCACATTGACACTCAGCTACGGTTTGTTCAACTGTATTTGATTGCTGTAATAAAGTTATTTGATAAATTAACACGAACATCTGGCTCATGGTAACTCCTCCCCAAACTTGTGCTTTCTGCTGATGAGAGGAGGGATGGTATTACTTCCTCCGAGATATCTCAGGTCTGATTTTATTTCCCAGTCCCCCCACATTCCTCTGAATGATCTCCATGCCTTGCAGCTCTACGTGACACAGTGTTGTGTGTCCGGTTTGTCACTGGGCTGTTTGCTTCCTCTCCCGCTTTATTCACTGAGACATTTATAAAATGTCAGACCTCCTCTCATGATGCCTCTCCCTCAGTCACTTGCTATCCCTCATCTTTGCTGATGGTTTAAAGCCTGTTTACATTTCCCATATACTAAATCATTTCCTGGGGGTTACAGCTTTCTTTAAGCAGTGGTAGGAAAAATGTTATTAATCATGTCAGTGGCAATCAAAATTCTGGTCAGAGAAAGTGAAATGTAATTACTCATTTTCATCAGGCAAGCTGCTGCCCTGCACCTGAGTTTATTAACCAGCCAACATATCTGATCTGGGGATGGAAACGAAATGCTACCAGATGTCAAAGGGGAGAAAGAGCAAATGTACCCATCTGGCCCACAACTTTCCCAAACCCTTCCCTGTCTCTGCTCACTTTCACGACTAATTTAACACATGCTTTCCCAAAGGGCTGTATGAGATGCAGGCTGTTTGTGCAGCGGGACAAATATTTTTGACAATTAAACACCTCTTTTCTGGCCTTAGAAGTGGCTGGCAGTGCTGTGCTGTTTGCCAGGGTACCCTTGGCAAGGTCAAGCTCCCCGGTGCAGGCAGAGCCCGATCTGTGAAACCACAAGGCACTTCTTTGAAAACCATGCATGCAGCCCTGCATTCAGCATCCTCCTTAGTCATTGAAGTTTGGGAATTAAAAAGTAACACGAGGCAAAAAAGTTAGAGTATTCAACTGACCATTTAGGTCAGTATTTTACCTCAGGTACCTGATTAGCTTCCCCCCCCCCCCCCCCCCCCCCAAAAAGAGCTAAATCTGGCTTCTGATAAATATTCATATTTTCTTCACTACTAGAAATGTTCCTGAGGCTCACACTGTGCATTTTATTAGCTGAAGCTGTTAGCCTTAGTGTGGTTCATAACCATAACTAGGCTAATGGAGCATGTAGTTAGAATAGTTATTGCTCTCTCTTGGAACTGAAAAGGCCATTTTGGAAGTTTAAATGGCTTTCAATTTATCAGGAAAGGCTTCTTGGAGCTTTTTTATTTGCCAGGATAGTGGCAGGAGCTGGCTGCAGAAGGTGGACTTTGACCACCCATGCAAAGGTATCTTGATGTCAGAAATCAGACCAATGAAAGAGAACAAACACAAAAATTGACTGGTAAATATCTTTAAGACAACTAGCACACTTCTATGAACTTAAGGGAAAAAATCAGAATATTTAAAATAATCAGCCAGAACTCAAGGACTCCTTAGCGAGACAGAGGCACTCTTGGAGGCTCGGATGTTCAGCCACACAGCCACTACCTCATCTGAGTAACAGTGAGAATATTTGGATTTCTTTATTTTATTTTGTTAGTACTATTATGATTTAATGACCCAGTGAAATTCACTTATCTGAGGCCTTTGGTTATCATGGATTCACAGAGCGATTTTCTTCATTAGAAATGAAAGCTATCAGCTGGTCAAACAATACCAGAGATAAAAAAAAATCAGTAGCAAAATTCTTCCTACCTGACGTTATCAAAACCCTGAGCGCTAAGATTTTGTTTAGTAGCACAATGGACTAATTACATACAGCTTTGGTAGCGCATACATTATTCACATTATTGGGCACAGAATGAGAATTTAAAAAACACTGCTAAATTAATTTCCTTCCCAAGATGAAATGAGCAGTTGCTCAGGGGACCAGGTGATGCAGAGAATTAACAGAGCTTTGAGAAAAGAGAAAAAAGTGCTGTAGCAAGAAAGCAGAAAAATCAAACAGGTTAAAGCATTAATCAGCTACCTCAATTTATGAAACCAAAAAGCCGCAACAGCACACACACAAAGTACTGCATAGGCCTCTTGAATATCAGTTTAACACCAGGAGAGCAGTCCCTGGTAGGGAAGAGTTCCTCTGGGCAGAACCTGGTTTGGTCCATCACGTATGTCTCGCCAGGGCCAGGGCTGGTGCTGGTGTTTAAGAGATGGGAAGGGAACATGAAGAGGCAGTACCTGGGGGAGCTTGTGGGTTTTTTAAGCTGCACCCTTCCCTATATTCCCTAGTTTTAGAACCCATGGCAAGCCAAGCAGAGTGGGATTGCCTCCGTCCCTCACGATGTGTTCCATCCCACCAGAGTGCTCATGGGGTGGGGGAACCTCACTGCTGGACCAGCCTGATTAGGCAGAGACAGTGTCTCTTACCAGACCTGTAAGAGTCAACTGTGTTGGTTTTTAAGCATATGGTGGCAAGGCAAGAAAAGTCCTCATTCTTTCCAACCTTACATCCAGCTGCAGAGTTTGCACCAGGAAAAAGTAAAAATCTCCTTACTCTTATGGGATCTCTCAGAGGAACTGCTTGTCTTTGGATGGGGGAAGCCATTCACATCAGATTCAAAATGAGAAACTTCAGCCTTAACCATGCAGAGCAGCCCTTTACCAACACACCTCCTTGAAGCAAAAATACACCTGAGAACAAAGCCATGGTCCCTTGGTGTTACTCTATGTGCTCCTCCAGGAGTCTCTGTGTTACCTCTTGCCCTCTTTTTTGGCCACAGATTGTTTGGAGACAAGAGGCATGATTTAATCTTATGCCCAGGTGGTTCCTGGTGGTATGAAACTCAACCACAGAAAGTTGGGGAACCTCCAAGCCCAAGCCAGGGAGCCCACTGTTTCCTTTCACACACACCATGGCTATGTTAGCTATATTCTGCATTTTGCGTTATTCCTGGACGTTGCTGGGGTAGGTAATGCACATGGCCTCAGGGGAATTTGAAATCCTGTCTGACCTTCAGCAAGGGACAGGTTCCAGCCACTGCGTGTGCTCTCTCGGGTACCCCAGATGGGAATTCCGTTTCCAGAGCATTCCTGCTCAGTGCCAGCCTGGAGGCAAAGCCCACGAGAAGCTGGCTCAGCGGCAGCGGGACCTATGCTTTTGTCTGTCAGGCAAACTGAGAACAAAGGGGGTGAAGGATGGGGCCAACGTTTGGAATTAGAAAATGGCAGGAAGGAAAAGATCGGCTTTCCCATTGTATTGATTTCCCAAGGGCATCACAAGCTGGCCTAACTTTCTCCTTGATTTTTGGCTTCTCTGTCCCACTCTGTTGCTTTCAGTCCGCAGCTTAGTCTCTGTGCTTCATGTAAATAGGAGGAAACAGGCTAGGAGAAAGGGAACAGAGGGAACAGTATTTAAAAACTTGCACATTTCCCTGGTTCGAAGGCACTTCTAAGCATTTCTACATGCGTATCTGCGCCTAGACATTCTTCTGTTCCCTGCCTCCCTCCTCCTCTCATGCATTTATTTCTGTAGAGAAGGCTGACAGCTTTTAAAGGAGTTAATTGTCTCAGACACAAGTGGATGCTGCATGAGGAAGAGCACTCATCCCTGCCATGTCAGATCAAAACACTTCTGCTATCTGTTGCATAATACACAAAATTGGTCATAAATGAAACACGAGATCATGAACAACTCAGGAGCTTGCCACAGTCACAAAGACTAAATATTTAATTGATTTGCTGCTTATGCAAGAGGTGAGAACAAACCCCAGCCCCGCTCACCTGAGAAGCGATGCACAGAGCTGCGCTGCTGGCACGAGATGACAAGAGGCACTGGGACATGCCCAGCTGCCACCCATGGTTTGGGGTTACCCCGCTTCCACCCCAGCCTGGGAGCAAATGAGGGGTCTACTTTTACAAGGAAAAATTCAAAAGGCTTTAACATCACCCGCATAACTTTGATATTTTTGTATTTCTTAAAGTAGGAGCCACAGCAAACTACAGATCAAGTTTAAATTTCATGTCTTGCAGTATTGTGGGCACTTTACTGAGGTGTTATTTGCTTCAGAATGTGTTCAAATGTTCTTTAAGGGAGTAAAAGCCATCCCGCAAATGTAGCACTGAACTACATGGAAAACTAGATTTTTCCATTAAGAAACATTCTCAGCTATTGTAGCTGGAGACTTTGGGTGAGGAAACCCAGAGTTGGTCGCAGCTGGCCTTTGGCTTAAGCCTGCAGCCCCGCACCTAACCTCACTGCTCTGCAAACACAAGGGGCTCCATTCACTGCCTGTGTCGTGCCACTGAAGTCAGATAAATCAGCTCAGCTTCTTCTAAAAAGAGCGTAACACCATTTTTCAAGTTTGTAATTCTAAGAGAAAGGAAAGAAAAAGATGTATCAGGCTCCAGACACCCCACACAACTGAGTTTGTCTGGAAACAATACAAAATTCACATGCAAAGCATAAGGAGGACACAAAGGTCCCTGTCAATCCCTATGCGCTTGCAACAGAGGTCCCCTCCGAGCCTATATAAACACCATATGCACTACCGGGTTTGAGAAATCCCGGGGACAGCTACAGTTGGATAAGAACTGCCGGGCCAGAAGATAATCCAAGAGTAAACGAGACAAGCCTGCGCGTTAGACAAAGGCCAGCACAGTCCTTGCAACGATCCATCACACGGCACAGCGCATGCTGCAAGGAGCTTCGCTCAGCCACTGAAGGCAAAATGCGAACAAAAGATTAACTGAGCCCTAAATAATAGCTCTTGGTGGAGAGCCGAATCTCTGCGCCTTGAAGAGCAGCACACTCAAGTCTGTCAGATCCCCTGACAAATGCCAGTGACGCCCAAAGACGCAGGAGACGAGCAGGATCTGCTAAGCTTTTGCAGAAAACAATAGGTATTTAAACATCACAGTTTAAGAGGCAAATACTCAAAAAAAGAGATGACATCCAAGATGTGCACTGAGTACCTGAGCATGTGTTGTACTCGCCTGACAACAGAGCTGAAAGCTAAACAAAGCTACCCCAAGCCTCTGATGTGGTCCACATCAGGCTTAGATTTGCCGAGACACTGTGAAAGGTCTGGAGAAGGCTGCATAACAGCTTTTCCCTACCTAAAGCACGCCCTGTGCTTAACAACCCATAACTCACAGACTGCAAGGTTAGAAAGGTTTTTTACTACTGCAGAGACATTATTTCTGACCTCTCCATGGGTCTGGCACTTTGTCTTGAAGAACTATACATCACAGACTCCAATACTATGATTTAACTTCTTGAGTGTTTTAAGAGCAGGACTAGACCGCGGCATGGGCAAACAGGAGGGAAACTTCTAAGGAAAGGCTGGGTTAAGACCCTGCTGCCGTTCAGAAGCAAACAAGTCATTGCTAACTGCTGGTATTCCATGAGTCCATGGCAACTCAGGGGCATGTTGTCCATAGGGCAGGATGGCCCTTCCGTAATTTGGTTGCTGATGGCTCTTTGTCATCCTCAGTCACTAGGAAGGTATGACATATTCAAACTGGAAGTCTCACCAGCACAGATATTTCTCAAGTGCCTCCACTTACCAGATGAGATCCATATATATGGCCTCTCACTTTGTCTCTGCATGGCTTCTCACCTTGTCTGCTCCACACACCTTAGTTCTCATGGACAAGCAGTTAGAAGCATGATACGCAGGGGCCAAGGGCTGCACTACCTCCAACAACTTGGACTGCACCTATGTGGTACAGCCATGCCCTAACTCTCCAGGCTACCAGATGAGATGGAAATCCCAGTGATGGTGGGGACTACTGCCCAGAGACTAGCCCGGGGTTGACTGGCTGTGATGTGCAGGTCCTGAGAGATTAGAAGTGGACTGCTGGAAGAGATCAGTTCTGTAAATGAGACTAGAGGAGTGGAAAATCCTTTGGATGAGAAACTCTGCTCTCCTTGAGACATACAGCAAACCAAACCTAGACCTGTAGAGCCCAGCGTATAGATCTGGAGTGGATAGTTGCAACAGTCAGGGAGCTTTGCAGGTCCTGGGCGCCAGCAGTCCACAGGTTGGAGACAGGCTCAGATGCTGCTGCCTCCCAAGAGCTATGTTTGTTGTTACAAAACCAGCTCTAAATCCCTGGGACTCTTGAGGGTAGTGATGGTTTTGTATGAGTAGGCTTTCCCCAGCCACATGAAGACGATACACATTCTGACTTCTCATCTTCTACACAGTTACCTCATTTTCTGAGGATGACAAAGTCCAACCAGAGGACTTCATGGATCACAGGATCACAAGAAACTCATACAAATCAATGCAGACTCATCTAGGAAGTTACAAGAGCCTTGAGAACTGTTCCTACCTTCACTTATAGCTTATCAAGGTCTGAATAAGATTTTGTTGCTGCAAGAAGATTCCCAAAGGATCTTCTGAACCAGCTGAAGAATCACAGCTGAAAGTATCTTTGGACAACTGAAGGCCAAATTGCTTATGGTTCTAGGCTTCAGAAGTTAGAAGAAGGCTTTAAAATGGTAAAAGGTGTGGAAAATATGGGAAAGGGATGGAGACAAGGTCTCTCTAAATTCAAAACTACTTGCAATTTTTGCACTACTGGCAGGGTGCTGGCCCTCCAGTCCTTCAAGGATAAGCCATACTCAAAGCTGCAGAAAGGAGAAGCACACACTGCGGTTTTGCCACTGAGACCCTGGAGGATGGAGTGTCCAGTCATGGTGAATCAGAAGGCATCAACACATCCGTCTACGGTGTTTGCCTGCCATGGCTCAAAACCAAGGTTAAGCTCTATGTCCTTGATGATGTGGCTCCTGTCCCCCACAAGCCAGTAACATCACAAAACTGTTACTGTCCTATTACTGGTTGCAACATTGAAGATTTAACCTGCTTTAAACTCATCTCAGTCCTGGGATCCTCTGGACACATAAACCTTCACCAGCTCCATGTGAGACATTGCTCCCTGTGCTACACTTTTCTGTAGCATCTCCCATCTGAATCCTACACGTGTGACACAGAGAGTGAGCACGGGGGTAACCTGCAAAACTAACTCATGCTTATCCTGCCTGTCTGCACCCACTTGCCATTTACTTCCCCAGAATTTGCAAGTTTTGCCACCAGCGTTTCCCAGTCTGTGTGGTCAGCCGAGCTGCAGCGGGTCACGGCCTCTCACTCCCCCAGATCCTTTCACTCCATCTAGTGCTGTCAGCAGCACAAGATTTACATTTTGCAAGGGTCCTGCTGTGTTTACACTTTCTAAGTGGCTTATGGACGTGTTACCAGGAACCTCAAGTGTAGGACGGATCTAAGAGCTAAAGGTCACCAGCAGTGGAGAGCACTTCAAAGTCAATCTATGCTGACCAACACCTTCACTCTGAAAATGATACCCTCACTTTTGGTGTGGGTCTAATACAAAGTGCTGGACCATTAACCTTATAAATTCAGAATTTTGAAAGTCCTAAACTTCCCCTTCTACAAACATAGTTGGCTTTTTAAACTCAGGTTGAGAACAACAAGGAAAAGCTTTTGAATCTTGCATCAGCAGTTTTATTGCTAAAAAAATCTCCAGAAATGCATATTTTTATCAGCTGTACAGTTCTCAGATGATTTTGATGAAACTTACTAAAGTATTCAGCATGAGCTTAGCACCAAAAAAAAAAAAAAATTCCAAGAAAAGGTATGGATTTCCAGTGTATAGTCTTGTTCTTTTAAAAAATTTCTGCTGCGACCAGAGAATGAAAAGCCATAATCCTAAAATGTTTTCCAGCCAAACTACCCAGACATTGTGGTGGCAGAATTCTTTGAATTTGGGGATATTTTTTCAAAAATTATACTGACAAAACACAAGGCTGAGAGTAGACCTACAGATGAGGAGGATACAGCCATGCTAAAATGAGAGCCCAGAGACTTTGCAGTGCCTTTTCCATAAATCTGAGTCACAATGAGCAAACCTCTGACAGCACTTGCTTTGAAGTACTGTTTTACTAAAATAAAAATGAAAATCTATGTGTCTCTTCCTATGATGAATTATTCAGCTCCTTCAGAAAAAGGGGGAGAAAAGAGAAAAGAAGAAAAAAGCCAGGAAGCACATAGATGTTGCTCACAAAATACAAGAATAAATCTAATAACTTTCGGAATTTCTATGGAAATAAATTTTAAAGTAATTTTCAACGCAGGAAATGTGGACTCGGTTCACGTGAAATGAATGTACACAAAAAGGATTCTAAAGGTGCCTGTGCAGCTGCAGTAGAGTGAGCTGCAGCCATCCGTCATGCAGTTGCTCGTCGGGGGAACTGCCCATTTATCTAATTGTGTGCAGGGTTCTTCAGTTGTCACGTACAACTCTAATAGTTGTTTCTGCAGTTATGACCATATTTTGTATACATGCTTCTGTAAGTGGACCTCCAGTCTTCATTTCTCTACTCTGCTCTCTCTGAACAAAGTATTGTAGATCTGCAAGAGAGAAACTGTGATCTCAAAATTCAAACAGGCATGGTTCATCTTGTGCACTATCAGAGCGAAAAAAATAATTCTAAAGTGATATTAAATCCCCTGAAGTCAAACACCTTTCATTTTCAGCAGTTTATAAACAAGATAGAGGCATTTATATTTTACTCTGTTAATAGGGATGGCTTGGATGCTTTTCTCCTCAACTAGAATGTCCCAAATAGTTATTTCTAATGATCATCACTTTAAAGTACAGTATTATACAGCTCCCTTGGTACAAATGGATTTTATATAGAGGTTGATGCTTTCTACACTATCATGACCACATTTAATTCAAATGTATTTGGAACACAGCAGGAAAATGTACTCCTTCAAAATTTACCTCCTACTGCAGAAGAACAAGATAGGACATTCAGCCTATCTTTCGATTAAAGCAGATCAGAAAGAGCAGTCAGTATATGAGCGTTAATATGTATGAACCTCAACAGCGTTTCTTTAGATGAAAGTTGTATTCTGTTCACGGGGTGCTGCTGGATGGGAGTGGTTTTGAAGTGGTTTAAGCAAACCCCCTGTAGTTTGGTGGTGGTGGTGGTGGTCCTGCCTCTTCCACCAGTGCTACTCTGGAGCAGCCGCCCTGACAAGAGGAATGGGTTTGGCGGTGGACAAAGATCAGACCTACCCCAATTACTGCCGTGCCCCTTCCTCCTGTGTACCGTGCCCAGGCAGCATCCCTCTGCTCACATCCACCAGGTGGTGAGCTCCCAAGGGCAGAGGGCTTCTGCCCTCCTGGGCTCTACAGTGCTTGGCACCATCGCGTGCTTGTCACCTTCAACCTATCCCTTAATTCCCAGTTTAAAAAAGTTAAATTTGCTCAGACCTGAAATTCAACTTTTAGTGGCTTCAGAAACAATATTTTTTCCAGTTTTTCAGAATTGCTTGGCCCTGAGTAAAATCCACAAAAATACCCCACAATGAGTCTTGGGGTGATGCAGCAGGAGTTAAGATGGAGAGGGGTCTCCCAGGTCTTGCCAAAAGCTGGTCTGACCTCTGAAACTCTGGACTGAAAACACAGAAAAAGGTCGAATGATATTTTGTGAAAATACACCAGTCCTCAGGAGATGAGATGAATAACCTTTTATACTAGATTCAGAAAGACAGCTTCCCTGAAGAAATGCTGTAGAGGGTCCTCATTTTGAAGGGTAGGGTATAAAAGATAACTTCTTGGAGGTCCATTTCAGTCACATCAATGAGAGCCAGCTAAATACAGCTTCAGAGACGGCTGCTGCACTCGAGCCCATCAGATCGGCTGTGGAAACCCTGAGCGGCCTCCCTTCCATCCTCTCAGAGCTGATGTTTACAATGAATAAAATACGTAATTAGGCAAGCAGTTGGCAAAAGCCATGATTTATCATATTAAGCAATTAAGCAGCACTGGACTGATTTGGCTGCAGCTCTGAAAAATCTGCATAATGAAACAGTGCCACTTGACATTAAAGATGAACTTTCCTCAGGTCTAATTTCAGCCACCATTCATGGAGAGACCAAATTTCTTGGACCAATTGAGCCGGGAACTTGAGCTGCACAGTGGCACACCATTGCTGTCCGTCTCTGCAAGCTGCCGTGGCTGTGGTGGGGCTGTGCCAGCCAGGCACATTGTGAGCAGGGGCCAAGCAGCTCGTGCCCGTGCCATGTTTGGAGAGCTGTGCCACCAGCATGGCTTGATGATTTTCGGGGACGTGGGGAGGTCCCTGTGCACTCACTGATTCTCTGCTATGGGGGATGCCCCTTACCAGCATCACTGCCTGTGGCTGCACATCCTTGCCATGCTCCTCGGCACACATGGTGCAGGAGCAGATACCTGCGTGGGTTTGGGTCAGTGCAGGGGAGAGGGGAGGGTAGATCCATGGGCTCTCCTGGCCCAGCAAATCTGGCATGGTGGATTAGCTCTGGTTCAGCACCATCCACTCCAAACCTGGAAAGCTGCTCGCTGTCTCTGCATCCCAGTACGTAGCCAGTGGCAAGACAGATCCCACCTTAAACTGAGCCTGTGACCATCTTCTCCTAGTTAGGAAAAGAGGACACTAGCTAAGATGATGAAGCAGCCGAGGCATCACAGTTATGCATTTGTTGTTTGCTTTTTATCTTTATTCCATTAGTGAACAGCAGCATTTAACTCTAATGGAGTCATTTTACCTCTCTCCATGATCCTTCATGATTTCAGAGCAGAGAGAAAGAAATCAAAGCAAAACCACAAAGTTGCATGCCCATCATGCGCACGCTTACGAGTGCTGCCAACAATTTCTCTTTTAAAAGATCCCAGCTTTGATGTCTAACATCCTCTAGTTAAAAAGTGATACATTAAATATAACTTTCTTCTCATTTATGCTGTTTAATTCCAGCCAGTTTAGATAACTAAAGTATTTCAGTTAGTTAGTTTTGCTCTTTGCCTCCCCGCACTAACACAACAGTGCTTTGTTTGTAGTCTCCAGCATTGCAAGCAAAATGTTCAGATAAACTCTTCATGCCTGGAATTGTTCAACGTTTGAGAAGCCTTCTGTACACATCAGAGCTTGAAAGCCCTTATAAAAACAAAAGGTATCATTATTTTAATCAATAACTAGCTGGCGATGGCAGGAATTTTTAAAAGTTAGTATTTATTTCGAGGGTCTGACTTGAGATGCTGTAATGGGCGTTGAATTACAGGAACTGGGTCATCATTTTGGCAAGGGGGTTTCACGGGAGCGCTTTGTATTAGATTCAACTCCACAGTCACTATTCAGGTTCCCTGGTCATTACTCCTCAGATGAAACGCCGAGGAGACGGAGGATCCCCTGTGTTTTGCCTGCAGCAGGTACACACTGTCAATACTGCTATTATCCCTACCTACACAGGCAGAAAGGATTTTTTGTGCTGTCAGCGATCTGCACATCAAAACATGCTCAGTGCAGAAGCGAGAGTTAATGAGCCGCCTCCTTTGTGCAGTTTTATCAGACATCAACAGATCTGGGTGTATGAAAGACCTCTATGTAACTAAAGGCAGCAATGGAAAATTTTGGATTATGTGAAATATCATGAAAGGAATTGTTTTTTTAAGCAATGCTTCTGCTGTACAGATTTTTCTCTTCCAGCCCTTTCAGGGTTCTGAGGCAACACAACAAGCATCTTGCTGCTTAGCCAACATAAAATACCTATTTTTATCTCCAGTTTTACCTTTTTTCCCTCATAAAAAAAAAAGAATAAGATGAAGGCCACTCCAGAAAAACACACTTAGCAGCTACCATATTTGCCTTCAAACTCCTTCTCAAGGCTCACCTTGCTGCAGTGCTTCCATACCATGCCATACCTAGTCACTGGTACACCCAAAGTAAACTTGCTGTTTGTCCTTCCTATTCTTTTTTTCCCTGTTTTCACCACTATTTCTAGGTTAGATATAGCTCTGCTGCCCATGTACCAGGCCTCTGATCAACAGGCTGGTTCTTAGGGCAGAAGTGCCATTGGATATGGAAATGACGGGTGGCTTAACAACCCCACGACTGCCTAACCCATGTCTTAAAATTACATCTTGCACTATTTTGCTTCTCTGTTCATCTGCGTATTGGCTTCCTGCTTCCCACATGTTCCTTTCCTTGGGTGTTCAAGAACAAGCAAAGGAGGGACAGATGGCAGGAGGATGCTCTGGGGATTCTTGTTCACCCAGCTGGGTACTCGGCAGTGTTCATGGGAGCAAGCAGACCCCAAGGTTGTGTTTGTGCTCCCCCTACCAAGCTATGAGGGGAAGGTGGAGAAAGCCATGAAAGGGAGAAACATGTCCCACTGGAGTCTCAAGCTTTGCATTGATTTTGATGCGGCAAATGTTAAAAAGTGCCTTTTTAAATAAGAAAAATGAAATAATGATTCTGCAATATTTATATAGTTCTGAGACAGCTCAAAGGCTCTTCTCAAAACGAAGCCGATGCTGTGCTGATGAAAATGCTGATTTATAGCCTAAAAGGTGACGTCACCCAGTTTGGGGCACTCAGACCTCCATGCATGCACTTATTCCAGGAAATAGGAGCCAGGGCTCAACCTGAGAAGAAACAGTCATGTCTTGGTACTTTTTGGTCATAAAAGACTCAAAAATCATCTCTTCTTTGGAAGGATGTGACCTAATTTTGGTCCTGCCTTACAGATTGACTCCTTCTTAGAACAGGTCTGGAAGTGGTTTGACAAACATAATTTTCTTCTAACTACAAGAAACCCTTTCCTCCATGCATCTCATGGCAGTAGGCAAATCTGCTGCCTGAGATGCGAGACTAAATAAAAGCTCCGGGCTGGTGCCGCTGGAAGGATGCGCAGTTTACAACACGGATGTTTTGCTGCCGTGGCTTTCCGAGCCAGCTTCTGGGGTGTAAGATGCACAAAGAGGAGGAATTTTTCCACTGGCAGAGTTGCCCAAAGGGCAGGCACAAAGCCTTCAGACATCCTGGCACCTTGCCTGCATCTAGTCAATATAGCGATGTATATATCAATGAGGGAGCATGACTCTCTCATTCCCTGAGCAGATGTAACTCTGCAGGCAAAACCACAGCATTCATCTGGCCAAAGCATGAGGTTATCTTCTGCAAAGTTCAAGTGCACACTGCGAGAGCTCTTGTCTCTCAGAGACACCCAGGCAAACGCCTACTGCTTGCAAGTTAAAGTTATTTTCCTTGTGACCATCCCTGCAAATTCAATCCTGAAATAAAAAACAACTTTTCCTCCTACAACAAATGCCTCCAAGGCCCAAACAGATCTTTCACACACATTGGTGTGACTGCGGATTTATGTAGGGTAAACCACAGATCTGACTCAACTCTTCTCCCTCTCAGCAAGCTATCCCTCCTATTAGGACTAAACTACCTTTCATTGCACACAGACCTGATGTTTCTGCTCCTCTACATTGCTAAGTCTACGCTTACTGGAATTTATCATGGCCCTGAGATTACAAAACCCTACAGCTCCATGGCGCTGTACCAGGACACCCTCTGGCTTGGCCTTCACAATCTGCACACCGTTTCCATCCCCTTTTTTTGCCTTGGCATAACCCTTGCTCCTAGTCCACTCCTTCTTAAAGGATCACAATCCTTCCCATTGAAGCCAAACAGGTTTTCTACCCTAGCCGGCCTGAATGTAACTGCTTCCTTCCCTCCTATCCCAGTGTACACTGGGGATGTATTTTAGGGACCTTCTTTTGGAAAACACTCACCTGAACCTGTGCATTAATCCCACACTCATTAGGGTGAAGTCCCCTTTCGCCCTAATGCAGCACCATCGTGAAGAGTTAATCATCATCACAGTGTATCTAAAAGGTGGAAACCTCAGAGCACTGGCGTTGGGTTTTTTTGTCCCTTATTTCAGTTCCCTGCCATGCTCCTTCTCCGTTTGCAAGTTTTTGGCTCTGTGTTTCCCATATGTTAGTGATCAGCTCTGCTGTTACACCCAAGCTAACAATTTTGCTGTGAAGGCTGAGATCTTGTGGGTTCAAGTGGTGAACCAGGATGCACTATTATATGTATTTGGTAAAACAAGCCTTCTTAGCAATTTGTTTAAAAACAAAAAATCAGACACGTAATGAAGTAGTTAATTAACATTTTAAACATATTGTTACCTCCATCTGGCCTGAGGATCAGCCAATACGTGGGGTCTTGCCAGGTTGTTTCCACTACAATACAACGGATGATAAGAGTCAAGCATTTCCTTGGTGCAGTGATGTTTGTTTATCATACAAAACGCACACAGAGCCTTGTTTCCCTGAACACAGAGAACAAACAAACAGGAGCAGGTTCCTTGCTCGGCAGCCCAAGTCTGCCTTTCCAGGGAGCACCGTGCCCAGAAGAAGCTCTGTCTCTTGGCTTGCTCCCCGAGGCTGCTCACTCCTGGGTCTCTTACTGCAGCCTTTCAGTGACTCCATAACAAATACATTCCTCTGGAAAGTCAGAGAGCTATTTTTAAACCCCCTCACACACACAGCTGTAATCAATCCATCGCCCAACCCCGCATTCGCCAGGACCTCTGGGGAAACCCTCCACCCACACGGCTTGGCTTCTGCTCAAGCCTCATAGGCATGGCCAGGTGCTGCGCTGTAATTACACAGAGGTACGCTAATTGCCGCTGCCACTTAGCTAACATGAATGCCGAACTACCATTTGCCTGGGCTTCCAGCAGAGCAAGAAATGAAGGGTGCGCATTATGGCAATGATGAACACCTTGCGTGGTGAGGTGCAGACTGGACACCAGCCATGACTCCTTCACGTGGATCTCTCCTCCAAGGAGCGTATAAGGACAGCTCAGGGTTTCTCAGCTGATCTCCTCCCAAAGTATACATCCACATTCAGCTCTGTTGCACCCGGGCCATCCCGCTGGTGGCCCAGCAGCCACAGCCAGCCAGGCAGGAGTTTCTCTCTGTCCCCTTCTGATGTATTTACACCCACCTTGGTCCTTAGCCCTACGCTTGCTCACTTGCACTGCCCTGCAGACCCATTGCCTCAACCTTCAGGGGTGTTAAAACTGGACAGCCTGGGTCACAACTCAGTTGATTCAAATGAGCTTTTACGTGGTTTTATTCCTGCAAGTCACACTTAGCAAATGCAATGATGAGAGAGTCAACTGGAGCCTTTTTGTTTTTTGCTATTTTTATTGTTTAACAGTCAGAGCAAATTAATACTTTGAAACAAATTCATAATCAAGAGTCTTGAAGGTGCCTGAGAAGACACGGTGTTCAAGAAGATAGAGAAGACTTTGGTGTCAGGACAAATAAGTAAGGAAATGCCAAGAGACCACTGTAGCTCTGCCTGGGAAAACCATGGGTCTCTCTTGCAGTGGGAGGGGAAGGTGTGCAGGGGCTGAAGTGCTTCTTCAGCGGCATCCTGGAGGGAAGCATTAAAGGCACTGACCTTTCCACTCGCTACAAGTGTAATATCTGAATGTAAACATTTATGGAAGGAAATCAACTGGCATGAAAGGAGGACCTGTGGTCATCTGGGGCTGGGCTGGGGCTACAAAAGAAAATTCATCCCAGAACAGGCAACACCAAAGCTGCTGAAGGTGCTTGCCTGTAGTCCATTAAACCAGGAGTCCAAAACTCCTATTTTAAGCTTCAGAAGGCAATCCTTCAGCAAAGAGAGTCAAAATATGGGCATCATCCCTGCTACAAGGCAGCTTTAATATATACCCCTTTCTTCACCAGTGGGTATTTCCACCCTCCTGCCCCACCGCCCCCAGCTTCTGCCCAGCCACGGCAGCAGGCAGCTTGCCTGCACGGGGCTGTCCCTGTATGCATCCCGGTCCAGAGCCAACCTGAGCACACTTGTGGGAGTTCATGGGGCTGCAGCAGAGTGGGAGAGAGGAAACCTAGCTGGGGATGAGGAGTGAAGCTGCCATCCCCTGGCTGCGCAGCTTTAATGAGCAGTTCGTGGCTGCCCAGGCGCTGCACGGGCACAACCGGCATCACCGGAGGCTCAGCAATGGCTGACTCTGGCCAAATAAATAAAAAAAGGTAAATTCTGTTCCTTTAAACCCCAGAGGGACTGAAGTCAGCTTGACCAGTCCCTCCACTGACCTCCCCAAGGGAGCTCCTGCTCCTGTCCTGCTGGTCCCCCATCCCTGCGGTGGGAGCTGTGGAGGGGCTGCCAGAGGAAAGGCAGCTTGTACCCGCTCCTGGAGATACTCTACCTCCCTTTCCAAACTGAAATCCCACTGATAGGCAGCTGCTTGCTGTGTTACTCATCGAGTGAGCATTTCCAGCCCCAAAACATACACGGTGCCTTTAGAGAGTGGGAGGACCGCGGAGGGCTCCCCGCTCCCTCTGCGCTGCCGATGGGGCAGGCTGTGCCCCCCCTCCCCGCTCTCCTCAGCACCAGCTGCATTCAGGCAAGCTGTTAATGCATTTTATAGGCCTTTAAAATTTGTTACAGAGCAGAAAATGGTTTTCAGGGAAAAGTGAACACACCCTGTGCTTTCTCACCAATTAAAGCTGATGAGCCACGGTGGCTCAGCCAGGATATAACAATACGATGAAAACAGGGCAAAATGTTTCAAAGAACAAGTGATTGGACCAGCAAAAAAGTGTTTTCCCACATAACGGAAGAAAAATAATTAAATAAAATGCTGTTTTTCACAGCTATAGAAGGAAATAAATGTCTAAAGATGGAGGGGAAATGGAAATGTTTAAATACAAATCCACAAGCAAGTGCTTTGCAACAGAGATTCCAGGTCTAAGAGAGGGACGTATCGCCTACAAAGTCAGCAGTCAGACAACTCATCCCTTCTCCACAGCAAAGACCATTACAAGGAAATTGCCAAAAATAACCAAGCACCATATTTTAATACTAAACAGGTTTGCTCTGAGACAATGGGAATTTCTGCAGTGTGGCAAGCAGCGTCCATACACACAAGGACAATTATTGGCTGCAGTAGCAGGCAGCTTCATCATGGATTTTATACATGTAAAACTGCAAAACTAAAGCCAGAGGAAAAAAATCAGGGAAAAGACCCCAGTGCAAGAGATTCCAGACTATGTAACTTCATGACAAGTGCAAGAGAAGGGTGAAATTATATAACTGAGTGATTCAAAGCCAAAAATACCCTAAAGACAGGTGCCAGGGACAGTGTGATGTGTGATGATCTTACATGGTCTCAGACAGGACCTGACCTATCAGCAGAGATAAGGCTGGGATGTGCAATGATGTCCAGCACTGGAATAACCAAAGATTTCTATTCAAAGTCATCGAAGCCCCAGAGTGTAAGACATTTCCACTGCTGTGTGCTTAGGTGTTTCACAGTCCTCTCTCTGATTTTGCACGGATGGAAACCAGAGTGAAGGCGGGAGAGATGCAGCAGTGGGAGAGGAGAGAGCATCTCCCCCATCTCCACTGACCAGAATCACTGCTCTTACCAATGTTCAATTTCTTTCAATGCAAAATGAAAGGCAAGTCCTTTCGAATTCAGGATCCAGCGAGGAATAAAGAGTATACACAGTCAGAGCTGAGGATGGAAATCAGCCCCTAAAAAAGCAAACATTGAAAGGATCTTGTCTTAGGCAGTCACTCAGGAAAAAAATCAATCAGTCTGCTGCAGCGCAGCCCTGTGCAGTCTGAGACCCAAATGCCCTGAACACGCAGGAGGGAAGGGAGCGATGCCTCCGAGATGGCCACGGCCGTTGGGCCCTGCGAGCTGGCACCGGTGCTGCCGCCTCCAGCCGCACACAGCCGGGAGCACCAGGCTTGGCACGGCAGCTCACATCCAGCGCGGTGTCTTCTGCAGCCACAGAAAGAAGGAGATGGCAAGGCTGCTTTTGGAAAGAAGGAATCAGCACGTTATAAACATCAGGTTTTGCAGCAGAGCAAGATTCCTCAGCGCTGTTGCCTCGCCTTGACAGTCTTGGGGTGGTGCTTTGGAAATGCAGAGTAAGCAGGAGCTGCAGCTCTCTACGAGGAACATCTGGTGATTGAAGGCCAGCTATGAGGAAATGCAATCTCAGACTGACTCTTTGCAGGAAAAACTTAAGAATATTAACTTCCATATTGATTTTTTTATTATGCAGTGTTCCTAGAGATGTGACTCTCATTCTGGCCCAGCAATTTAAATAGATTATTGTCGGGTGATTCAGCCACCAAAGCCACTTAGGCTCTAATGCATCCCTTGCAGAGCACACTTTTAAACATTCTGTCTTCGGTTTCTCACCAACATTGACAACAATAATAGAATAAGGAAAACACAAAGTGTTATTTCTCCGTGCTTCCTGTGTCTTCCTCTGCTGGAGCAGACAAGCAAGCCCTGTTCTTCCAGCCACATGGGTGGTGAAAGGAAGGCAGGTGAGGATGAGGAGTGGTCGAATGCCACACTGAACATCAGTGGTGCAAGTCCCAGGAGTGTGGCATGGGGCTGGAAGTGAGCACTGAGCTCGTTATCTGCTTCGGTGCCTGCGAGGATGCTGCCAGGGGTAGGTCACAAGTACCTGCTAGGCAAAGTGACTGATTTGCAAATGACCGTGTGTGAATAGTTTTGGAGAGCCAACAGGTCACCCCTACAACTCCAGCACATAACAGTGCCAAAGACAACATCCATTTTTTTTAAATAATACCCCCCCCCCCCAAATATTGATCACTGCACAGATCCCCCTAGATCTCCATTACTCACTGATAACGCTTAGAAAATAATGAGTAAAAGCCAAGAGGCTGTTTATCCTCTTCCTTTTCCATTTTAGGGGTCGTTCCTCCTTTCTATTTTCCACCAGCTTTTTTTTTTTTTTTTAAGTGTGTTGAATCATTTTACAGTTCTGAAGTCATTTTAGTACAGATGCTCTGCCTCCTACTGCTGTGAGCCCATCACACCGCTCTGTGACCACAGCCACCACAAGGAAATAAACCTCGACAACATCTCAGCGGAGGAGCATTTGGAAGCTTTTAAGGATCAGCAGTGCCTGCGGCAGAGCAGCCTTTCCCACTGCCATTGACAGATGGAGGTGGAATAGGCTTTCTTGGTCTCTTTTTAGAGAACAGATGTGACAACAGCAACAATCCGCAGACCCAGTTTCTGCCCCAGCTCCCGTCAGGCCCGTAACGCGCATGAAGAATATGTTAGGGAAGACAGTCTGGGTTATTCCTGCTTCAGGCAAAGGCAAACCCATCCATGGGATTGCTTTTGCTCAAGGACCTGGATGCCCTTGGTGGGTAATGCAGAAAGCTGGGAAGGTCCAGTGTGTACCTCAAGGGGATTTGATTTTAGGTGAGAATAGTCAATGATTTAAATTGTATGATGTTAACTGCTACATAGCAATGCATGTCATCATTATTATGATTGCTATATGCCACAGAAATGGTATTACAGTAAGAATTATCCAGATTAATGAAGAATGAACTTTGATGAAACCAAACAAGGTGCAGAGCTGATAAAACCAGAACTGGCTTCAGCAATGAGCACCCAGCAACTCTCTCAAGATTGACATCTTCAACCCACAGACCACAACAGTGCCAGATAGATCAGCTACAAACTCTGGATGCAGCATGCAACAATCTACCATCACACATTGTCTCCCCTGCCCTGAGAGACTGTTATGACAGATGGAGCCCAAAGTCACGGACTGAGGGAACTCAATGGACATTTTGTGGATATTTATGAAGATTTTACAGACATTTCACAGCAGTGGTCCGTTGACTAAGGGAATGATATCTGTATGTATATATCAAAACACAGGAAGAGTAGTGGTGATTAATTGCAATGTATTGAAAAGTGTAGGACCTGGACATGACGTAGGTGGTATAGAATAAGGGGTAGATACTGTCCTGGTTTTGGCAGGGATAGGTTAATTTTCTTCCTAGCAGCTGGTATAGTGCTGTGTTTTGGATTTAGGATGAGAATAATGTTGATAACACACTGATGTTTTAGTTGTCAGGGACTTTTCAGCTTCTCATCCTGCCCTGGCAACAAGGGCGGGGGGGGGGGGGGCAAGAAGCTGGGAGGGGACACAGCCAGGACAGTTGGCCCAAACTGGCCAAAGGGATATTCCGTACCATATGATGTCATGCTCCCTATATAACTGGGGAGTGGGCCTGGAGGTGGAACAGCTTGGGGTCTTGCTGAACATTGACTTTAGGTGGTGAGGAATTGTGCAGTTCATCACTTTTTTGTATATTCTTTATTATTATTATTATTGTTCTTATTATTATTGTTGTTGTTGTTGTTATTATTATCTTCCTTTTCTGTCCTATTAAACTGTCTTTATCTCAACCCAAGAGTTTTGTTTTGGTTTCTTTTTTCCATTTTCAATTCTGTCCCCCATCCCACTGGGAGGGGAGGAGTGAGCGAAGGGCTGTGTGTTTGTTTTAGCTGCCTGCTGGGTTAAACCATGACACTCCTGAAGGAAGACCTGGTCCAACCCCAGCCACCCTTGTGCTGGTTCCCTACGAAGACCCATTTGCTGCCCTCCTTAACATCTGGCTCATTTCCCGTACTGGTCTGGTCACTCCTTCATGTCATCTTATCCAGGCATTGGCCCTGGCCAGCCCATTTCCCACAGCAGCTTCAGGGCAACTGTGGGGATGGCACTTCATCGCTGCCAACATCCCCCCTGGGATGTCAGTTCTTCCCCCATCTGAAAGGCTTCTCCCTCTTCTGTTGTGTGGAAGCCTTGAAAACAAAGACCAGAGAAGGAACTGTGCCAACATGGCACAGGCAAGGCCACATACAACAAAAAGTGACTTTTTTCTTCTCCTTCTCAATCAGAGTTGGAGTTGCTATCGACAGTAACAGAAGATATTTCAGGCAGAAATGGGATTTGTTAAAATTTACTAACATCTCCATGTGTGTCCTTTCATACACACTAATGGCTCATCCCTCTTGCAGTCTTACTATACTCTTGATCTTTGCTGTATCTGCAGGCTAATTCTCTGCTGGTTGAATAAAACATCTTTGTCGGCTATGAATCTACAAACTTTTAGTCTCCCAGAATATCTTGTATTCTGATACAAGGTGAAGAGAAGCTTCTTTACATATATAGAGTATACATATATTATTATTTGATATATATATTTTTATTTGATGGGTATATGAAAATATAAAATTTTATTCATAATTTTCTTTCTTACCGCTCCCCTTTGTAAGAGAAAAGCTTAACAGTCCCTGCAGGCTCATTGCTACTCGTCACTTATTTGCATCCTTTTCAAGAAGGGCTGAGCAGACTTGAGTATCACCAGTTACCTGCAGCACGCTTCCAGGTGAGTGTCCACAGTCCTCCTCCGCTTCTCTTTCTGCAAACGTGCTGGTTGCCTTTTGGATTGCTGCTGCAGACATTTCTCCCCTCCAGCACCCCTATCCAGCAGCACCTATAATTTAGATTCTGGAAATGGATGTAAGTATTTCACATTTATTCCCTAAATAGGGCAAGCAGGGATTGCCCGTCCTTTCTTCAACTCAGCAGTAAGCCACTTGAGTACATTTACTGACAGCTAAAAATAGACTGCCCATGCCTCGGCTTCCTCTACTGAGTCACCAGCAGTTTTCTGACCAATCCACAGTTGTACAGCAGATGGTTGGGCTCCAGTTCAGGTGGCCCGGGGAGTTTAACTCCAAGTAGTGGCACGCTTGCAGACCTCATCCATCGCCTTACAAGGGTGTGCTCCTCAGAAAGCGACGGGCAATGGTCTTACTAACAGGGACGCTGGGCATCAGGGGGACACCAACATGGGCTTTGCACTACCTGCAGGGCAGGTAAAAGCAACTTTTCTGACCCTCAGGGGCCTCTTCACTGAAGCAGAGCCTAAACTGGAAGAAAGTCTGCACAGTCCGGAGGAAGGGGGAGGGATTTCCCGGGCGGCAGAGCGGGCACATCCCGGGCTCAGCTCGGGGACTCCCGCTGGAGAGCAGCCAGCTTTTACACAAGGCAGCTATGAGCAAACACAGCCAGCGCTCTCTAAAGAGCTAAGCAAATGGAGAGACCTCCAGTACCATGCAGGACTTTGTCCTGGTGCTGTCGAGAAGACAAGACGAACCAGAAATGTACCTGTAATGCCCCCACCCGCAGCCAGCAGCCCTACCGATGGGAAGGGTGCCTCCGGGGATGGGCGCTGTGGAAATAATGCAATGCCTCCACCAAATCTCTAACCCAGCATCCCTCAGCTGCCGTTAGCCGGAACCGCTTGGTAATGCGGCCAGGTTTGGCAGAACAAGGTGCCGGCGCGGCTCAGTGACCCGGCGGCAGCTCGTGCTGCGTTGCACAGCCCTGCACCAGCGCCAGGGATTCCCACAGCACCTGTAAAGCCCTGGGGAGGCCCAAAGCAGCACTCTGCTTTCTTTTAAACAGCTGACAAACCAAAACGACATCCCCTCCCTGTCAAGAGCTGCACCACAGGCTGCCTTCCCCCCACCTTGTCTGGAAGGCAGAGGCTGGGACCTGTCCTGGGGGGTTGGGGGACCCTGGACCAGCACCAGGCTGCCTTGGTGCCGTGCTCACATAATGCATCTAGCAACCCCCTTTTAAACAAAAAGCTAATTAGATTTTTCTAATGAGACAGCATGTTTTACTGACTGGAACAGGGGACAAGACTTCTGGCTTTCTTTTCAGGATCACCCAAAATGAGTCATTTTTCCAGCTTTCGCTCAGCTTGAGAATGATTAATTATATATTTGTTTATTTAAAGCCTGTTCAGATTTTGGGGGCTTTTTTAAATTAAAAACCAATAAGTATCATTTCACTGAAAAAAAATCCCATTTTAAATATTTCAGGCTGAACTCAGCTTGACAGCAAGAAGTTGGGTGTGGGGATGTCAGAAGAATTATTTGTATTGGGTAACTTTGTCGCTAGCTGTTTCTGCTAGGCTGTTCAATAAATCAGTTAGCCGTAGGTTGCTATTTTTGGATGGCGTTATCCTATTTAAAAAAGGTCTGAGTTCAGAAAATTGAAATCTGGGCTGGCATACGCTGTGGCTTCCCTGGGTTTGAAGCAGGTCCCTCCGGGGGGAGGGTCTGCACTTGCAGGCGGACATCTCTGTCTGTAGACAGGTGTTACAGGAGAGAAGTGACCGGCATGGGGATGCTTTTCACAGCAGGCATCAGGACAGTGGTCAGGATAAGCAGACAGAATTAAAAGTCACCTAGGAGCCTTTCTTCCTCTACAGGGTGTTTAGGCAGCCAGTGACCTGTTGGAATCCCAGAGGCTGGCACCCCGGTGGACAACCCACGCTTGATTTTCAGCCAGGACCACCCCAAGCATGAGGAGAGGAGACACACCTGGGGCTTTGCCTTTGGTCTTTAGCTCTGATGGAGCAAAGCTTCATGTCCAGGAGTGCGAAACCACACAGCCAGGCTGTAGGAAAGCAGTCATGTTGCAATCACTTTGCAAGGTAAAGGTTTTGATGCTGCACCAAAGTGCAGAAAAGTACTACAGAAACCAGTCATTGACTGTTCGAGCCATGGCAATGGCCCTGCTGGCCCAGCATTAGGAGGGCACGGTGGCAAGAAGACCCCTGCTGCACAGTGCATTTGGGGGCCAGAGCAGTGCACACCAGGCACCTGCAGGGGTGGCAGGAGGGTCCCGTGCTGCACCGCGAGGCTGCAGGGCTGTGGGGGTCTGGTTGTCCTTCCATCCCAGCCCCCCCACCTGCCAGAAACCCCAGCTGCCCCACAGCACCCAGCGGTTAAAAGCACCTCAGGGTCACTGGCGTGGAAGAAGGGAGGAAACCCGCAGTGGGTCCAACACGTCAGTGCAGGCTGGAGCGGGGATGCTGCACGCAAGTGACCAGGCTGTGTCCCAGGACATGTCCCAGGGGCGATGCTGGCCCCACACTGATCACCCACCCCTGGCGTCCCAGCAAGCTCCCCAGCTTCACCGTGGTACATTTGTCAGGGCCACAGCATGAGGGGAGCACGGGGAAAGTCCTGTCTGTGGGGCAGAAAGCATATGAGGTAATTACTTGTCTCACATGCTGTTGTAAAATCCAGGATAAGGTGGTAGCCAAAAGATTTTCTATCAGAGACTGGAGCAGGGGGGTCAGACCTTCAGCCTTGCCCCAGCCTGTGCAATAGATCTGATCCCCCAGCCGCCTGTTTTGATTTATTTCCACCACCTGCAGCCTGGAAGAGAGAGGCAGATGTTGAGAATACGCAGGATTTCAGAAGGAAATCTGATTTCCCTTGAGTTTACCGCTTCTCCCGCCTGGCTCTGCTTGTCTTTTCAGCAGCCAGCAGCAGTTACCGTACACACAGTACACTCCCCTCATTTCCTAGCTGTACCAGGAGCAGCCGTAGTAGGAGGTTTGAATAATTGTTTTTACAAGAGCCACTTTCCGCAGAGCCTTTTGAAGGTCGTGCTGATTATTTCCTCCCGAGCTAGCAAAGCACCATGTAATTATTGCAAATGTCACCTGGTGAAAAAATCACTTCTAGTCAATCATTTCAGCCTGGAGATAACTGCTGCAGCTCTTTGCTACTGCAACAAGTCAAACAGAAGTGATGAGGGGTCTCGCATCTCTCCCGTCAAGACTCATATATCCCTCTGAACGCAATAAATTGGTTAAATAGCGTTCACGAGAGACCCTGCTCAGCGGCATCTGCACGCTGGTGCATCACACAAGAGCCTGCTCCTGCTATGGGTGTTCACGCGAGGCAGAGCAGGTTGTGGCTTTTGCATTCAAAGCACAAATAGAGCCTGTAGACTTACTGCCTCTCAGTCGTCACAGAGCAGGCGACTCAGTGACGAGACACAAATTCAGCTCCGCCACGAGGGTCGGGCACAGGAATGTGAGTGGCCCCAGCCAAGTGGCCCCAGCAGCGCACATCTTCTCTGTGTTGTTAGAGTCCTCAGCCAAAAGCAGGTAGTATATGGCATTAATGATATTTCTAGCGCTTAACAGTTTTTGCTGTAGAACTCGGGTTCTATTTAACCCTAATTTGTGATGCTTACCCTTTGGGGCAAAATGTTTCACATTTAGTTAATGCTTGAAGAAGACGTGTTTGCTCTTTTCAAAAGACTAACAAAGCTTAAGAGCAAAGTTGATTCAGTGACATCAGCTGCAATTAATGCATTTAATAAACTGAGGGAACCCAGGTATATCAGGAAAAAAAAATAATTTAAAAAAGTCTGGTTATCTGTTCCAAACTTTGTATCGTAAACAATGTAAAGTTGTGATATTAAAATAAATTTTATTGAAAATGAGCACTTAGCATACCATAGTGATGCAACAATATAAACATCTCAACAGGAAAATATCCAGACTCCAAGGACAACTCTTCGGATGTGACTGAGACATCGTGCCAGCCTCATATTTAGCACAGGGCCAGGAGATCCCGTACACGTGCAACTGTCAAGCATCTATCAGGGCTGCAATGCATAGCAGAAATACATGAAAAAAATGTACCTGTGTACATATGTGTCTTGTCAGAAATATTGGCAGAGGTAAAAAGGACACACTTGACTAGAGAAAAAAAAAAATAGTGGCATGTTAAGTTACAGAAAGCTTGAAGAAAAAACCTTTGAGGTCTTCACAGGGCTGAAATAGAGAAAAGAGCACCGGTGCTGTACTGTGCCATTCAACTAAGGGCACGCACCCCAAAACAGGTTGCTGTTGTAACTCATATGTACCAAGTTAGCACGTACAACAGGTATTTATCCTGTAGCATTAGCAGCTGCCATCTAAGGAAAAATAATGAAGCTGACACAAGGAGGAAGGATCCTTCTGCAACAGTGCTGGAAGAAAATGACTTTGTACAGATTTCCTCTCCCTAAGTCTATGCAATGTTCTGGTCCACTTACCGAAGACATCAAGGAAAACAACATTCACAGATGTTGGAAAATACAGTCCCAAGTACCAGTCTCACCCAGTAGGATAGCATCAGAAATAAATGCCCTGGCACCCACATGCTGACTCATACCCAGGCTGGTGGCCTTTGCAAATTGCTTCTATGCAAATTTCCATCATCAACAACCCTTTTAATAGTGATCTGAGAACAAAATCAGATGTTTTTAAAAAAAGCCATCCACAGGATGACTCAATGGCCATGGAAATCTCTTTGTCAGGGCATAAAATAGAGTAGAAATCAGTTCAGGTGTTTTACCTACAGGAACAAAATGCAGGGGTTGAAGACCAGCTGATGTGAGGTTACAGGAGCTGTGACCTGGTTTGTTACTGGGACCAACGGATCTGTCACAAAGCACATAATAGCAAAAAAAATCATTAAGAAAGTTCTCTGATATTTTCTAGCTGGCAAAGATAAATCAACAGAGCAAGGTTTCAGCACAAAGTTAAATCCAGCCTAGCCCAGAAGCTGTCTTCCTCACAAATCAATATGTACATTACTCGGCAAAAGCTGCAGGTTTCATGTGCTGGGTTTCTAACAGTCTGGAGCTGAACTACAGTAGGAGATCTTACTCTGACTCCAGGTGTCCATGAAAAGTATTTCTCATGTCCTGTGTTACCTTCCGCTTGTTCCTGTTCCCTGTGGCCCAGGACAGAGCAAGGTCTGTGGGACCTGCTGCTGGAGGCTGGGACTTGGGTGCTCCCACAGGGGATGCCCAGGGAGCCTCCTGGTGAGAAGGACCATCCTCAGCCTTGTCTATTCACATCAGAAAATCATTTCAGAAGACTTTCTATATTTCTGTTCCAACCATAGGCCTCTTTTGGGAAGTGACTGTTCACGACACACAGCTGAGATCTTGCAATACCACAAAAAGCACCTTCTGACACCAACTACTGATGTGACAGAACCCCGGTGCTGGGTTTCCCCATGGAGGGGAGAAGGTCTGAGCTGCAAGTGAGGCTTATCTGCTTGCTAGGCGGAGAGAGGGGTCCCCTCTGCCCCAGCACTGCTGCGTGCCTTCCCCCTCCCAGCAAGACATGCTGTGGGGAGAGGCAGCAGCGCTGCGATGGGTGCCGGGGGCCCCAGCTGGGCTATTTTTAGATCAAAAGAAGCCAGAAGGCTGTTGCTTATCAGATTGAAGGCACCTTCAACTCTACAATATGCAATTTCAGTATTCGAAATTACGAGTGTTTAACAGGGCCCTTGAGAGTGTCGACATTTCTCTGAAAAATATTTGGCAAGTCTTGAACCAACAACATAATTCTCTCAATGTATCTCAAAGCTCTGACGAGATACATCTTTAGCCCAAATTCCTTATTTTTAGAGCAGTGTCCAATACTTGGTCACATTAACCTCTGCTATATTTGCAATTTCTGCTTAAAAATGAAGACTACTTCTTCACTCAATTTGTTTTCTTCAGGACGCAACTTTTGCAAAATGAGATCCTGATACTGATCTTCCTGCTGAATCAGGGAGCATGCTGTGGATGCTAAATCACCCCCCAAAAAAATAGTCCCTAACTGATAAATTGTATGTTTTCAAATAAATCTCTCAACAATAGATAAGCTAGTTTAAAGTGTTTGCTTTTGACTTGGTGGCATTTTGTCTCTATTAACAATTTGATGACCGTGTAACTAAAGAAATATTCCACTGCAGGCCACAGGCATGTAAAGCCTCAGCAGAGGATCCATTGTATATTACTCTGGCAGATGTAATAAATCTCTTTTAAGAGCTTCAGAGCTCTTTAAAATGGCCAGGAGCAAGCTACCTTGCTATTGCACTCGTTAGTCTCTTCTCTCCTGAAAAAGATAGAAGTCTAAAGATGTCATCAAACATGAAATCTGATTTTCATCCCAGCCCTTATCTGGCCTCATTATATATGTCCTTGCTTCAGATTAGGCTTTTAGTAAGTGTCATTTTTGGTCTCTGGGATTTAATTCCTACAGCTGCAAATTCTCACTGTGACCCACACATCAGACCAGACTAAATTCTGTTCACAATTATTTTCAACTCTGTGTTATAAAACACTGGTTCCTAAATTAATATATGCTTTTTGAGAATATAATTTGTCTCAGAACACTTCAGGTTTAGTTTTTTAAGCTGAGTTATTTGTTCTGAGCTGACAGGCATAAGGTTTCACCTAGCCAGCAACCAGCTATTCAATTACATGCTTTCAATTTCTTTTCAGATAGAAGTGAGCAGTCCCTAAGATGGAAATGAAAGGTACTTACTGCAGGCAGCTGGAGAAACAAAAATCCAAAAGTTTGTCTTCCCCTTTGTCTGCTCGTTTACATCACACCACAGGTTACACTTCCTCTACACGGTGAATAAACAAATGCTCCATCTCCCCACTTTGTCTCTTGGTCACCTCAAGGATGTTCCCTCTGCAAACATGAACATTGGGGTGCACTGACTAAGAGATCTTACCAAGGATCACTGGAAAATCCCACCAGGAGTTGTCTCTTACACTTTTTTAAGACCTGGAGATCTCAAGCATCCACCCAGCCAACCCTTGACTTTAACGTGTTTCCAGAAAGACTTACAGTCCTACTGGTGGCAGAAATCACTGAGTACCTGTTCCAGCTCCTGTGACAGGAGCAAAACTTTAACCAATGCAGTGTCAAAGTTCCAAGTCATGAGACTTATAAAATGTCTCTGGGGTCAAAAGAGAGCCATGTAAAAAGCCTGTGACCTGAGGTGGGAAGGCAGCAGAGCCCCAGGCGTGTTAGCTGGTTGTTCCAGTCATCAGCTACTAACAGAAGAGATCCCAGCCCCAAGGAAAACATGATAGAGGAGCTGGATTTTGTCAATCCCAATAAGCCAGTGCTGCGATGGGCACCAAGGGAGCAGGTCTCTGTGGGCAATTTCAAACGAGCTTTGATCACACCTTGGCCCCGAGCTGCAGCCTCTGTAATGTCCCAGTGGGGTTACCCCCCAGCGAAGGCACCAGGGGAAGAGCAGGGTGCACCTCGGCTGCAGGGTTTGGCCAACACAGGAGTGGCGGTGGAGAAGACCAAGGCAGAGGCAGAAGGACAGGACAAAGCCCCAGGGAAGGAGCTGCAGCCCCTGGGTTTATTACTTTGCTCTACTTTGCGCCTCCTCAGCCTGTTTTGTCATATGAACGTGGTGGTGATCGAAACCTCCTCCATCCCTAGGCAGGCACCGTTAATAGAACAGCTGGGCTGAGAATGGGGCCCTGAGACTCAGAAGTGAAACAATTTAGAAGTTGATTAAAAGCAAAGGTTGCTGTGATCGCTTCAACTCCAGTGTCGGCACTGCATGACACTCCACCGGTCCGCCGACAGCATGGCCAATACACAGCAGCTAAATTGCGTTGGGAAAGTGATTTCAGTTCTGGTGATCAGCACTGCTGTCAAAGCTTTTGTGCAGTCAAAGAATTGATGAGCTTCTTTATCTTTTACCATCCCCTAATAGCTTTTGGACCCAAAGCTGAGGATCACGATGGTGCAGAGCAAGTGAGAGGGAGCACTAAGGCACGTGGGTGTTACACTGGGATGTGGGGGTGATGCCTTAAGGCTGCCGTGAGCACTAGAAAATAATGGCAGGATTGTACCAGGAAATCCCTGGGATCTCTCTGGAAAGAATGAACTGATCAGGATCTATGCCCGAGAGTTGCTCTACAGGAGTACAAACAAGTTAGAAAGTGTAAGCAACTCAGCCCAAAAAAACCCAAAAAAAATTATGAATGTGTTTTAATTAACACAACTTACGTCCCCTAGTAGGAATCCCCTCCTACCCATTCTTACTTACACAGCATATTCTGCAATTTACCTTACAGTTTTAGAGAATGTTTCAGACAATCTACATTCTCCGTGCAACAGAGCTAGTTACATTTTTTTTCCATTTTGCTAGCCACAGATAGACACACACTCTCCTCTGGCATTTGCTCGTAGCAGCAGGTGGAAAAGAAGCTATCGCGCTTCTCACTGCTGGTAATAAAATAATTCAATAAGCTAGGAACATGTGAATGAGCAAGGCTGGTCTGAGAGCACAGCCTAAGAAGCTGACAAGCGATCAAAAAGAAACAGAGAAGAAAGCAAGAACACACACAACATTGCAAACAAGCCCTCGGGCACTCTAATGATCCCTCCTTCTGGGGAGAAAAGGCCTGCTTTTTCCCCAGCTGGGTTTAATGTAGTATTGAGCATCCTTACACACAGTGGAAGGAGTCAGTAGCACGTGCAGGGCTCTGGGTGTCCATGCAGAGCAAGAAGACATCAGTTTTCAGTGCTGCATCTTCTCAGTATTCTTTGAGATGATCCGCATCTTTGCCACTTTCTGGTGGTGGGTGTTTGGGTTGACCCCTTGATGACAGCCCATAGCTGTCATGGCTGTACCTGCTTTTGTTTCTGGCTGGATGCAGTACTGAAGTTTTCCAAAACCCAACACACAGAATTGCAGCTGGGATATAGTCATGGGGAAACAGAAAAGAAAAAAGGAAACAAAACCAAAGAAAGCTTATTGCTAAACTACTATCTATGCTGGCAGACTTTCCAGTCTGATTTGATAATGGTGTTTTTAACCCATATTAGGAAATACATCTCTCCTGCTCTCCTCCATAACACTAGCACTGCTCTGGGTAGTTCCAGGTGCTGGCTGAGCCCACGTGAAGCAGAGCTACTGCAGATCAGGTGCATGGGCAAGACGCAGATGATTGCCTGTTCACATCATGGGTGCACAGAAGGAGGCGTGAAGGTGGCTGGACGCTACCTGTGGTACTTCCTGGCATCTGAAGGCTCAAAGCTGCCACCTTTCTGCCACCCAAATACAGTTATTTACCACCACCACCCCCCAGCATACAAGGAAGTAGGAAGGCAAGGACTGGGGTGAAGAGTTAAGCAAGACATGGGCTTGATGTTGCCGCTGGGACAGGACCTGGCAGCACGTCAACATCTGCACCTTCTGCTTTCTTCTCGGAAGGGTACAGCACATGCTGCCCCAGTGGGAAGGACAGGATGAGGAGCAGTAGTGTTTTTTCTGGCAGTCCTGAAAGTAAAAGTGCACTGGTCTGACTCCCTGCCTGCCATCTCCTGCACCTCTTCCAGAATCAGTGCCTTCCTTCCGGCACTGCATCCTGGCTGTGATGGGAAGGGAACAGCAGCTTCTCCTCCTTCATTTCAGGGCACTGGGGTGCCCAGGGCAGCACATATTCAATCACTGCCCGGCCTTGGAGTTAGGCAGGTGTCCACCACGCTTGGGAAATCTCAGCTGCTTCAGCTGCTGGAACAGGAGTGTGTGCACGGACTTGCCCTCATTTGAGTCCTTGTCCCTGGGGCAGGCACAAAGCTGCTCCCTGACACATGGTGGAATGGCAGAGATGGAGACCCTGCTCCCAGACCCAGGACCTACAAGCCACTCGGAGAAAATGTTTCCAGGATTGCCCACATGGGCAGCTCACCTGGATGCTCCTGTTACCTCATCCCTGCGAATGAACACATCTTTTTGGCTGAAATTTTCCAGATTTTCTCAGCCTGAGGCAGACACCTGGTATACAAAATTTTGGCCCCAACAGTAAAAAATTGGCAAAGTCAAAAGAAAGAGGAACTGTGATGCCTCAATGGAAGGTGTTAAGCAATTTTAACACCACACAGCTGTCCCAGCTGTGCAGCTCTCTGTTTTGGGTTGTGAACCCACAGGTTAAGCTAGCATTTAGGTGTGTCTCTAAACAGCCACAGAGATTACTGATATGAAATTGTCAGTTCTGCCCTAGGACTGGGGTAGGTTACTCCTGTTTTGCAGTATACATGTGGCTGAATCTACAAGGAGGAATGCAATTACAGAGATCTTATCCTGCTTACTTTCTGGCAAGACTTTTTGTCTTATTAAGACTTCTGAATGTAAAACCCAGGCTTTCCATTCCCTGGGTCATTGCTCTATCCATTGAACCCACAGGTAAAAGACAGGTGCTTTTAACTTTGTCTGGTTTTCCCCAGTGGGCTTAACCAGAGCTCAGCTGCCACCTGCTCAAAGAACAGCAACAAAACCTCAGGTTGGAGAGGTGCCCATCTCCAGAGCATGGGCACTCCTGGGTCAGAGTGGACATCTTCAGGTGCACGCCCCGAGGACCTAAGGACGCCATGGAGAAGGGTTTCCAGAGGAATGCAGACTGGGAGATTGGGACGTCAAGTCACTCTCTGCAGCTGAGGTGCCAAGTCTCAGCCACACCAGGATTTAAGTTGTCTGGATCCTATCCGCAAGCATCTAAGCACCAAGTTCTCAGGCTTCTCAGCTGACCTGTGACCTTTCCAGTGGATGCAGCAGTGCAAGCCCTCATTTGGTGCAAGTGGGTACCAGTTCTGCAGCAGTCACACAGATTTAGGTCAGGTATAAGGCCTGATTGATTTTATTGACGTGCACTGGAGACCGAACCAAATGCTCCTAAGTCCGCTTAAAAAATCAGACTTAACCTTCTGTCAGTCATCCCTGCAGCCTGCAGACCAGCAGCACAGACCTTGCTGGGCTCCAGCAGCCCCTCTGACAGCAGGCGGGGGGGGGAAGGTGCGGACCCCAACGCCTGGCACAGCCCCCAGGTTTTAGCATGCACTTTACAACACCCATCCACTATGAAACAGTCCAGTGAAGAAACCTGCTCTGGGCTTTTGGACCCCGCTGTGGATACCGAGCTCGTAATAGACTGCAGAGACAGTGACAAGTGAGGGCATGCAGCACGGTGAAAGAAGAGTCGTGAAGAAGGGCTCATTCAAAAAATAAAATCAAAATTGATCAGTGGGGATGATGCACCCGAGAATGAATGCCCCTGCCCATGGAGTGTCCTTCATCAGGGACCTCCTTCCATAGTAAAGCTCATCAGAAACAGCGTGCCTTGTGCTCACTCATGTGCTGCTGGATGTTTCACAGGCTCCAGAGGGGGAAAGTACAGCTCTGGCTGCTGCAAATGTGCATTGCAAAGAAGAAAAATATATTTCTAGATCATGTGGGGCTTCTAAGCCTGAGATTGCATTCCTAAAATACTTCAGTTTTAATGAGTACAATTGAATTTAACTCCTTGTGGCAAAGACATGCCAACTATCACCTTGAGGTTTCACATTTGTGAAGCCTCATCTTTTGAATTAGATTACTACTAAAAAAAAAGGTCAAGGATCCTCTTAGCAGATGGTTTCACAAGAGAAAATGTAAACAAATTCTGCAATCCGATATAAAGTAATACTGGTGTCCAGGCACTGCCAGTATTTCACTCCCGATGTAAAAAGTAGTGGGCTGATATTATCTGCAAAGGAAGTCAAATGAGCTGATACAAATTAAGGCTTTTTAAAGAAACAGGAAGCCTACCATCATAACTACACTTGCAGTCTAGACTAAGCCCAATCTTTTAACCATTTAGGATCCTGGCAATAAGTACCGGAAGAATTATAAGTTGATATATAAAAACACTTAAACAAATGACAGCAGTTGTAATACAGTGAAATAATGCTCTGATGACCAAGAATACCCAGATATTAAAAACAAACCCAACTTCTCCACTGACTTTTCATTGCAGACCAGGCTAGAGATTTTCTTTACATCGTATGTATATTTCAGACCTCAGATAAAGGCATGGACTGTGTCTGCTCAACTGTTAGAAAATTTGGCTCAGGGAAGAGAACATTAGGTTGAGACACAGGAGAGGGAGATATAACTCCCAAAACATTTGTGTGACCTTGAATAAAACACTTATTTTCTCCTCTCTGTCTTTAGCCTGCAGGGAATGGCCTGGCTCTTACCAGGGCAATTGTACAGCAGCCAGCATGGTCCAGTTCTGATGTCATAATTCATTCAATATTTAATCAAATAGCTATCAAGTAATTATTAAATCAGTTATAGAGATTAAAAAACCCCTATCCTGCAATGTTCTGAACATCTTAAGCTCAGTTTCAGAGGAACTGAATGCTCAACACCCTGCACTGACACATTCTGGAAGGAGCAAACTCTCTCATGATAACGTCCTGTCTCACACGAATGCCACCCAACACTGTGATTGTCACCTATGTTTGCCATATGGCATACACGGCCTAAGTGACTTTGTGGAGACACGTAAGAGCAAGGTGAAGCACTTAAAGCCCATGGCAGGCTGCAGCAATAGCTGGCTGTGGCACGATGTGACGTGGGACGCTCCCCGTCCTCACAAATCATGCAGAGCATCAAGTTCCATGGCAGAGGCATTAATTAACCACATATAGGAAATCCCAAATCTGCTGCACTGGGTTGTACCTAACTTTACTATCTTACTCTAATTACACACAATAAAAAAACGAATAGAGCATGAGTTTAAGAAAAGTGTTCAAAGGAGGGGCCCTGGACTCTGGATCTGACACCTGCCCAGATGTTACCAGCACGTGGAGGTGCCACTTTACTGCGGGGCTGAAAGGGCTGCAGGCTCTTTGCTAGCATGGCTCGGGGCAGTACGCACCTCAGCCGGCTCACCAATGTGCCATATGGCAGCATCCCCGTCAGCAGGGTGCTCTGCCTTCATATTCTGGCTGCGTTTAGCTCTCACGTGTTAAGGGTCCTAATCCACCTGCTGCCAACGAAAGAGGCAGCACTGTGCCGAAGCAATGTCTGTCCATGAACTGCTCTGAAAATGGCCAGGAGAGGAGCACATGCTTACCTAACTTGGGGTAAGTCTGTATCATCTGCAATGCAGAGCCTCCATCCAAAATGTGGTCCCCAGCTGCACCTTCTGTAGTTGTCCCAACTAGCCCCAGCACCTGGCAGTCGTGGCACTATCTGCCAGGCCGTGTGGCAAGGAAAGGAGGGTCAGGCATGCTGGTACGGCACGTCAAACGCTCATGTGAACAGGATCACAGAGCAGCACTCCCTGAAAAAAAAGGGACACTGCTGGTAAGCGACCCTAGGACCCCCAGGAGTGCCCAGGGGATGCCCCCACCACAATGACGCTGCTGAGTGCAGGGTCCCTTGTGCAGCACTGCACAGCACCACTGTCCCTCCTGCTGCAGCATCCCCCATCCCCAGCAGCTCAGAGCCAGTGGGAGACCACGGAGCAAGAGCCACTGAGTTGGGCACCACACTGGGGGTGATGGCACCCTTGTCGGGTCCCCAGGGGAATCTCAGGGGCAGCTTGTGCAAGTCCCAGAGGAGGGAGCGGTGGGCGATGTCACATCATTGGAGCCACTTGCCCCGGATCAAGAACAAGTGGTTCCTGAGCTGGCTCAGAGTGGCAGGGCAGGGAGCGCTGGCAGCGAGGGCAGGCGGCTCCCCCGGCACCTGGCAGCAGGCACGAGCAGGTCTTTCTCAAGGAAACGTGGCAACTGGAGGGAACAGCTACAGGCTGGCCTTGCAAAACATAAAAACGTTGCCCTGGGGAACAGTTTCTGGAAAGTTGAACAGTTGGATTTCAGAGGGTGGATAGTGCTTCGCCAGGGCATGCCATTTCAAAATGATAAACCTGGAGTTCACCAAAGCATCTCCCTCTGCAACCTCACTCCTTAACATTGCCCTTCAGTGAGAAGGTGAGCCATGGCAGGCTTTCCAGAAAGGCTCAGACGGAGCCTTTTAGTTGCCTTATAAACAACAACATGCACCAGCCTTCTCCTGGCAGATTAGTCATTCAGAGACACCAGCAGCCACCTGCTTCACAGGCTCCAAAGGGAGAACTCCCCTTACTACTGTGCTGGCACCATCTCCCTCTGGAAACCGCCTCCCCGGCCAGCAGCACATCGTCCCTCCTGGAGGTGATGCCCTGGCCCCAGCAGATGGGGCTGCCCCTTGACAAGGGGCAGGAGCAGAAGGTTTTGTGTGCGGCTGTGGCCTGACCTGCGCAGGATGGGTGGGCTTAGCCTCCTCACTCCACTCAGCTGTCCCCCTCGTCCCTGGGGCACGCAGGAGGGAGCGAGCATGGCAGGGTTCACAGGCATCCCTACCCCATGGCAGCCCCAGCGTTGTGGTGTAGCACTGCTCGGGCAGTGGTCACAGCCTCTGCACAGCAGGTTGGCCTCTGGACAGATGTGCAGGTGCTCGAATGCCAACACGGCAGGCTGCCGGGATGGGGCTCCCTCCGGCCATTCGCCCAGCGAATGCAGCATCCTTCATCCCTGGAGAATGTAGGAAACAGGCCAACAACCTCACACTGACTGTTTGCTGGGCAAAGAGTTGCTTGGGGATGTACGGATTTTTCTTGCCAAGAAACATTTCAGCATTTCAGGCTCTGGCAGTGACTTCAATGTTATATAGAATTTCATTTTGTACCTCTTTTAATCAATCTTGACAAATTAAATATCAATATACTTAGCTCAAGATCTGCTGTTCCCAGCAGCTTCAGGCACAGGTAAAACATTGTGGCTGTGGTACAAAATGATCTGGAGAACTTCTGTGAGCAACATTTCCATGAGGGACAAGCAGATGGGTGAGTCATAATTTCAGCAACAGATATCTATAGTTTCTTAATCTTAGGCCAGTGTGCTTTATTTCAGTAAACAAAACATATCTGCCCCAGCAAACAAACAAAACCAGACCGCAGAGATGCTCCTTCAGTGGTCTGAGCTTTCTGCACATTCCTCTTGCTCAGATTTGTCACCCAAAATACCTCCAAATCACAGCTCTGGCTCTGAGAAGCCACAAATATTTCCTTCCTTCCTTATTTGTTGAGATGAGGGTAAGGGGCTTGACATCTCCAACCACACTCGAGTTTTGCATCTCGGCCTCATCCCCGCTGGCTGCCACGTCGTATGTGCCACCGCGGGGCCCTGCCAGAGCGCTGTGCCTGCTCCTGGACCCTCTACTCCAGCAGCAGCGGGTTTCATTTCCACTAACTCACAATTTCAGGGAGCAGTTTCAGAGCTGCACCCAATACACCCAATAAGGAGTACTGAGAGCTGAATATTGTTCATGGGCTTTTGGGAAAGCAGTTGGTCATATGTGGTCTCAGGCCACATGGAAGGAACTGCAAACACTTTAGGTCTGGGAAGCTACAGGTTTGTTTTCTCCATCGCTCACGTTGCTTCTGTCCCCTTGCTCCCTATTGTAGTGAAGCCAGTGCACCTTTGTGCAACAGCATCCTTCATAAGCAAAGTTAAAATGTGTGTCAGAGCATTTAAACACAGCTGCATAGATGTAATAATGTTATTCTGTCACCATGGTTTAGTCAAACTGGAGGAATCTGTGCATTAGACAAACCCTTGCTTTCAAATGTTATTTGAAGGATGAGCAAGAAAAGCTTTTTTGGAACTGTAAAGACTTTTATTAACTTATGCCACTCCTATGAAAGTGTTAGAATTCAGTGCACATCACTGAGCTAAGAAAATAATATTGTATCTCTATGGCAACCTGCAATGAACAGCATATTGACCATCTCTGAAGACACAGCGAATGGGAGTATTCTTGCATTATGATGGTTTCTACTTAGAGCATGCCCTGTACTTACATTTCTTTAGGATTAAAAAAAAAAATTAAGAATTGTGAATCACCAACCTTCCAGCCAAATGTCTGATGCAGGAAGCATTAATTTTATCTCCTGTAGCTCCTGCTTTGCACAGAAGAACTGTAACTTCATTCATGCCATCGACATTTCTCTACAAAATTCCCAAGGAAAATACAAAGTCAAAGATGAAATTCTTGATGAAAGCATGGAAATAAGGCTGTTTCTCTTCCCCTTTCATCTTTGATCATTTACACTGTTCACGTCTCCTCAGCTGCAACAACACTGAACCATCACATCAGATGTTCCTTTTTTCCTCAGGATTTAGCTCAACGAAAGGGAGAAAGTGCACATTTAAAAGACGATATGTGTCTGGCATAAGCTAGAAAAAACACAGAGGACCTTGTAAAGAAGGAAGGCTGTGGAGCGTGAGCGAGGCACAAAGATGAGGTGTGGAGAAATGTGCCAGTTCCACCTAGAGAAGGGCAGCAAGCATCAAGGAGAAAGCAGGGAAAGACAGACACCGACCACACAGCAGTGGAAATCCATCTCCAAAGTCCATTAAATGCTTTTCAGAAGCTTCACAGCAGGCTAACAGCGGAGAAGTGCTCACTCATTCACTAATAATAACATCTTTCAATATTAATAGGACTCTTTGGCCAGACACGATGATGACATTGTGCTTGCTCTGCCTGGCTGTAAAATTGAAGCCTTGTCAAAGGCAGCACAAATTCCTCCAGCTCTTTGCACGTGCACCTCAATAACGCTTCAAGCTTTAGGGCATAAGTCGCTCAGCAAGTAATGGCAGCTAGAAAGACTCATTCTTGCTGAACAGATTGTTCTATTTCTGACTATTTCATGGGTTTTCTCCATTTCTCAGAGGCATATGAACCCAGGAGAGATGGTGTTAGAATAGAAGGATTGCAGTTTGTGTGTGTGACATATTCCCTCCCCTTTCCTGTCCCTGTTTCTGCATAGGAAAATTCAGTGGTTTCTGGCCACATTTAAAATGAGTTACACTACAGAATGTTTCCCAGCAAAATTAAGAGGCAAAGAGCATCATTTTAGTGATGAAGCAAAAATAGTGACCATGTTAAAAAAACATTTGGCAATGCTGAAAAATGCTAACATGGAGTATAATTACGTGCCTTCAAGTCCAGATCAGTGAGACGTTGCTACATCCATTCATCAGATTACAGAAGAAGCCGCTGGAGATGCCTGCAGCAGGCAAAGCCACAGGCAGCTCAGGCCGGGCAGCACATGCAGCAGCGCTGTGAGACAAGCGAAGGGAAAAGCCTTTTGTACTAAAATTGAGAGAAACTTCTGTTCTGTATCAGTTTGATTTGATAGATGATTTAACTTTCTTATTCTGTGCTCATCCAGCACTTGGTGGCTGAATTTTGTATTTCATGTTCCCAGACAGCAGATGATCTACTTTTCTTGCATTATTATTCCTGGTTTAGGCAGCTTGCCTCCCCAGGGGCGGAGGAGGAGTGCTGGTGGTATGTTTGCGGAGGATATACAGCTGGGACTTGGTGACTGATTTGGAGAGGAAAGGGGTAGAGCTCTCAGTATGGTTTCAGGGGAGGTGAAAATGTATTCAGCCTGCGATGCTCTGCCTCTGCACCCTGCCACGGGAAAGTCTGCTTACAGAGGGGTTTAAAACAAAAGTAATTACTGAACAACAAAGAGTCAGTAAACTGCCCAGCAGAGATGGGTGCAGGCAAAGGTGTGAAGGGTGGGAGGAGTGGGGTGATGGGCAGCAGGTGGGCAGGGTGCTTGGGCGGCCAAGAGAAGGTGCACAGGCTGGGTGAGTGCTTTGACAGCCCCTGGTTGCTTCCAAGGAGTGGGTGTGCAGTGAGAGGCTGTCTTTGGAGAAGAAATGGAGTGGAGGATGTCAGGGAATGTGTTAAGTGCATGAGGGAGAGGAGGGAAGAAGAAACAAAAGGACCATATGTCTGAAAAACTATATTTTTTGCCAGCGTAGACAGGTGGGTAGCTCAAATTCACTTCCTGCGCAAATGAGCAGTCCCTGCTGCTTTGGGGTAGACATGACTCTAAAGGATACCTGTGCTTGTGGGGCTGTTATAGCTGGGACCTTGTTGGGTGAGAGCCAGCCTTCATCCTGGCCAAACCAAGGAACCCCCATGAAAACACAGGTCACACAGGAGAAATGCCTTAGGTAAAGGGAGGATTTCTGCAGTCAGAGAGCAGTATCAGGAGGTCAGGCAGATGAAGGAGAAGACTGGGAACATACCTCAGAGAGAAAACAAAGTAAAGAAGCTTTCAGGCTGAAGAGCTGTCTGGGGCAGGAGCAGGACCTGGGAGCAGGAGCAATAAAACTGACCTCTGTTTCAGCTTCTACTCCTACTCCATTTGGAAAAAAACAGCCCATGTGTACGTTCTTTGTAAGTAACGGAGTTTACATCAAACACTTAAATCCATCATTTTAATTGCCTGACAGAGCAGAGCCCAAATAACTGCTAACTTCACTGGCTGAAGCAAACAATAAGTTACTCTGTTCTTTCTTAATGCATCTGCACAACCTTCCTCCGCAGCCCTTTGGGCAGTCTGGGGAAAAGCTTTTGCTGCTGCTGTAGCTGAAGCGAGATGCTTGCAGTCAGCCCCAGAGACAGGCAGCTACAAAAGCGAAGGAAGGAAGGGATGGTCTTGCTTTGCAGCTGGAAAAGCCCGTGACCTGGAGGGAGCTGCGTGTCCCCCCATGGCCACCAGCTCTTTTCCTGCATTTTGCACGTTTGCAAGTTGAAATATGTCGGCATTAACGAGATTTGATGAAAATCATTCCATCTAATATGGCATCTGAAAGTAAACACCTCCCTGTAAAGGTCTGGTTTGAAATTCCAGATTTACCTTTTCTGATACAGCTAGAGAAAGAGACTGAAAAATTATATGAGCAATGATAATTGAAAGCGCCTTAGTCTAACCCTTTCTTCTAACACCGGCCTCTCAGGCCGCAGGCAGGTCGGTAGGCCCTGACACGAGACAATACTTAAATATGACACATATTATCTCACATATTTTGTGTACAACTTCTTGAGCAATGAGAGCTGATTACAACTATTAGAAAAATACAAATAATGATGCACCTATTAATAGCAAAAAAAGTTTGAACATTTTCCCTCCACTTAGAAATGACTTTTCTAGTTCTCAAAGCAAGAAATCAAATGACATTATTGCTGGAGAGCGGGGAGAGGGAGAATGCCTATAGCAAGAAGAAGGGTAAATGGCCATTTGTTTCCGTGTCATCCTCTGAGCAAGTGGAAGACCCAAAATATCCTGGCACTGAAGTAAAAAGGCAAGAGATGTGGTGTGTATCTACTTTGAAACTTAAATATTCTCACACTAATCAGCCTCAGATGACCAACAGTGAAGATATTTCATGAGAGAATTGATCATTTATGATCCTTCAGCATTATGGAGGCATCAGTGCTGCTCGCTGGAAAGCTCACCTCAAGCTACAGTCCCCAGAGACGAATAAACACTTTGGCAAAATTTAAGATAAGTAGACATTTCACATAATTAACAGGCAGAGAAAATGTCACCAGCCTCTCACCTACCCAGAAACTTGTCATGAACAGTCAGTTTCATGTCTTGATTTACTGAAGAGGGGTCCAAAATGTATTAAAGGATTCCGTATTTCTGCCCCGTAAGAAACCAGAGGATGGCATCTTTAGCCTAGCACAACTACCAAGGAAACTTAGGTTTTGTGCAGCAGTGAGAGTGGCTGCTTGCTATTTATCATCCTGCAAGGAACTGATGTGTGTTGCCCTGAGCTACAATAAAAGGCCGATGAGAATTAAATTAACATCAAAAGAAGCAGAGCTGAGCCATATAAGCCTTCATCAAAGGAGTAAAGCAGACGTGTAATTGTGTGCTCAAAATGAGTTAGGTTTCTGTTTGCTCACCGCAACCCTACAGTGGCTGGATCGGGCGCTCTCTGCTCACGTGCCCAGCCCAGAAGTGGCCAGCACAGGGGGTTTCCTACCTAGACCCCTTCTCATTTCCATATTTCCCCCCAAAAAATGAAGCTATACAACCCTTGCAGCATCTGCACTGTCATTTGCTGCTCGCCTTCCTTGTGCTTCCTCATCAGTGGGAATAATTAGCTTGAACACTGAAATCCCCTCAGTGGGAATAAAGGGACAACCCCACGTGTCCTAGCACAGAACAGAAGCACATTAGCTTGCATGAATTCCCCATAAAATGTGGACACATATACAGCATATGGCCTTGTAATGTTTTTCTCCCCAAACAGATAGAAAAAAAGTATATCTTTGTTGTTCATTTTCTAGTATAATTTTGATTGGGAGTAGGAACATTTTTTAATGGACTGTGTATTCTGCATCTGTGCTTCATGTGTTAAAGAGAAAATTCAATCATTTCTGTGTAATTGTTTTATTTACACCAGTTTAACTAGAAAATAAATAGCTACAATAATCTTCTTCTGAGTAAGAAATTATGCAGTTCACACCAGGAGGGTAATCAGCAGTGAAAAAAGTAATATTTTCCTGACAAAGCTGGAAATTCATGAATGCTTCTGTGATGGGCAAGAAACCAAACATTAAAATTACCTCAAGCCTCTTTACATGACGAAATAACAATGTTTTATTCATCATCCCCTTTGTCTTTTCTCTTCAAACAAGTGCAGGCCAGGCAATTAACTCACACTCAAAAGCCTGGCCCCAGAAACAGAAGGTCCTTCCCTCCGATTCAGCCCCTTATGTCGGTTCTCTTGTAGGGTTTGAAGTAGCAAAATCACTGAAGAGGGAACCTGACTGTCAGTTTTATCTCCTATAAATGGAATTTGATAAAAGAAGGGTGATTGGACACTACATAATGACATCTCATCTAATTAACATGCTCTGGAGGAAGCAAGCACGGCCAGAGCAGCACTGTCAGCCCCCCGTAACGGCGGTGCCTCGCTGTCAGCCTGACTATTCGTTCTGTACTGCCCGAGGAGTGAGTACAGTGGATGACTACCCCAGTTTTCAAATTACCTTTCAAAACAGCCGCTAAGTAGGTGCTGACACGTAAGATCGATGCTATAAACCCTTCTCGTGACGTCAGAACGGCACCTGAGCATTTCCCAGGATGCGCCCAAGGGACTCCAGGCTGGGCAAGAGGGCAAATCCCAGGAACCGGGCTGCCTGTTGGCGTGCACAGGGCTCTGGGGGCAATGCTGTGACCATGTCACCCCCTAAACTAGGCGCTAGCTGGGTTTGGCCAAAGCCCTGGCAGGGAGGATGCTCGCAGTTAAGTAGCACAGACGATTGCATCTCAGTGCAACCAGAGGAACCTTCTGCCACAAAGCAGTTGCCAGCACTGTGGAAACAGGGGGCTGCACATGTTGGATGCAGCCTCAGAGGAACATCACTGAGTCCCCAGGAGGTACCAAGTGCAGGATCAGAGACAGCAGATCCAGGCTGACGAGGCTGGTGTAGCCTTTGCAGCACACACAATGTTTGCACAGGGTCAGCGTGCTGGTGCTGCTCCCACTTATGCTGGAAGGGGGGCTCCAAACCTATGCAGATGCTGCAGAAAGCTGAATCTTCTCCTGGTGTATCTGAAGGCATCCAGGGCACCAATTACCCAGCCAAGCTGAAGCTGAGCGTCCCTCTGAAAGGCCAGGCCACACCACAGCTCTGAAGCCAACCTTTTATCAGCACATCTGCTGCATAAACAAATGTTTGACTTAAAATAGATGAATGAGGAGTATTCCTTTCTGGGTCTTTTTTGCTAGAAATAATGTTAGCTACCTAGGAAGGACCTGTGCAATGAGACAGAGATTAACTAAAATACCCCACCCAGTAATGTCTCCTTTTATTGAAGGCCAGGATACAGTTTATGCGGGAATGGAGGAGAAGGTCAGAAACCTGCAGCTGCCTATTGGGATGAAGGAAACGGGACACCGTGACCTCCTGTGGCACTGGTGCTGAATGTCCTGCACTGCAAAGGGACACTTCTTCAAAACCCACAACTGTCCGAGTGCCGCTGCTGAGGCTCCAGCACGAGGTGAGCATCATCGCACAGATGGGAAGATGCAATGGCACCCACACAAGGTGAGCACATACGTGATTCCTGAACACTGGCGCTTTCCAGTGCCTTTCTCAAGGAGATCTGATGGCTTTGTCTCACTTCCAGCTTCCCGATAACCGCTCCTGATGAGAAGCAAGAGAAATCAATACAAGCTGCTCAATGGTACCTCTAGAGCAGTTGTAAAACTAATTCAGCAATATTATGACCTTGATGATCCATCTTCTCTGAAGTGGGATGGGTCAGATCCAACACTTCAATGACTTTGGACATATCCTTAGTACGGCAGAGAGCAGTACTGCAGAACAGAGCTAGCTGAGGGGTGCACATACTGCCAGTGCCTCGACAGCTATAAAAAGGTTTCCATCTGCTTTGTTAAAATAAGGTTGTTTACTCAAAATGCCTTGAAGGAGTAGTACAAATTACGCTAGAAAAGGAACACCACTATTTATAATGAATCTGGATGGAAATAAAGGGGATGATAAATGCTGGTGATTACACTGGAACCATACAGACAGGTGGGACTGTGATGGTTTTGATGTCCCTGCAAAACGCAGCTTTCAGGCCAGAATTTGCTTTCACCTACAGTGCCAGCACAGACTTCAGCATCCACCCACCCAGCAGGACCTTGCTTATTTGAAGATACATTTTGTGTCTTGTGGGGAGTTAAGATACTTGCTGTAAGTAAAAATAACAAACTGGCCAGCTGCCGAAGATCACAGCTGGAGGAGCTCTCTGGTAAAAACCTCCGGTTTCAACACCGAGGATCCTGAACCCGAAGCTGGCTGTGATGCAGCTCAGGCACTTTTCAAAAATCCCATCCTCAGCAGAGAGCCTGCTCCTGCTAGGCAGTCACGCTGGCCTCTCACATAGGATTGTCACTCCTGTAGCTATGGGAGAGCGACAAGTTTTGCCATCGCGGGGACCTGCATTTGAAAGATGAAATGCTGTGCTCAAGTGTCTCACAGGCAAAGCATGCAACTTCAGTTTCACAAAGGCTTCCCACAGGACTCTTTGCTGAGAGCTTCACCTCCCCAGCAATATCTGCATCATCGTCATCAAACCTGGCCTCAGTGTGTGCCCAGCACAGTGTGGCAGCTCCAGCACATCTCCCAGCACACCCCAGCAATATCTGCATCATCGTCATCAAACCTGGCCTCAGTGTGTGCCCAGCACAGTGTGGCAGCTCCAGCACATCTCCCAGCACACCCCAGCAATATCTGCATCATCGTCATCAAACCTGGCCTCAGTGTGTGCCCAGCACAGTGTGGCAGCTCCAGCACATCTCCTAGCACACCCCAGCACACCCCAGTATGACCCAGCACACCCCAGTATGCCCCAGCACAGCCCAGCACAGCCCAGTACAGCCCAGCACTCCCAGCGCATCTCCCAGCACATCTCCCAGCACACCCCAGCACACCCCAGTATGCCCCAGCATGCCCCAGCACACCCTGGCACAGCCCCAGCATGCTGCTGCTCTGCAGCATCTGTACAATGTCTGAACGAGACTCCGAAATGCTGTGGCTGCCCAGAGCACTTCGAAGGAGAGATGTGTAAAAGAGGCCCAGCAAGGCAACCACAAACCCTGGAATAACCTAAAGGCTCTTTTTTAAATTATTATTTTTCAATGGTAGGATATCAAAATGATGCCCTAGACAAGGCCTGGAAGGAGGGCAGAGAGTGGCTGTGGAAACTACAGCTGCACATGGACACTTTATCTACAGGAACAGCCGAAGGAAGATCGCAGTGTTGAGAGGTCCCACAGACGCAGATCGCTGTCCCTAATCGATTGGTCTGCATTTTCAAGGCTATCTTTGCAATAGTGGGCAAACATTGATTTTTTTAAGATGATAGATCTTCCCAAATCAGAGAAGCCCTCCAAGGCTTGTAGCCTGTTCCCTGCAGAAGTCCTGGCTGAAGGACTAGTTTGGGTCAACGAATGAAGGGTCACTTAGGTGGCCCAAGCAGTCAAAACGTGCAGTATCAAAGAGAATGAGCTCCCGTGTGCGGCTGCGGAGCAGCCCTGCTCCCCACTGCCGGGGGCTGAGCCTGGAGAACAAGGCATTAACAGCTAAAGATTTGGGTACACGCTTGGTGAACCTCTCAAAAGCACCTCCGCACCCTAGTCCCCACCTGTGTCAGATGTGTAGGAACCTACGGAGTTTTCATATCCGTAATTCTAGCCACCATACTACTAGTGGTTTTAAAACCAACCTATGGCCATGCTGCAATTAATATCCCTATTAGTGAGATGGCAAAGCAACGGCTCTGCACAGCTTTCAGACAGGAGGTAGTACTGCAGCACATATCATAAGGTGCAAGATCACCAAATTTGCAAAGCCAGTGTCCTGCCCTTGGGAATGCTCATCAAAAGGCTTTTAAGCAGAATCCAGGAAAGTATCCGAGATAAAAAAGCTCAAAAAAATGTTCTGAAGTATCTTTGCTGTTTCACTCCTACATTTGCCATGCTGCATATTCAACTTGTTTTATGCTTAGGCAAAATAAATTAATCAGTAGGACTGCAAAGAAAACGTTGCTAATTGAAAGATAAATACACTCCAGAGAAACCTCCTCCAGGAAAGAGCTGACAAAATAGGAAATAGCAGGATAGGAATAACATACCACTCGAAGAATAAAAATAACGGAAACATCAACAGTGTTGTAATAAAAACAAATATATTCAAACATTAAGTCAACCACACAACCATTCAGAAGTCATCATTTTTTCATTTATTTAGGAAAAAAAAACCCATGTAAGTACTCAATATCTACCCACAGGGAAACAAACTCAATTCTAACCTAATTTTAGCAGATGAGCATGATACATACCCCATTTCAGATCTGCAACAGTTAAATCAATGAAAAACTAAATTAGTGGCAATTACAAAAAGTGAGGGATTCACGGCGAGGTTATTTCTTTCACCTTCTCTCTCCCTGTTCTCCTCCAAACAGGAACATACCAGCTTACCTTCATTTTTTCCAGCCATTGATACTTTCAATTTTAATCTTTAAATCCTGTTAGTGGGTTTTTGCATACAGCTCATCAGGTAAACAGACCTGTTCACACAGATGAAAGATATTGTTAAATATTTTGCTGACTTAGGATTATTATCTAGGGTCAATGAGGCAAAGCACCCAGCTTCACCTCCCTCCAGGCTTTCCACGGCAGCAGACAAGAACGTGATGGCTTTCTTAGGGCAGTAACTGCTCCGAAGCAGCCAGGACACCTCCAGACCTGCAGTGCTTTCTTTGCACAGTGCTTATGCTGTAAGATTCACAGAGCTGTGATTCCCCGCAAGGCTCTCACCAGCATTCCCGTGAACAGGGATCCTTGATAAGAAAATAGCTCGGGGGGGGTGGGGGGGTGGTGTCAAGAAGTATGGTTTTAAACCGTACGTTAAATAACATATGACAAACATCCAACAGACTGCATTTTTCACCAGTCAGCTAAAAAGGAGATGAGCTAGAATAGCGTTCACTGCCAATTTCTGGATTTCCAGCACCTGCTACAGAAACACAAGTATTGTTCAGAAAATATCTGTGAGAGAAAACTCAACTTGGAGTCAGAGGAGTCTTCTTTCCTCACCAGCATGTCTGTAACTATGGTTATGGGATGTACTCAAACCTCAGAAAGAGCATCCACTCCTGCAATAGGAGGAAATATGCCAAACAAAATAAAAAAAATTAAAAAATTGGATGAGGAAATGAGAGTGACCCATTAGACTAATGACTGATTACAGCATCTAAAGCTCACAGAGGCTGACAGATGTAAAACCACAGTACTCAGCAGTGCTTGCTAGTGTGCACTGTTTAATAGTCATGCAGGATGTGGTCACCTCTCCTTGTTCTCAGCTATGCAGTGTTACAAAAAAATAAGAACTTATTACTGTTAAAAGAAAGACACTCAATGAAGCAGATACGGATTTAAAATTGAGATGTTAATTATAAACATGTAAACATTTTCAGTTGCAGCATCCTTCATTTCTCCTCCTCTCTTCACAGGCAGATGCATATATCCATACACACATTAACATACAGAGGGAGGGCAAGCGATGCAATGACATACTATATGGTATAGTACATGCAAATATATTTGCATAATCAGTGTGTAGCTGTATGAATGACTTGAAATTTAGAAACATAAACTGTGTGACTGAAAGGGACCAAGTCAGCAAGTCTATCTCCTTGCATTGCAGCTGAGACCATTATGGGATCCTTGCAGAAACACTTGTTGCATCTTAGAACAATTTAGGCTGCTTGCCCTGATACTTACCAACATCCCTCTAAACTTTATTTACAGCAGCTTATACACAGATGCTCTGGGCCAGCCTTGTTCTGTCCCAGGTAACTGGTGTTTGCTGTCCTCCCTGACCTGTTTATTGACAGTATCAGCATCACCGTCACTTCCCAGCCTTGGTGTGGCTGAGCATCCAGACTGGTCCCCTCCAACCCCACTCCTCTTTCAGCTCTGGCTTGCGCTATGGGATTGAAACAGCCCCAGGTATTTCAGACCAGATTTCAAAGGGCTCACCTCACCAGCATTAATATGTCTCTATTTCTGAAGATGTCAGACAGGCTCACTTTTGCTATCTAGTGGTTACTTCACCCTGTTGCTTACCTCAGTCTGGGGCCAGCCAGAACATCTGAGTCTTCATCATCTGCGTGCTCATCCATCTGCTCTGGATGTGTGCACAGGACATGCACATATCTCCCACGCAGTACGGAAGCAGCTTTGCATTGGGTTTTGTGCAAGATCACTGTGTATCTGAGCCAACTTCTACCTTTCACACAACAGTTTAAGAGCGGAGGGTGCCCACCTCCATCGCATCCTGCCTGCGGGTCTCCTCCGGCTGCAGGGGGTTAGTGAACAAGACACTCCTGCCCCCCTGCTTTCATCAAGTACCTCCATGGAGAATCAGCAGCAACTCGCCTCCCACTTCACTGCTTTTAGACAGGAACCTGATGCCTCCAGCAAGACACAACCCCCAGCAAGGTGTGTGGAGGTTATATACCCAAAGCGCTCAGCCTCATCTTAAATTAAATTTTAAATTACCATGACAGGCAAGGTATCGCTGTGCTGAGTGTGATGAATTTAGCATGGATTAGTAACCAAAATGGGATCTTTCCCTCTGCATCCCCTAAGCCCTTGCACAGCTCAGCGCCCAGGAACAAGGATCCCTCCTGTGTCAGGCACACCACCACCTCCTGTTTCCACCACAAGAGAAATTTCAGCGTTTATTTGTGGGTTTTCTCCCTCTCTCAACTTGAGAAAGCAGCTGGAAGTTTTAAACTTCTCACAGAGGATATGAATCTGAAATGATTATTTAGTTGCTTGGTTTTCTTGTTTCTGAGATGGAAAACCATTTCCTCTGCAGACAGTTCAGGATTAAGGGTGAGGTTTATCGCTGGCACCAAGCAGTGCCCGTGGCCTCATACCCTCACGCTGCCCTGCGGGCTGGGATCACTTCTCCCACCCACCTGAGCAGGGCTGTGCAGATGTCAGAAAACATCACCCTCCAGACTGAGAACAGAAATAACCTGCAGTTATTTGTCAGAGTTATAATTCTAACTAGAGAGATCTTTCATCCAGTGTTACAAATAAAAATATTGCTTTAAATACTGTTAACAGCATCACCTAGTAAGTAGCCATATTGCAGAACTACTTGTACATCAGGGATGCAAACAGAAAAGAGTTTTGGCTAACATTTATGCTGAAAGATTCACTTCTCTAATAAAATGATCATTCTTCTGCCTGTTTGTACACTGGTTAACTAATAAATACCCTCTTTGTTTCCTTCCTTCTGTTACATGCTGATAGTTTTGTTAGCTTCCTTCATCTCTTTGTTTATAAAATGAATAAAAAGAAATTAGCCAATTCAGGAGTGAGGGAAAGACCTGCTTTGAGAAAATAATTACTTGAATTTGACTTTGTGGAAAACAGCTTAGCTAAAGAGGAGATGTGAGGCAGCTGGATGGGATTCTACCAGAGGCTACTTTGATGTTCCGAAAATTGCTGCAAACAAAGAAGAATTAGATTCTCAGGTTTTACAAGTGCTTTCAGACTTCAGCTTTTGCTGTAAAGAATACTTCTAAAAACTAAAGCAGATGATGCACAATTCCCCGGCAGCGCTGGGGTGGAAATGATTTCCACCCGCTGCAGCCACCTACAGCACTGCCGTCTGCCGCTGGGCTGAGACCCACCTTCCCTCGCTCCCTCGCCGCGGGCTGCTGCGTGCCGGCAGGCTGCTGGATCGGGAAGCACGCGTTTCTCTGTCAGAGTCATCTGAGGTAGGACAGCCCGTAGGGACCCGAGGTGGGGTGAGATCAAGCCTAGCCTGGTGCCTGCATCACTCCCAGATGCACACTGCCAGGCCAACCTCACTGCCGGCTGGGCGGGAAAGAGCTCTGCATCCCAGCTGAAGATGCACTCACTGCGGTCAGTGAAATCCTTCCGAGACTTCGTTCCCACGCTGAGAAGAGGCACCATTTTTATATAATAGACCTACTTTATCTCACTGTTTTCTCGCTGGGCTCAGCCTGGCTTCCAGTGGAATCAGTGGCAAGATGTGCTCTTATCCCCAGGAGCAGGATGCTCTGCAGTGTTGTAGAGAGCATTTGGCCACACTGGCACTGTGCTGCTCAGAAGCTATTTGCAGAGACAGAAAAGGTACGTACAGAGGGCCACAAACATAGGTCTAGTTTATAAACAGCTACAAACCCCAAACTGCTGTTCTTCTCTGCTGGGTGCTGCTCACTATAAAAAAATAGATGCCACTTCTTCAGGCAGGAGTAAGAAAAGGTGAAAATTCAGGTTTGTAGCACTTTTCATCAGCAAGTCTCCAACACAGCCTTAGGGGTGACCACACACTGTCATTTGCTTTTAAAACACTACATGTAAGAGCTTCTCTTTTCCCCATAATGAACTCCTGGCAAGAGGTTTCCCCCTGCTTTCCATCTTTTGATTTACAGTATGGTCTCTGAGAAATATGCTTTTACTGGCCTATTTTGACAAGGCAAATTTGTCATTCCTGAGGTCATTCTGCATTTCTGCAAATCAGTTGGCAAGTCTTCGGATAGATAGCACCCAGGGTAAGCACCCGGGCAGCGAATTGTGGGGCCATGGGCATTTGTGCTGAAATGCCGCAGTCTTCGTAATCCTCCTGCAGCTGCAATAACGGAGCTGCAAACACCAGAGCCGGAGCGCAGCCTCATGCTTTGTGCTCTGTCCCTCTCTCTGCTTTGCGTGCACTCATCTCCAGTCGACCTCCTCTTCGGAAACAAGGTCAAAATCAACACAACAACTTGAGAGCTACCAGCAGAACCAAGAGTAGTTTTTTTCTACCCTCACCCCTTATCCACTTTATGCCCCTTCTCAAATAGCGCTTGATGCTTTTTTTTTTTTTTAATTAATTATCAGGCTGTTTTCTTTAGAAAAGGTTCTCTATAAATAAAAATTCAAGATAGGAAAAAAGGATTACATCTTTTTGTTGTTAAAGCAAATTTTATGTTCTCAGCTTTAAATCTTCCAGGTATCTTCTTTCTGACTTTGCTGAGTCAATAGGTAAAATATAAGTTTCTGTTTGACTTAGGAACTCATTTTCACTTGTAGAACAGAAGCCCAGTCCCAAACTGGTAATGGCATTGAGGTAGTCAGTAGGTCTTTAAAAAAAAGAGTGAGTGACAAAAATTATTAAATTCTAAAAATCTTGCCCAGTTTTCTGTAACACATACCAGTGGCAGTTTAAAGCTTGCCTGAACTGATCCATTAATTTAGGGAAAGTTAAGCAGTGATGTACAAAAGGACATTATAGACTTTCACCAGTCACAGGGACCGGTAAAAATTATATTTCACTAAAGCCATTATTAACTGCTCTTTCTAAGATTACATTTCATCCTTTGTGTGTAAAATGTGTTGTAAAATGCAGAAGAGGAAAGAGGATACATTTCTCATATATACATATATAGAGAGATACAGCATTTTGTGTACAGGCAGAAAAATCTTTGCCTAGCAGAGTAAGTTGCAATATTGTTTAATTGCTATAAAATCAGATAATATATAGCAATAATTGTGTACAGCCACCCAGGAAGCACAGACACAGAGCAAAGTAAAATTGCCTGAAAACATTTGGGAGTTGTTGGTGTCACAGCATACAAAATGCCATTTGACTTAGCACACTACAGTCTACAGCATTAATTACCGAGCTCTGCTTGGGAAAAGTCTTGCAAGAATATAAATTGCATTTTTTTTGCCTACCACAAGAAACAAATAACCCTTATCAAAGATCATTCATTCCCTGTCACATGGCTGCAGTGACTGCTAATAAAAAATAGCAACTGAAATCAAACAATGGAAACCAAGACAGAATAAATCAGAAGATGTCACGAGCCTTTCCAAAGGAGCTTTTAGCCAAGTCTGGGACCGCTCCTATTATGTGTGCTAGGTCAAGAGCATCTAAGCTTGACGATATTTCAGCAAAGGCCTCTGCAGAGGTTCTCCATCGCGGGAACGCCGGGCTCCCTGGTCGGTCCCCATCCCGCGGCGGAGCTGTGGCTGGGCCAGGCAGGCAGCGCGCAGGCAGCAAGGAGCCAGCGCTGGGGCTGCCCACACAGGCAGGGGGTCAGGGGGAGGGATGAGAAAAGTCCTCTCTGGGGACGTGAAGCACCGCAACTGCATTTCTGAAATACTCCAAGCCACACACTGTGTTTTAATAAAAATCACTTGTTTCCTTAAACAGAAAGAAGCATAGCGATCTGCTGCACCATTAACACCGAGACTTTCCTCCTAACTTCAGGAGATGCATGCTGGCGTAAGCTCAGACTTTTTTCTATTAAACTGCAGATATTTCATCTCAAAATAAGAGAGTTATACAACCACATTTTGTACCCCTGGTCAGGACCAATTGCTAGACTGACTCCTGTATTACGCAGGAACAAGATGTTCTGTCAAAACTATTAATACCAAATCTTTCAGGAAAAGGTGGACTATTTTGGCAGCAAATACTCATTTCCAGTGGAGAATAGTCCAAAAGGAAGTCAAAGATCCGGACTCTGAATGCAAAACAAGGAGCACTTGTAAACAGCGCAGACATATTTCCATGCTAGGGAGGGTGAACCTGGGGCATTTTTTAAGCTTTGTCTTCCTTCATTGATGTATAATCTTATAAACGGCAGTCAATTAAAAGCTTAAAACAAACAACGTACGTCTTTTTGAAAAATGTTCCTTACTTAACAATAGCCAAGCGCTGGGTGTGTTACAGCAAAGCAAACTGTGTTACAGCAATCTGCAGGCACCGAGGCTGCTCCTGCCTCTCCCTTGGAGCTGGGACCCTCCTGCCGCCCCACGGCTGGGGACCAGGCACCTGGCTCTGCTGCACCAGCAAACCCACTCTTGCAGCACATCCACACCGACTGCCCGCACCAGCCTCTGACCTCCAAACCAGTGATGGAGGTCAGGGATAAGGTGGTATATCGGAAGAAGTGACACTGGCTGAGGTAACACCACCACAAAGATTTTTGTGATCAGTTTAAGGCTCCATCATGCTTTGGCCATCTAAGATTTTTCAGCTCTGGCACCAACATCCCCCTCAGCTGTGTCAGGTCACTTCTCCTGGGCTGGGAGAAGTATAGTGCCTCTCTTGATAAAAAGTTCAAGTCCACAGCCAACACCTAGACTTCGATTTCAACTTTTTCAAGGGGAGAGGGCAGTAGGGTATCATTGGTTTTGAACACAACAACAGAGCTCAGTTTGGGGCATGAGCTGTGAGAGAGCTCGGCCAGGCCCCCCTAGAGCCAGCCCCTAGCCATGTTCCCAGTCCCCAGCAGGTGCTCGTCTCTCCACGGGGTGCCCATAAGCACGTCACAGCTGGCACAGGAGTCGCAAAATGCTGAGATATTCTGAACACAAAGGACAGAAGAGAATTTCTCTTGATTTTCTTGCTCTCCAGCATCACTAAAGGCTAACAAATCCTTAGCATGAGGGAAAATAAGCCCAGAGAAAATAGTTTGTTTTCTGTTTGAAACATCTGCCCATTATCAGGGTATGTCCACCCACTTGAAGGAATCAGCAAGTCCATGTTGCACGTAACAACTGCTCATGCAGACACAAAAAGTGGCAGATGCTGGTTGCCGGCTTGTCCAAGTTCTTAAAGACAAAATAAACACAAGGATTCTCAGTTTTGCATATTGCACCATCAAGTCCCCATCCAAGAAAACCCATGAGAATTAGTTCTGGAGACTTTTCAATGAACAGAAGTTTCTATGAACTAAACAGAGCAGGATTCACATGAAGCAACCCGAAGCACTCAGCAGAGGACAAATAAGTGTGACTGTGCCTATACCCTACCATGGATTTGTAGCTCAGCATATTCTATCCCAGCAGCCCCATGTGAAGCCCCAATGCAAATTCTTGTGAATGCCACCAAAAAACCCAAGGTAGCCATCACTAAGGCAACACGAACATCCTCACTAACCCTAAATCATCACTTACATATCACAACAACCAAGCACTCTCACCTCCACAACGTATTTTCCTTCATTTCCACTACATAGCTGCCCACTAGAAACACAGTTAACTCCCTTCAATAGCTCTGAAGAACACAAAGTCACAAAGTAGCTCATTGAAATAATTCTATAGTTTATAATATCTTACTTCAAATTTGCACTGCTGCCTTCAAAAAGAGGAATTTTTCTACTGGTTAAAAATATCCCTATATCACTTAATTTCAATGAGGCTATGACCTTCCTTGCAGAGAAACTGAAGGAGGTTCTTTTGCTTTTTCTTCGAATTTAATAAAAAATTCCACATGGAATAAATGCTTTTTGTTTTAACACATTAGGACACTGGAAGTGAGGAAACATCTCATGTTGCCCCTGATTTTGATTTCCTCATCAAGTTATCAATGTAATATGATCACCTGGTGTCTATGAAACATGTAGACGTGTGAATTCCCGTGCAGGTTTACACGCCACGCTGCAGTCGTGCTGGGCAGTACAGGCATGCCCGCTGCCCCACGGTCCTGCCAGGAGGCACCGCACTACGGGGCCCCACTGTAAGTGAGGTACCAGTGGCTGATGGTACCACTCTGGTTTTATTTTATTTCTGGACAGTACAATGGAGCTGTGTTTTTATCAGGTCCTGAATGCTTTAGTAATATGTCAGCAATATTAATATATCATAAGCTGCAGTAATAGGAAAGGGAAAAGGGGAAAGAAGGGATGCAAGAAGGCAACTGATGAAAATTAAGGAACTTCATCCATGAAAGCATAGCATCACAGGGAAATGCAGTCACAAACCCCCTGCTGCTACCATGCCTTATGCAGCCCATTTCACAGAGCAGAATGTTCTTACAGACAACAAGCGAACTTAAAAGGTTATGAAAAGAATATATTCTCATATTAAAAAAACAGTCTTTCACATCACTTCTTCCTTATGGGGCAGCCCACAGCCTCCTCCCGTTTCTCTGAGGATTCACAGCCTCCCACAAGCCTCCCGTAAGAGGCAGGCGCAGCACAGACCTCCCCTGCCCGTCACCGGTCCAGGTTACAGAGTACAGCTGGGGGCAGAGGCTCAGCCAAAGAGAAATTCAGAGGGGAGAAAGTTGGTACTTGTCCTTTCCCTGGAAGAAAGTCACAACCCAGACCCACAGATGTGCTGGACCTGATGTTCAGATCAGGGGCAGTTTGGCTAACAGGTAAATTGGAAATGCATGACAAGGAGGCCTGCATGGGGAAACAGAAGTTGGGACCTCATATGCTTATTTTCTACCTGATGATATTCTCATATAATCTAGTGCATATTAAAGATATAAATTGAATTCTGGCTTTACAACCAAAGAGAGCCTGCTTGCTAGAGCTGATCTGAGTACAGCACTTTTTCAGCACTCCCATTTTCAGCTGATACCCTGCACGGGGCTTTTCCTGCCGTGCCGAGCGCATTGCCGGGACACCGCAGGGAGATTGGCTGCAAACGTACACGCTCCGCCAGCAGCACATCTCAGCATCCTTCCACCAGCAGGAAACTTTACATATTCATTAGACCTGAAAACTGTTCTTTCCAGTGCATAAGTACCATAGGCTTTGAAAAAATGAATCTTCTTAAGTCTCGGTATTTAGCAAATGCTTCTCACTAGTTGGCTATCTCTTCATCAAACAAAAGCTCTATTCACGCTGTTGACAATCATAATATTTAGTGAAACAGAAGAAAGAGACTTGTAACTAATCAAGTCTCATTCCATGGGTGGGTGTAAAAGCAATTTGTTTAATTCATTTTGGAGGTCACAGAACCACAGCATTAAAGCTTATTTTATGATGTTTATATAATTGTGTTGTTTGAAAACCCCTTTCCATTTGATTTACCAAGATTTGATTTAGCTGTCTACACTCCCCACCGGCGTGCTGCTGCGGGAGCGTGGCAGCAGTGCCTGCATGGCAGCAGCACACCGGGCCTGGCAGAGCGGGGCATTGCTGAGCACCTTCCGGGCCCTCCATGGGGGTTGCCCAGGGGTGCACAAGAAGGACCTGCTCCCTGCACCCCGCCAGGGCCTCAGGGGGGTCTGTCTACACAGGAAAGCAGGCCTGTGGAGGCCCCCTGCCTGGAAGTGTTCAAGGCCAGGTTGGATGAGGCTTTGAGCAGCCTGGTCTAGTGGAGGGTGTCCCTGCCCATGGCAGGGGGGTTGGAACTAGATGATCTTTCAGGTCCCCTCCAACCCAAACCATTCTAGGATTCCATGATTCTATGAAAAAGGAAAACACATGCCAAGAAGCTTGCAAGGACAGTGGCCATCTTCATTTGCTCTTCTGCCCAGCAGTAGCCAAGGTGGGACCTCCCCAGGCTCGGGGCATGCCCACCAAACATCACTTTGGTACTTAAGAAGCTCTTCTATTTCTATCCCCATAGCATTAAGGTGCCCATCCCGTCCCATCTCCCAGCCTTGCCTCACCAGCAGTCAAACCCTGCAACAGCTCTCCTCTCCTATCCTCACTGTCTCTCTGACTCAGCTGCACCCATCCATCTCTCCATCTCCCTGTCTCACCCTCCCTCCTGCTCCCCATCCTCTCCTTTATCTCCACAAACTTCTCCCAGCTCCTCATCTCCTTTGCCAGTTTTCTGTAGCCAGTGTCATTCTCCAGCCCCCTGAGCATCCCTGCAATGTCTGCCTTCTCAACACTTCCATGTCCTGGTGTCTCTACTCTGCCAATGCAGGAGAGAAATTGAGACAGCAAAGGGTGACAGTCATGGCTGGGGACAGATTCAGCAACCAAGAGCAGGAGAGTGGGAGAGAAGAGGGCAGGGATGGGGCTTGGGAATAAAATATCTGGAATCAGCAGCAGCCAAGGAAGTTGCTGTTGAAGAGGAGGCTGACGACCTCCCACGCTTACACCTTGTGCTGCTATGTTGAGGCATACCCTAAGGGACCATGGCCAAATCCTGCACTCACCAACAAATCCACACTGCAAGGCAAGTGCAAGGTGTGCAAATGGTGACACCGATGTGCTTCACACGTTTTGAGTCAGGCAATGTCTTCTCTTGCATCACTTGTTGTACCTCCCTCCTTTGCCAACAGCAGTCAGCAACTAAAACCTCCTCGCAGGGGCTGGATAAGTATCAGCACTTCACATCATGCCTGACGCTGCTGCATGGACGGTGTTTGCACGTGGCTGTAGATTTCCATTCGTTGCAGTGGCAAGGAAAGCTAGAGATGGATTTCACACTGGGGAGGGGAGAAGAGAAAGAGGCAGATAATAGGTGCATGAAGCATGTGCTGCAGTGCCACGTCAAGTCACAAGCCCGGTACCAGATGTCTAGATGCAGGCATTGAAATCACGAAGTAGCGTGGCTCGGTGGACAAGCTTCCACCCACTCCCAGCAGCCAGTGTCAGGAATGAGCATCTGGATTTCTGCCACATTTACCCTTTACTTTCCATTTTAGTTTTGACCTTTCATAAGTCACTCTTCAAATAAATTCATTCGTGATCGTGCAATAGGATGTCACGCTTTACCTGCAGCTAAGGACACACAGTTTGGATGGCAAAAAACATGCGGGGAAACACTGGTTCACTCACTGAGCAGTATAACTCTGCTGCAGCCCTCATTTGTGTAGCAGACAGTTTCTGCTGCTCCAGTCCAAGCTGTCTTCCCCTCGGCTGGGGAAAGCCAGTCAGCTGAAGGGCATTGGTATCGCAGCCTTCAGCTTTCGTGCCAATCGCCCAGCAAATGTGAAGCAGCACTGCATTGTCACTTATTGCACATTTTCACTGTGCTCTGGACATATCACAACAGAAGATTAGTAAAAGTGCTGATGCATTGAAATGCAGCCTGTGAACACACAGGGCTTTAAAACCAAATGTACATACACACACACGGTTTCTCATTCAACACCCAGTTTCCTACAGTCGTGCCTTTGTGCCTCCTACGTTGTGCCTTTGGTACAATGAGTTTGCGCAGAGCCCACACTCAGGCCCGGCCCATCTCCACCATCTATGCTTTGGGGTGGCAAAAGCGAGGAGTTACAGCCTGGTGCAGCAAGTGGCGTGTTGCAGAGTTTGTTTCTTTGGCTGCTAGCAGGAGAGGAAACATGCACCAAACACCCTCTTCCCTTTGACTCTAGCCAGGGAACTGGTACTAACTGCTGCCTCTGAGCATGCAGCTAAAGCCAAGTCAAAGAGAAGCTTTTAGTCTTTCTACAGAAACCAGCCCTTTTGCAGCCACTCCTGACTCCCAGAACCACTGATGTTGCCAGGCACCTCTGAGGGTCTCGACTCCATCCCCCTGCTCTAGCAGAGCCAGCCAGAGCAGGTTGCCCAGGACCATGTCCATCTGGGGTTTGGGTTTTCCAAGGATGGAGACTCCACAACCTCCCTGGGCTGCCTGTGCCAGCGACTGACCACCCTCACAGCAAATATCCTCTGTAACTTGTCCACACCTCCCAAGTGGGAGGTGTTCAAAACCACATACATGGTGGTTCCTCTGGGACCCTGCTGATGTGGTGATTTATCCAATTCATAAAATGTCAGTTTGGAAAAATTTCTTCACCGAAAGGGTTGTCAAGCACTGGAACAGGCTGCCCAGGGAAGTGGTTGAGTCACCATCCCTGGAGGTATTTAAAAGATGTGTAGATGTGGTGCTCAGGGACATGGTTTAGTGGTTGGACTTGGCAGTGCTAGGTTAACGGTTGGACTTGATGAACTTAAAGGTCTTTTCCAACCTAAAAGATTCTGTGATTTGATGATTCTATGAGATTTGTGTATATATATATATAAGTCCAAAATCACATTGGATTTTTGTCACTTAGCATGCAGACTCCTGTTCCCCCTGCAAGGAGGCGTTTGGTGAATGACTCATTTCTAAGTTTGCTCCCTCTCCAAGAACAAGCGTTTCAAACTGCTTTTCCCAGGTGCCAGTTTACTGTTTCCAGACGTGAATCCTGTTTAAATTTTGGCCCACATTTTAGTCTTTTTATAATTCCATTAGTAGGAGAATGCAATACCTACTGATTATTGTGTGGAAATTTGACTTTATAATCCTTGAAATGTTTGTTTTAATTACAATTAAAGACGTAGAGGAAGATGAAGCTTCAGTCCCTTTGGCCATTCCTCATGGCTTGATTCCTTGCTGTTAATCACTACACATTGTTTACAATTCCTCAGCCAATTTTCAATCAACAAGAAACTGCAAACCGCTCATACAAAAACCAGTCTGAATTACTTCTGCAAGCGAGATTTCCTCAGACGCCCAGGCAAGCTTGGCTCTTACATAACCCGGCTGAAGCTGGTGGATTTATCCTAAGGATGAATTTGAGCAAGTGACTCAAATCCACGCAATCCAGCATCGCTGGGCACAGGATGGGCTGCTGGGCCTTGGCAGCATGCACACACGTGTGGGCAGCTGCCTGTGCTGTCTGTGGCTAGTGAGCAGGGCTGCTGCTGCTGCTTGCTGTCCCAGACTCAGCCCCTCTTCTTCTGTTGGTCACTCTCTATCCGATCGGGCGGCTGCAGCTGACACTGCTGGTGCTGCTGCCCTGCGCCCTCGCAGAGCCCACGAACGGTTATGCTGCTGACGGTGTGAGAGAGGAGGGCAACACGTGCTTCCCGATGTGCCCAGAGTGCCAGCTGTCTTCATCACTCTGCCAAAAAAAACCCCTAACCCCAAAACCAGATTCCTTCCTGTGATAGAATCTGCTCTGATAAAACTAGTCTGGACTCTGTTGCTGCTCACAATGTTTCTCCCTAATCTCCCCATTGCCTGTCCCAATATTTGACTTGCAACGGAGAGTAGGGCTACCATATCAACATGACTTTTCAAGATCATTCTTCTTCATCTTGAAAGAAGATCCATGGAATCGAGGAAGATCCAACATTGCTCATGGGGCTGTAGTTTATAACACTATTGTCACCATGGGGTGGATGCTACCAGACATATTTTCAGGGCTTTCTTTTCCAGCACTGTGTGTTTTTCTGGCTAATTTTACACAGTCTTTGTTCTGCCCTAATCTCCTTCCTCCCCCCAGATAAAGGCACGCACGTACTCTAAGCCCATTTACAGACCTGCCCACTGAAGAGGCCAACTGGATCAGTACCACCCTGCCCACTCTGAAGTAGCCTTCAAACAAGGTATCCAACTCGTGAAGACTTGCACATTCTTTTTTTTCCTGAGGTCCTTATGCAGCCATGTTCTTTTCCAAAAGCCTTAACAGAGCATTTGCCTTCTGTTAGTCTCTCTCATCCTTCTCCAACACCATTTCTGCCTCACCCTTATCTGAACATGTTTAGGAAGGTCTCGGTAGCATGATGGTTTACACCTGGGAGGTATCCAAATGTTCATCTGCCTCTGCCACATCTGTTTTTCCCATTGCAGTGTATTTACTAGTATTTTGTATCGATTCCAGATTTGCTTTTTGTAGATGTGATAAATTTACCAGGATTAATTCACGTCATTTCTGGTCACCATTATCCTAGCTCACATCTTCAGGCATTTTCTAAAATGGATTTATAGATGGGAAGCAGATAACAACTTCATAATGCATATAACAATATTTAGGAGCCACTCATGAATTAAGACGAAGGATTTCAAGTGTCCAGCTCAATCTTCCCTAGAAACCACGTACCTCAAAAATGAAGCCCTACAATCTCTTAAAGTCAATAGTGAGTTTGGCAGAGCTGATCATAACACCTCTTCCTCAGTAGTCTCAAATCTATTTACAAAATAGTTAATCCAGTTCTAGAGTATTTCTTCAAAGCTGGTAAATATTATCCCTATCATAGAGATTATAAAATTTTAATGAAATCTCTCTTGAGCACAAAGGAAATATATGGGACACAGAGAGATTAAGTAATTAACCTGAGATCATGACACTCATGGGACTTTTTATTCAATTATAAAACCATTCGTTCCTGTTAATAAATGATTGAGTCTGTTTTGGATGGATTACTAATTTTGTTAATGAAAAATGTCTCCTAGCAAGCCCTAGAATCTTTCATCACCCATCTTCCTGTCTTGGGGTGTTTTATTTCTTTTTTCTGTTTTTGTATACAGTGCCAAAGTACTATGGCACTATCCTACTGCTAAATTCTCTCTTCTTTTTCTTGGAAAATAGTTGTTATGGTTCTCCACTATTGCTTGATGGACTTTTGCAATAATAGTATCACCTTCACCTGATTTTTTTTCTCCTTCTCTATTAAAGACAGAGAGACCAAAGCATAATTTTAAAAGTTCAAATTTTAACATCATTTAAGCAACATAAATATAGAGTAACTACACAGCATGGTGTGGTGGGTTGACCCTGGCTGAGGGCCAGGTGCCCACCAGAGCCGCTCTATCACTCCCCTCCTTCACCAGACAAAGGAGAAAAGGTACAATGAAAAAAAAAAACCTTACGGGTCAAGATAAGGACAGGGAGAGATCATTCTCTAATTATCATCACGAGCAAAACAGACCGAACTTAGAGAGGGAATTCATCTTATTTATTACTAAGCAAAACAGAGTAGAGGAATGAGAAATAAAACCAAATCTTAAAAACACCTCCCCCCACCCCTCCCATCTTCCCGGGCTCAACTTCACTCCCGGCTTCAACCTCCGCCACCCTCAGCGGCACAGGGGGACAGGGAGTGGGGGTTACGGTCAGTTCATCACACGGTGTTTCTGCCGCTTCTTCATCCTCAGGGGGAGGACTCCTCTCATCGTTCCCATGCTCCAGCGTGGGGTCCCTCTCACAGGAGACAGTCCTTCATGAACTGCTCCAGCGTGGGTCTCTCCCACGGGGTGCAGACCTTCAGGAGCAAATTGCTCCAGCGTGGGTCCCCCACGGGGTCACAAGTCCTGTCAGCAAACCTGCTCTGGCGTGGGCTCCTCTCTCCACGGATCCACAGGTCCTGCCAGGAGCTTGCTCCAGTGTGGGCTTCCCACGGGGTCACAGCCTCCTTCAGGTGTCTCCACCTGCTCCGGCGTGGGGTCCTCCATGGGCTGCGGGTGGAATCTCTACACCCCCTCATCCTCCCTCCATGGGCTGCAGGGGGACAGCCTGCTTCACCATGGTCTTCACCACGGGCTGCAGGGGAATCTTGCTCCGGCGCCTGGAGCACCTCCTGCCCCTCCTTCTGCACTGACCTTGGTGTCTGCAGATGTTCTTACACCATCTCACTCCTCTCTCTGGCTGCAAAAGCTCTCTCTAAGTGTTTTTTCTCTTTCTTAAATATGTTATCACAGAGGCGCTGATTGGCTTGGCCTTGGCCAGCGGTGGGTCCGTCTTGGAGCCGGCTGGCATTGGCTCTGTCAGACACAGGGGAAGCTTCCAGCAGCTTCTCACAGAAGCCACCCTTGTAGCCCCCCCCCCCCCCCCCCCGCTACCAAAACCTTGCCACGCAAAACCAACACACATGGTCATAAGCAAGAACCAAATTTATCCAATTTTAGGAACTCCAGCTGTTTTGTCCTGTGTAGTCAGTAACAAATGAGAAACAAAAATGCCTTTGTCATATGATATCAGTAACACTCCATGATCTGGGCACTCAAAAGACCGGTGTGTTTCAGTCCAGTTAGAACATGTAGAAAGATTTCAATAAATGCAACTGTAAAGGGAATTAAGGGTAGGAGAGAAAAAAACAAGAATCAGTCACCCCAAGAGGTTGAGTGTTAGAACATTTCATTTCAGCATTTCTAGGATGTAATGTCTCATTTTATTAATTACAAAGCCAAGCTGACTTGGTTCAAAATGGCAATTTCCACTTAAAAGTTTACTTCTAAATTATGGCAAGGGAGTAAGTTATTTAAAATGGAAACAAAGACTTCAATTTTGTATTAAATGATGTAGTTCACATCAGGCCAAATCAAACTCTTTCAGGTTTTCCTTCTGCTGAAAAATAGAGAGGGAAAAAAGAAATCTCTCTAAATTGGAAAGGAATTACATTTTCCAGGTGGTAGGTTTTTGTTTTTCGTTGGGGTGACGTGAAAGGCAGCAGCTTCAAAACAACAAATCCATTATTCACCAAAATGCTTAAGTCTTGAAATACATTGCACCTCTCTCTTTTGTTTCAGGGAGGCCCTTTGTGCTGCCTGAAGACAGACTATTCATGTCTCTCTTACCCTTTTGCAAAGACCAATCCTCTCAGCCCAGCTGCAGCAACAACCCCAGGTGCAGCCGTGATACCTCCAGACGGCACAACCACCAAACAGGTTGCCCAGTGTGGCCACCAAACATGTGGTACATCTCCTTGTGTTGGGTTTGTGTGGCAAGGTTTTGGTAGCGGGTGGGGGCATGGGCTATAGGGGTGGCTCCTGTGAGGAGCTTCTAGAAGCTTCCACAGTGTCTGATAGAGCCAATGCCAGCCAGCTCCAAGATGGGCCCGCCCCTGGCCAAGGCCAAGGCAATCAGCGCCTCTGTGATAACATATTTAAGAAGGGGGGAAGTTTTTTTGCAGCTGGAGGGGGAAAGAGTGCAAAGATGTAACATCAAGGTCAGTACAGGAGGAGGGGGGAGGAGGAGGCGCTCCAGACACGGGAGCAGAGATCCCCCTGCAGCCTGTGGTGAAGACCATGGTAAAGCAGGCTGTTCCCCTGCAGCCCGTGGAGGGAGGATGAGGGGGTGTAGAGATTCCACCCGCAGCCCATGGAGGACCCCACACCAGAGCAGGTGGAGGCACCCGAGGGAGGCTGTGACCCCGTGGGAAGCCCGGGCTGAAGCAAGTCCCTGGCCAGACCGGTAGACCCGTGGGGAGGGGAGCCCATGCCAGGGCAGGTTTTGGTGGCAGGACTTGTGACCCTGTGGGAGACCCATGCTGCAACAGTTTTCTCCTAAAGGTCTGCACCCCATGGAAGAGACCACGCCGGAGCAGTTCGGGAAGGACTGTAGCCCGTGGGAGAGACTCCATTTTGGAGCAGGGGAACGATGAGAGGAGTCCTCCCCCTGAGGACAACGAAGCCGCAGAAACAACGTGCACTGCACTGACCGCAACCCCCATCCCCATCCCCCCCCTGCCGCTGAGGGGGGGGAGGTTTGAAGCTGGGAGTGAAATTGAGCCCGGGGAGGGGTGGGGGGAGGTGTTTTAAGGCTTGATGTTTTTTTTTTCATTGCTCTATTCTGTTTAGTAATAAATTAGATGAATCCCTTTTTCTAAGTTCAGTTTGTTTTGCTCGTGATGATAATTAGTGAGCTCTCCCTGTCCTTATCTCGACCCAAGCCTTTTGTTAACTTCTCCTCCCCATCATGCTGGGGAAGGAGTGAGTGAGCGGCTGCGTGGTGCTCAGCTGCTGGCTGGGCCTAAACCACATCAGTCCTCCAGAAGCATGTCCGTGGGGTCGGACTGTCACATGGGTCTTGGATCAAACCACAGATCACTCGCTGCTTCCGTTTGAGGAGTACGCAGGTGAGGAGGGACCAGACCACCTGGACCTTATCCCCCAGCACAGTCCCTCACCACCTGAGGGGTCTGGGGGCTTCAGGCAAATCCTCCAAAGAGTCACTGCCTTCTTCCTTGGCAGTCAGTTTATTTCCACATTCCTGCCCATGGTTTTTCCTCTTTTTCTTCTCGCTCTCAATTCAGATCTTTCCCTCCTACAAAATCCAGCCACCTCCAGACCCATCCCTGATCCCTTCTTTCCAATAGGGCACCCACCAGCTGACTCTCCTCAAAGCTCAGATTTTATTTTAGTTTTGGTTTTTTTTCAGTTTGCCGATGGTAATAGACAACATTTTTCCCAGAGGAGAGGGTGGAGGGAGGAAAGGATGGCCAGCTTTCACTCAGGAAGAGTGTGAGGGTTTTTTAAAACGGGTGCAAGAGTGTCTGCTGACACCACATGAGGGTTTCAGCTCTTGCATAAGCAAAACCAGCGACATGTCAGGGCTCTGCAGTCGTGTCCACTCCCTGAAATGAGGTTTGGCTGCCTGTGCTCATGGACAGGTCTGATGTGGTGCAGCTGTAACCTGCGATGAGCCTTGGAGAAAGAGCTGCGGGAGAAGGGGTTGCAATGATCCTCCATCCCCTTTGCCTGGGAGCCGCTTTTCATCTCAGACACTCAGGCTTGGTCCCTGCCTGAGCCGTGCTGCTGCCTGTCCTGGTCCCTCGCCGACCAGGGTCCATAAGCTCAGCTTTGGCCCAAGCCAAGCCCTCAGCCCTGCCTGTGCCCAGGCAAGCCTTTATAAAATCCTAAAATTCATAGACCAATCACGCCAAATTAAGACTCATAGGCAAGTCTCCATGGTAACTGTATATAAAACAATTATTAGAGATACCTTTAGCCATGCTTCTATATCTAGAAACAACAGCTTGCTTCACTCAGGTTTGTTTAATTCAACCATTAGCATATTAATAATAAGCAAAAGTGTGAAAAAACTCACTGGAAAGGTGGTAGATGCAAACATCCTTCTGGAAAAAATAGCATGTGGGGAGGAATCACATCACCGGTGTGTGTTCTTTTATAAAAATATACAAGCTTGGAGCAAGTCTTAGCCCCTTGTATTTTTTTAAAAGATGCACTTGTTACATATCATTACACAACTCACAATTAGAAGAAAAGTGTTTCCAAAGTCTAATTCTTTCCTTGCATAAGTGACCTATTTCAATCAGTTTATTTACTTGTTGAAAAAGTACCTGTCATCTTAGCACATTTCCTATCGCCCTCTTCTTATAGGAAGCTAAGGATCATGCATGTTTTTCTAGATTAACATGCTGTAATCTGCTAGCTTTTTAAAAATTCATATACTACATTAGGCCTTATTAGATAAGAAATCTGTCTTCCTCCCACAACGTTCATCCTGCCAATGAGCATCAAGGGACTGCAGCATCCTCGACACTCAGTGATAAATCAGGGTTAGCCATAAGGAAAGCAGTATTCCATTGAAACTGCACTGGGAAGTTTACAGAATCACAGAATCACAGAATGTCAGGAGTTAGAATGGACCTCTGGAGATCATATAGTCCAACCCCCCTGCTAGAGCAGGATCACCCAGAGCAGGTTGCACAGGACCCCATCCAGGCAGGTTTTGAATATCTCCAGAGAAGGAGACCCACAGCCTCTCTGGGCAGCCTGTGCCAGTGCTCGGTCACCCTCACAGTGAAGAAGTCTTTGCTCATGTTGAGATGGAACTTCCTGTGTCCCATTCTGTGCCCATTGCCCCTTGTCCTGTCACTGGGCACCACTGAGAAGAGTCCAGACCCTTCCTCTAGTCAGCCACCCTTTACGTACTCACAAGTGTTGATCAGGTCCCCTCTCAGTCTTCTCCAGGCTAAACAGACCCAGCTGTCTCAGCCTTTCCTCATAGGAAAGATGCTCCAGTCCCCTCATCATCTTTGTAGCCCTCCGCTGGACTCTCTCCAGTAGTGCCCTGTCTTTCTTGAACTGGGGAGCCCAGAACTGGACACAGAACTCCAGATGTGGCCTCACCAGGGCTGAGTAGAGGGGGAGGAGAAGCTCCCTTGACCTGCTGGCCATACTCTTCTTAAGGCACCCCAGGATACCATTGGCCTTCTTGGCCACAGGGGCACGTTGCTGGCTCATGGAGAGCTTGTTGTCCACCAGGACCCCCATGTCCTTCTCTGCAGAGCTGCTTCCCAGCAGGTCAACCCTTAACCTCTACTGGTGCCTGGGGTTCTTCTTCCCTAGGTGCAGGACTCTACGCTTGCCCTTATTGAATTTCATATGGATACTCTTCGCCCAATTTTCCAGCCTGCCAAGATCTCACTGAATGGCAGTGCTGGTGTGTCAGCCACTCCTCCCAGTATAGTATCGTCCGCAAACTTGCTGAGGGTACACTCTGTCCCTTCATCCAGGTCACTGAGGAATATGTTGAACAAGACTGGACCAAGCACTGACCCTTGGGGCACACCACTAGCTACAGGCCTCCAACTAGGCTGTGCTGCTTATCACAACCCTCTGGGCTCTGCCATTCAGCCACTTCTCAACCCACCTCACTGACCCCTTATCTGACCCACACTTCCTAAGCTTGCTTACGAGAATGTTATGAGATACGGTGTCAAAAGCCTTGCTGAAGTCAAGGTAGACAACAGGAACATCGCATTGAGAGATGGTGTCAAAAGCCTTGCTGAAGTCAAGGTAGAAAACAGGAACATCGCATTGCTCAAATAAGACACAGACTGGGACACTGGGATATAATGTCCTGGTTAAAGACAATTTGGGACCTCAGTACCGATTTCCATTTAATGTTATCCAATAGCAAGACCCGTGAGAAAGAGACTCTCTGTAACAAGATAGAAATAATTTTCCTGTAGGCTACAGCAATTGGTTTGAGTTGGTAATGAAATGATGTCCTATGTATGGTTTAGAGAATGTTTTGGGATACTTGAAATGAACAGCAAATAATTCCATTGCTACTGCTCTCATTGTTTACAAGGCACTTTCTCTCCTAAGTGTTGGGAGGCAGTGAACAAACATTGACAAATAAAACTCTAGCAGAAACCCAAAGCAGGTTATGCTACTGGAGAGGCAGCTGAAGTGCAGAGAATTATTTCTGATGGGCTTGGGGCTTTGGTGTGGGGTTGGTTTTTGGGTTTTGGTTTGTTTTGGCTTTTTTTAATTAAATGGCTGTAATTCTGGGAATGAATCTTAACAGATTGATATTAACCTCCAAGGCTGTGAAACCCAACCACAACCACTGGCTTCAGCTGGATTTCAGTTCAATGGTTACTCCAGATTTCATAGTTATTCTTGACACTGCAAATCACAGGCATGGAGGATCTGCATTTCTGAAAAATTAATTCATGTCATCTGACATCTAGCAGCTGGAATTAGGAGGTAATTTTGAAAAGCCAACCCTAGCCAACCTGGAAAAGCTCGTGCAGGAACGCAGCAGCAGGAGCTGGGTGCCCTGGGTGGCAGGCAATGCTCACAGGCTGTTCTCCACAGCCCAGGGCGTGAAAATACAGCACACAAGTATGTGATGGGAATACGGCTGCATAGGATCTCCCACACAAATGCAAAGTGTGTGCTTCCACTTATGCACAAATGCCTTTGTTAAATCACTCTTCTGACCAAGGTAAACAAATGGGAACATGCACTGATGCTGTTACTAACTCCTGTTGGTACATTTGCAAACATACTTGAAAAATACCTTGTTTACATTATAAAGAGCACTCCTTTAACGAAGCACTTTCTTAATATATCTCCTTGTACTGACATGTTTCTTTAAGCTCTCTCATTTCCTCACTTTAATTACTTTTTCTTAAGGAGCTTTACTTGCACGAATTATATTGGAGCCCTTGACTGCAGTATTAGTGAACTCAGTCTCTGGTTTATAGCTGCACTTTCTTTGGGTATTGAAGCAGCATGTTAGCATCACTGCAGTTTGCAGAAAGACACACACCATCACCTCTACAGTGCTAGAAATATTTTTCTACCCCTTCTTATCTCAACTCCTCTCTTCCTTTAGTTCCCCCCTGCCCTCCCTTTCACTCCACTGCTCTTCTGCTAAAGCGTCTCTCTCTGCAGATCTTTTCATGAAAACAATTATTCCTGGCAGCATCTTAAAGGTCTGTCTCTAAAAGTCAGGCACCTCCATGGAGTGTGGTGTAAGAGGTAGTGACAAAAATCAGCAAGATAAATAATCAGAAATATTTCTATAATTACTTCACTGCTAGCATAACTATGAGCTGTCTGCTGCAGTATTATGTACTCACATTTCTGAAAACTCATCTATGTGTGTGTCCTGTGAAACCTAACCTGTGCCCATCCTCCTTCACATCCCCCGCTGTGGGAATTAATGCCAGAGCATTATGAGAGGAACCATGGCAAAACTGGGACTCTGTGGGGACGTGATACCAAACTGTAGCGAAGCTGTGAGGCACCGCTGCTCCTGCAGTATCAGTGCCTGCAGCCCAACGCCTGCCCGTCTGCAGCACCTCCTCCCTTCCTGCATTTTGTTATTCTGCCCCAATGAGCACAGGAAGGAGAAGACCTAGACAGGACCTCCTGCTCTCCTGGCTTTGTAGTAGCAAGCCATGTCCTCCCCAGCAGTGCACCAGGGCAAAGCAGAGCTGCTGGGCAGGGAGGACCAGAAGGTTTGAAGGTCCCGAGAGGACCTACCATGGATGAGGTATGCTGCAGCTGTGGTCCTGCAGCCTTTGGGTAAGGGTTGACAGAGAGAGGTAGTCCCAGCATCTCCAAAACCATACTGCATCGCATCTTCCATTCCAGAGGTAGGCAGAAGCACATAACAGCAAGAAAAAAGCTGGAAGTGGGGAGAGAAGGGAGAACAGAAAAAATCCCTGTCACTTTTCCACACATGCCTGCCACCCTATTAAACCTCCTGATCCAAATGCTTTCATCCGATTGAGGAACTTTTGGGATAAGAGTACCTTTCTCTTATTCTCCTGTTTCTTTTTTTCTCTTTCTCCTCACATCACTATCATTAAGGACCTGAAGGCCATTAAGGACCTTTCTAACCCTGGTGGCTACAGATCTCTCTACGTGGCACAACCAGGGGACTAGCCCCAGCCGAGGAACTCCAGCTGCTGCATCTTTTCACAAAGGTGTCCTTCCTGGGATGCATTTCATGTACATGGCATCTCACTGTTCTCTAAATACCACTGTAATATCCATTTAAAAAGAAAAAGAAGAGGGGAAAGGCTGCAGTATAATTACTGAGAAAGGCACCATCAACCAAGGAGCACTGATAATAGGGAACAGTGGGTGTATCAGACTCAAATTATGACCCTCACTACACTGGAGAGCTGATTTTTTTCTGTTTGATCTAGTTCAACAAGTTAAAATGTTTCAATGCAGAGCAAATTATTCCCCTAAATTATATGAACTTCTCTGCAAAATTAAAAAAAACTAAGAAAATGAGAAAAAAGATCCTCATCAAAGTGTTCATTGATGTGGCAAAAGCATTTTTTTAAATAAATAAAACTAGCAGTTCAGTGGAGAATTATATATTATCTCTAACATTCACCCTCCTACTGGTGCTATCACCAAGTGCAAATAGAGGTAGGTATATAAGAGGAAATTGGCTCCCATTTTATGATGGGACAACACCTGTTAAAATTTTTCAGTGATGTGTTAATGCACAAAATGCACAGGCCTCTGTTTCACCAGTTATAATGCCACAAAGCTGTAAATAATATATTCCAACTGTATATTGGCAAAGATATAACTAAGGCAGAGATATTTATTTAACTCACATAAAATCTGGACAGAACATTTTCATTCTTATCAGTAGTTAATTAAGTATAAATCAAGCCATTAAAAGAGCTGCCAACCCATCTACCCTGGCCATGTTCCGTGTCTTTTTAAATATTCGAAAGGCAACATTCTCTTTAAAAGACTTTTTTTTCTTTTTTCTTTTTTTTTAAGTAATAAAAGCCAAAGTCTAATTTCTTAGCTGTCTTGACATGGTGATGACAGCTCCATAAACCTGTGTAATTATAGAAAATTGAGTTCTGATGTTTGATCCTGAACATACTGTTGCAAAGAAGTATTATGGAACAATTTTTGAAGGCTCACTTCCAGTGGCGGGTGGACACATACTTATCATAGTCTTGTTTCACCAGCCACCAAAGATCAAACCCAAGGATATTCCCTGGGGCTGTCATCTGGACCACCCCCTTGCTGAACCAGCCTTCGGGCTGCACACACGCATTGCACGTGGAAACCCTCCCCGGCAAATCTGAGTTTACAGCCCATGTACTTCCATGGCTGTCAGCAAACAGGTTGGTGCTGCAATACGTGGTAAAGGCTGGAGAAGTACCGATCTGTTTGGGTATATAACTGGGATGCATCCCAGTAAACACAGGTGAGTGCATAAAATGTGAGCTGATCTCCAATTTGGGCAAACCTCTGTTTTGATCAAAATGAAATTCATATGAATAATTTAATGCTCTAGAGATGTATAAAATGATAGCCTTTTTCCCCATAGTGTTTAAGAAAATCTAATTTCTTTAAACACAAGAAATCAGGGAGTTAATTGAGCCCATCCTTCACTCCACAGTGAAAGTTATAACAGACCTTAATGTTAAATAAATGTACTGAGAATTGCCAATCTTTGATTTTGGACAGCTTTTCTTTTGTAATTGAATTGTGTCCTAACGTAATCAGGTTACTTTTTGCCTCTTACTGAGATTTTCAGGACAGCAAACACCCCTTCAGTAGCAGGGTTGCAGTGTTGGATCCATTTCACTTACAGAATCAGGCAAAATCCTGTTTTGGCTGACAGCGATGGGGTGCCTAACCTTCCTCCTCCTTCTCCTCGTGCCGAGAGCACTGCCAGGGCTGTGCGGGCAGCTCTGCTGAGGTCAGCATTATTTCTGGGGTCCGTCCTCAGAGGCTGGAGAAAGTCATTTCCACCCGACTCTCCTTCAGAAGCATCTTCTGAAGAGTAAGCGCACAGCATGCAGCGTTGAGGAGGTGGAGTAGAGGAGAGCCGCTGCAGTGCCAATATATTACAGACTGACCTGCTAAGTGGATGTGAAAGATCCCTGCCAGGAGATTTAGATCTTCAGAGACTGCCCTAAAATGAACTTGAGAGTACTTTCTGCAGTACTTTAATACTAAAAGGATTTATACATGTATTTAAAAAAATCCTTCCACATGAAAAATCCCCAGTGCCTTAGTGACTGCACGTCAGAAAAACATCCTCCCCCTAAATTTACTGAATAAAAGTGCAATTTCTTCACGGCAACAGGAACTGTATATGCTCAGCATTTCTGACAATCCAACAGACATGCAGAATCCTGAACCAGCGCAAATCTTTTCCATTCTACTTTTCCACTCCATCTGCCCTTCCTTCCCCCACCACGGCTATTTGGTCAGGTACTGTGTGGCACAGAAAATAGCCCAACCATGCCCCTAGCAGAGAGCAGGCTTTCTGAGCGAGCCCCTCCTTTGGCCCCGTCTCACGGTGCCCATCCCCAGTGCTGCCAGCTCCTGCATTGCTACCACAGTTTGCAAATGGAGGGGGGCTATATCCACCACAGCCATTTTATATTAAATCGGTGCCTGCAAAGCATTCCTCCAGCCCTATGAATATAATCACGCTCCTACAGAATGCAATGACTTCTAAATTATTCAGTGGCCTCCCAGGGTAAATGCCTCCACCACGGGCTGCATGAGCACTGCCACGCACCATGCTGTGTTTATAGCAGTGCTGGGGTGAGAGAGGAGGCTCCTCATCGACAGTGCCCTGACACACACCACTGCTCCAAAACATCACTGATCAAGCAAGCATACACTCGTTTTTTTTAGCTAAAAGATACATGAATCCTTTCCTCTACTGTTACGGCTATTTCTATTTCTCAGCTAGCCATCATGTCTCCATCATGAGCTTCACCACACTCAGCTTCCTTGTGTTGGCTACTGCTCAGGTTGTCCTCGTGTCCGTTGTGGCTACTCCAGGCTTGGGACTGAATGTACCACTTCTCTACAGACACAGTTCAGATGAATCCTACTTTTAAAAGGCATCAGGGATTCCAGAGAAACCAACAAGATCTCTGCTTCAACACAGATTTCCTGTTATAATAGAGATTGAACAAAGCTTTCTTCTCTCAGAACCCAGTAGCAGATGCAACGGTAAAAAAATCTATCTTTATCAAGGAAAGAAAGGTCACCAGTCCAGACCTGCAGCCCCGGAAGAAGTACCAGGCACAAAGACCGACTGCCATGTGATTGTGATAAGCCTCAGTGTCTCCTTCAAAACAGTGTTTTACATGAACAGGTAAAAGAAATGCAGTATACTTAGGGAGGAAGGGATAGGGCAAAGAAAAACAAATTGAAGACCGTGGCAGCTTCCGTTGTCAGTTTAAAGCTTCCTTGTAAGAATATTTACCTACCTTATGTAAAAGGCATCTGTAAAGAGTTCCGAAGTTTCCACAAAGATCCCTACAAATCTAATTCTTGCCTAGCTGCAGAAGCAGTTTAAAGCTTCTTTCGGTCTGTTCATTTCCCTGAACTAGATCCAGATTAAAAGCAATCCCTCCAAAGAAAAAGAAAACCCAAACACCTATTAAATCTATTCCCTCCGATAAATCTCTGTATCTGTATCAGGTGTTCTCAGCTTCTATAATGCCTGTACTTCAGCCTGCCATTCAATAATTTTTGAAATGGTAACTTCCTAAGAGATTAAATGAAGATTTATCCTTTGGCCTATATTCCTCTTTGCAGAAATGATAAGCTTCTGATGCTCTCTTGAGGGTGAATGGAGGTCAAAGCCATCGTAACTGATCCTGTGCCCATTTAACTCATACAAAGAGTCTTCTCTAATATTTGCTAACCGATACCCTGTGTAAGTCACCCGAAGAAAAGCTCCCTAATGCTTTAAATCTGTTGAACCAGGCAGCCTTGTGTCCCCGCACAAGATGGTTTCCAGTGACATGCAGTGCAGCAGCAGCGGGCAACCGGCAGCGAACTGTGCCTCACCTCCCCAGGGACCGTCCAGGCAGAGCTGCCGCCTTTGCTCTTGCTTAGCACCTAGCAGTCATCTATCCTGCTATAAATACTCCTCAGCTTATTCTGCAGAGGGGTTTTTACCTAGTCTGTTGGCTAATCTTCTGAAAAAAATGGCCATTGTGGAGTTGGCATTAACTTGGAACAGCTTTCTACCTGCAAATGACACTGTAGAAATTAAACAATTTATGCCCTTTTAAAAATTCCCAATTCTTCCATGGTAAATATTCTTATATTTATTATTCTTACATTTGAATGTGATACTTGATTCTTTGAAATTGCCTGGACAAAACCAATGTCAGAATAGTTCAGCTCAATGGTCTTTTCTCACAAATAAATAATATTTCGATATTTGCCACTTTGTTCACCCAGTGAATGCAGGGGACTGTAAACAACAAATTATTTTAGAACACTGCACAATTGCTATTATTTTGTCTCATCAGTCCTCATACCAATTAAATTGTCCTCATCCTGAGCAGCAAGCTTTAAAAACTTGGACTGCTATATACTCAAAAATATAGGGATTTTTTTAATTAGCCATGACATACCCAGCAGTGTCTGTCTGCTGGCATGGAGGAAGCTGCCTAGCAACAATGCAAAAAAATCCTCCTATAACCCCCAGTGGATCACAAAGAGTCTGTTAAAAATGGTAATCTCTCTCACAGAAAAGTAGAGATGGTTTCAATTAAGAACAGCAATTCATAACTTGTTATTTATACGCAGTGAACTAAAATAACATTCATAAAGTATAAATACAATGTGAAAAGGCCATACATAATTACTTAAAGCTTTAATTTGCAGTACGTAATTTGCCATTTACATCTGTAAGCCTTTTGTTTTGCTTAATGGCAAAAACATTCCAGCTAGGTCAGACCTACACTGTAGTTTATACAAGGTAGAAATCTCAGCAAATAGGGCTGGAACAGGCTCAAGGAGTCACGTAGTCCATCCCTAAGCACCAAGTCAGGATAAATTATATATAAACCATTCCTGAGCAATAACACTTTACCTGTTTCCCAAAACCTCCAAACCCAAACAGTAGACAACCTCCCTTGGCACTCTGCTCGGTTGCCCAGCTCTCCCAACCAATAGAAAACGTTGGGAAATCTCTAACCTAAACCTCCCTTGCTCCAAACCTGCTTGCTGTAACGGAGCAGACATAAAGAACAAAGCATATTTTTTTAGCAATTTCTGACGTACTTGAAAATGGCTATCATGTGTCAGTCTTCTGTTGAGTAAATAACTCCAGCTTTTCTCAGGCTTTCCTTATATAGCTCATACATCTTTACTGAATTGCTTCCTATTTCTTTTGGATTATTTCTCCAACTCCTCACACTCCCTCTTGGCTTACATATTGAATAAATGCACTCTCCCAATCCAAGTCAGCAGTGATAGCTCTAGGTCTGTGGCCATCACTCCTCCAGGCATCTCAGGATCCAGATGACTTTTCTCTTTCCTTTCCTGTCCTCCTCTGGGTTCACCTCCCTTCTGCTGATGATGCTGTTCATATCAGTGATCAATCACCACTGCTGGCCTTTCTACAGAAAATTGCATCAGAAGAAAACCAGGAGCTACCAAAGGCCAGAGGTGCTCATGCGGAGTTGACCCTCCTCTTGTGCTGAGTCCTTTTCACCCCAGTGAAGGGCAAACATGGGGCTGGAGGCAACAAGCCCTTGGGCAGGCTCTCGCCTCCAGCCCTGTGGCCTCATCTGGTCAGGCAACGAAATGTGCCAAAACCGATGGCATTATGGCCGGCTTTACATCCGCTCCGGGCAGTTTGTCCTCTGGATAACAGGCACCACTTCTTTGCAGATGGACCCTTGGGGTCCAGATGGGACGCGTCCCTCCCACCTCAGCCCAGGCACCAGGAGACCACGATGGCCCTCGGCTGCCTTCGGCAGTGACGGCTGCGGGCAGGAGCACCCAAAAACCCTACAACTTGGCCCATGTAGATCATAAGGGAAAATGAACCATCTCTCTTTCAAATTAATTTTGGTTTCCCCAAAGGACTAACTCATTGAAGAATCACAAGTGAACGCCTTTAGGGATTGCGTCCTGGCAAAACAAAATCCCTAGTCACTTCTCAGGAACAATGAATCACTTTTTTTCTGATGAAACAATAAAAGGACTCAGTCATCCAGTGGATTAGCATAAACATTTATCCTAACTTGGCAGAGCTACAAGCAATGAGGAAGAGAGTCCAAGAAAGGAATAAATAATAGATAACCTCGGTATCTGGGTTCAAAACTCTGGGAAAATATTCCCTGCACTACACAAGCTGTGAAACCCAGTCTTTTGAAATACACACTTCCAAATTCAGAATGAAATGCCAAAGGAGCAACTTTAATGCTGTTGACCAGATGTTTGCGTTTTGTTGATATTTTTAACAATTACCCAACAACAGTTAATTCAGTGCTTTGAAGAGGGGTATCACTATGTAAAATCTTGCTATTGGTATAATTATGAATGGACTTCACTGTTGAGTTTGGTAAATCAGGGTCCTTCTAGCTCCTACACAGCATGTGCACAGCTACTTTGCAGCTGCAAAGTCTGCATTATCACATGAGAAATTAACTTTCTTCTATATATCCTAATTTATCAGAGATTCTTCCAAAACATGCAGAATATATGAATACATATATTTTTTGTCACATTAAGTAGTGAGTTTTCAGCAAAAAAAAAATCCACTGGAATTTTTATTTTTCATTGGTTTTCCTTTTTTTATTATTAATGTGACTGATTTCTTACCTTATTAGTTTTTATTCCTCTGCTCTTCTTGCTGGGAGTAGAGTTTTGGCTGTGGCACACCCTAGAAGCAATGAGAAAACATGATCATTCTCAAAGGTTTCAGTCCAATACTCTGCAACTCACACTAATCAATCAAATCCAAACCTTTAAATTTGACTACAAAAGGCAAAACTTTCCTACCTGTACTTCTCATTTCTCCTCTTCAGGCGACTACATCTTGGTGTGTTAACTTTCAGCCTGTTCCTGCTAGCTTCTTTGTATTAACCAAAGTGGGTATTTTGGTTTTTTAAGACAGCTTAAGCAATGGGTTGCAGACACAAGAACAGTTCTTGTGTCTGCATATTTATTACGGCAAGGGGAAGTTGTATACTCAGGGGCATTCCTTTTGTTGCTGGCAACATAATAACATTTGCTTAATTGTGTTTTATTAATGTTAATATACCCAGGGGCTCAGACTGCGCGCACATTTTTGTAAATTGAATTAAAGGAAAAATGAATCAGAGTTAAAAGACAGCTGATTAATTTTATTCACTTGCTTAAGGGGGTTTAAGCCAAATGGTCTCCACATCTATTTTTCTTTAGAGAACAGACTTTATAGCCACAGGGCTAAGAGAAACTTGTCAGTAAGCCATTTCCATTGCCATGTGTCAAGGAGAGCTATTTAAAGCATTAAAAGGAGTGGACATTAGGGAGAGGTGCTCACCCCCTGCTCTGTACAAATGGCAAGATATACAGACGCGGTCTCTCCTGCCTGCTGCCCAGATCAGAGGGTTTTCATAAAGCATTTTTTAATGAAGCTTTCAGAGCACCCCCTGGAGCCTGCTGCTCGAGACAGGCAAGGACATGGGCACAGCACACACCCGCTAAAAAGGGACATTTCAATCCACAGAAAATCCACCTTATTAGCAGGTCTGCCTCAACACATACTGCAATTTAAAGGCCATTATTGCACTATTTAATAGGCTTTCAGCTAGTGACAGCAGAAATCAGTTCTTCAGACAGATTTCTCATTTGGAAATAAACATAATTTGCTAGAGAAGCCTCTGCTGGATGTATATTTATACAAAGCCTGGGCTGAAATATCCACATGAATGCAGGGCTGTTCAGTAGGAAACCCACTCTATTTACCAGTTACTCAGAAGGGTCTGGGCTGAAGACACTCTGTATACAAACGTGTCAGGCATTTCTGGCATGGCTTCTTATTCAAAACTGGAAAGTCAGAAAAAATAGCAAGGTAAAAATCTCAAAGAAAAAAGGATGTTTAAAATGTATGCAAAAGTGGATGGCTTGAGCCCCTCCATGTAAGCAGAAGGCACAGCAGAGATCCCTCATCATGACGGGGACATCATCTCAGGATCAAGATCTGAATATTTTTCCATCTGTTTTGAGAGCAAGGGAGTCGGGAAGGGAAAATCCTAATCTGTAAGGGAAGGATTTCCACTCTGCCAGGTCCCATTGCTGTGGGATGGCTGGAGAAGGGTCCCAGTCAGCACAGACCATCTCCACCCACATGGCCATGGGCCACGCTTTCTGTAAGTATCACTCAGGTCACCTTGCACTTCCCCTCCGGGATAATCCTGGCACCTCAAATGGCTCCCACCCCCTCTTCCCACAGCTAATGACATGTGGATAATGAAAATGACACAGAAGGAGGAAATGTAGAATTTCTGAGTAAAGGAAATTATTATTAGGGTCCCCAAATAACCTGTGAGCCTTTTTGCAGGCTTTTTCACATCCTGTGTTCCAGACAAACAAAACGTATGCACCACCAGGTCTTGCACGTTGCATGCGCTTGGCAAATACTGTGTTGCATCCCATCCCACAAGATACCTTTGTGTGCCACAGGCATAATGAGCAAAGCTGTCCACCAAGTCAACACCCACGTCAAAATGTGGGAAAATTGTGGCACAACTCTACAGCTAAGGGTGGCAAGATCCTCCCTTTTGGTCTCCTGTGTGCATGTGTCACCAACACAACATCCTGCTGGAGTTTTTCACACTGCTTGGAGATTCATAGTGTCTAGCAAGCCCCCCAAAAAGATCTCTGGCCACTAGTAGGACCTGGGCTCTCACATCATCCTGGGTATGCATGCCATGCCATAGGCATCTCAATCATCCAGAAGTATATGATATTAGCCAAACTGCAGCCCAGGACACTTCATTTTGGGCCTCCCCCAAGCTTTGCCTCCTATCTTTCACTGTTGTATCTCTATTGCAAAGACAATGCTCAACTTCATGTTGCTAAATGAGATTGATCTCCACCAGCTAAATGTGAGTGATCTCCACCAGCACAAGCAGGGGTCGGGGTTATTTGACAAAACTGTTTTGTTTGCAGGGGTACTCTGACATTTCATCGGAGCTTTTTTCCCTTCAGTGTGAAGAAAATTAAAATACAGGCATAACAGGCTCTGAATGAAAGAAAAAATGCAACTGTCACCCACATTCCCCTCCTTGCAGGATGGAAAACCCTCCCAGTGGCAGAGAGCATGTCTCAGCAGCATGGAGACCTCTCAGCCAGTATTTGCAGGACGTGCAGGGCTCTGAACACCCACATAACTGTGTGGGATTTGCGAGTGGCTGGTGCATCCATATGCTTCTCCAAGGAGGTACACATGTTTTTCAGTATTCTCCCATGCTCCAGGCTGGGGGAGGCAGGGATGGAAGGGGAGAAGGTGCACTCTGCAGAGGTGTCCTCCTTTCAGCAATTTACTTTATGCCCATTGTCACCAGTGTCAAAACATACCAATATGTTTTCCTCCATAATATACAATGAAGAATAAAAACTTATGAGAATAAAAATCATATTTTCAAAACTACAGCAGAAGCAGTCACTTTTCAGAGAGCTCTCCGTACTGCAAAGGAGACAGCTCTGGGCAAGCCAGGCTACCCTCTGGGGCTGGTGGGCCACCTTGGCCAGGCTGTGAGCAGACACTGCTCCTTTGATCTCCATGAGGGATGCTCTTCCTCACATCCCAGCTGAGCTTGGCACATGGTGCCCAAAGCCCCACAGGAGCCCACCGGCAGTGTGAGAGAACTTCCCAGGCCCCGCCGGAGACCCCTGAGGATGCGTTCACAGGGGGGCCTCACTTCCGAACTTGCCCTGTCAGAAAGAGAGAAATAGCTGTCATTTAAAAATAGAAATAAAGTTTCTACAAGGCCCGGGCACACATCTCCTGTTTGCTTGTTTAAATTACTTCCAGCTGAAGAGGCAGTCCCCCCAACAGCTCTTGAGTGATAGGAACTTCGTGCTGAGAAGGCCATGCGAGCTTTGGCAGTGCTCAAAAAGACACTTTAAAACTAACACAGATTTGCTGTCTCGTACGAACAGCCTGAGGCGCTCCCTTTGCAAAGGGAAAAATGTGTCATGACGGCGCTACCGTGCACACTCACAATACTAATGCTGCTCAAAGAAAGCGCACAGCATATGCACGCGTACGAGGAATTGGGCTCTTCTGCCAAGCACTGCCGTACTCTTCATCGGATCACACCAGAGCAGCCAGTCGTAGTCTTCGGAAGGAACTGTCACATACATTAGAGACATTGCTTACAGCAAAGGCTGACAAAATCAAAACAATCAGCGAAACAACTGCCTCCCTAAATTTATGTTAACTGAACTACGGTCTTGACGGTGGGGTTTCCAGACTCACAAGACTACAGTTTGCAGTTGACTGCTGTAGAGCTCTGATCCAGAGAAACGTGGCTCATCCAGTATCTTCAGTCCAACACGTTGTTGCACCATTAGAAGAACATGAGAAATAGTGGAAGATCCAGGTTTAGATATGTATGTCTGTGTATCGCATTAGCGGCATCTCTAGCTTTAATAAAACTTCAAGAATGAGTCCTTGAGGCTCACAAGAACTACAAAAGGAGTACAAGTTTCCTTCAGCTAATGTGTACATGTGATCTGGGAGACTATACTGTAACCTTCATCTGCACATGACATTAATAATCCACCGTGACATGTGATCTCATAAAGCCCCTGGGAAAAACATTCAGTCTACTCTGGAAAGCATCTCATCTGCTTTTGGTGTTGTAAGACAATAATATTCTGAAAATATATTGTAGTTATTTTTAAGACTAAGTCTCAAAAATTAGATTTTACTTATATCAACAAACTCTAGGCGCTAGTAAAATATTATCACCCTTACTAAGTAACTGTGTACATACAGATTTTAACAGGTCAGTTATGTCAGTTACTGAAATGAAATATGACTAGAATTACTGACAAAACATACTTAGATTTTCAAAATTTTGCAGGCTCAGAAGAACTTCTTAATGTTGTTATAAATAAGTCATTGATTTTATTGAATAGAACATATTTTGATGGCTTTCATCCACAGAATGGTAAGGAGTTTCAGAGGTCAAGAACAGTTCTCACTGTTTTGCTAAATGTCAGACAGAGCCTAGTTCATGCTTGTCACTGGAAAACATCTCTTCAGAAGTGACGCAACACATTATTAGTGTCCACACTGACCTGTGCTGGTTGTTAGAAGAAAACTCTTCTCGCTCCGAAATACCCTTTACCTTGCGCAAAAGAGGTGGGCAACATGAAACTAGACTAGTTCTTCTACCTCTGCTTCACCACTCTCTAGGATACAAAATCCTATGTTGTCACCTTCCCTGAAAATAACTCTTAGCGGTAGATTAATGTTATGGGAAAGTAAAGAATTAACTTACCTACTTCAGTCTGAAGACTGACAAAACATTTTCTAGGGTTAGATACACATGTTTTCAGCTCCAGGAGTTCCTCCTTGTTTTCCCCCAAACCTACACAGCTTTCAGTCTTTAGACCCTCATCTTAGAGTGATCATGGCTTCAGAACATATCCTCACATACCAGCTTTTTCCTTGGGTTTCTGGCCAGGTTCAAGCCTTTCCCGCTCCCCTGAGAATTTCCTGTGATGGAACAACTCAATGCACCATCAGAATTACCTAGTTTAAATTCTTCTTTCCAGCATTATTGGCAGCTTCCACCTGTCTTCAAATATAACTCTCTCTTGGGCATACCAAGATGGATCCACTGCCTGGCCAGAAAATAAAAATTTCTAATACTTGTTCCAATACGTCACTTTACACAAGTTGCCCATCCATTGTGAGGAAACACTCTCTGCCTTCTGTCAAAGTCAGATTCAAAATTGTGTGTGTGTTCTTTCGGCCTTGTTATGTTTCATCAAGCCGTAAGCATTGGCAATCACAGTTCACACAAAAACATACAGAAGAATGATCCAAATGGTTCGTTACCACCACAAGAAAGAGCCCAGGCAGGCTGCTGGCCAGAGAATGTGGAGCTGAGAGCGCAGGCTGGAGACATGGCCCCTTTCTGCTGCTGGGCGCTGTACAAGTGAACCTCATCATCTCAAAATCACACAGCTAAGGTAGGATACAGCCAGGAACAGAGGCTAGACCTTTCAGCAATGCCTTATCTATGCTACCAATCTGTTTCACATCACAGACTAGCCAAATGTCTACTGCTCTCTGCACTTACTGGCCTGCTGTATGGTTTGGCATTCAAAAAGAAAACAGCATATCCACAGTGTGAAGACAAAGCTGCATTATGTATCTCCCAGTCATAAAGATCAATCTTGTGAACTGTTGAGTATCTATAATTTGCACTATATTCAACTAGATCCATGGAAGTTCATCATCTCTCTTTAATGATGTAATAAACCATGAAATAAATACTTAAATAGACAAACCAAATGTGTTAGCTGGTGTCCCAACTCGTGGTGTGCCACTTACTCCAGATGATGTTCTGAATATATTGCCCTGTGCTGAATACATTGCCCATGCTGGCACAGGGGCAGCATGTGAGGAGTCCTCCCCCTGAGGAGGAAGGAGCAGCAGAGACAACGCGTGATGAACTGACCACAACCCCCATTCCCTGTTCCCCTGTGCCACTGAGGAGGGAGAAAATTTGGGAGTAAAGTTGAGCCTGGGAAGAAGGGGGGGGGGGGGGGGGGGGGGGGGGGGGGGGGGGGGGGGGGGGGGGGGGGAGGTGTTTTTTATGATTTTGTTTTATTTCTCATTACCCTACTCAGATTTGATTGGTAATAAATTAATTTTCCCCATGTCAAGTCTGTTTTGCCCATGACAGTAACTGGTGAGTGATCTCTCCCTGTCCTTATCTTGACCCATGAGCCTTTCGTTATATTTTCTCTCCCCTGCCCAGCTGAGGATGGACAGTGACAGAGCGGCTTTGGGGGGCACCTGGCCTCCAGCCAGGGTCAGCCCACCACAAAGAGCAAAGCCCCAGTGTATCCCTTTGCTCTCTTGTTTTCTTCCTAAATCAAGCTTGGACTATTTTCTTGAAGAGCTGTTATGAAATCATAGTAAACGCTGCCCTGTTTTGACACAGTTATGTACCTGTATGTAATTAATTCAAAGCTCTTGCATGACTTGTCCTTGTACCAGCTGCTGCAGCACTGGAAGTGCCCCTTTCAGCAGGGTATCCCTATCTGCCCATTTGAGAGATCGTATCTGATGTTGACCTCTTGCTGGAGAAAGGCTAATGGACTAGATGGACCAGTAGCAGGATCTGTGTGATGATATGATTAAAAAAAAGAAGTGGAGATAGGTTAAAACTGAAAGCCTTTAATCAAAATAAATATATTTCAAGCAAACTTGCTCCTGTTCCTAATCGCAGCTAAGCCTGGGCTCCCAACAAGCTCTTCTGGGTGCATGTGTGTTTGTGCACGCAGGCGTGTAACATTCACTCTGCGTCAAGCAAATTGCCTTGGCAGCATCCTGACAGCTGCGGTCCTCGTGCCTCTGAGGCTAGGTAAGAAGACTGTTCTGTGCGATAGCATCAAGGGTAGACTTTCATTAGTTATTACTAAAAATATCAATGGCTGCCTATAGGTAGTGATTGTATCCAGTCACACATGACTTTTGTATTCAGTTGGGTTTTTTTCTGGAGTGGATACTGGCTGGATTCTAAAATAAGTTATGTTGCATATTATCTTAGTTTCTGCATATGGGTGTCTGAACTGTAACTTACAGTTTTCTGTACAAAAATGAAAAATAAAAATCTTTTTGAAGCCACTTTGAAAAATAATTTTTCTTTCCTAGCTTCTGTATTTCCATGTTCAGTCTCTGCACCTGCCAATGTATGAATAATGTAAAGGCAGCGTAGTATTAACAGCTGTAGGCAGGAATGCAAAATGCAGAGCTAACAGTAAAGTACAGCTACTCACTTGCTGACCCAGAGCTCTGACAAATTCTTTGTTTTCCTGTGCTGGAGGAATATATTTCAAAAAAAACCAAGGACCAGCTTCCTCCATACTAACTACTAAATAAACCAACAAAGTCTCTCTCTTGCAGCCTCTGGCCTGGCACCGTGCACATGTATATGTGGGAAAATACAGGCCCGCTGCTGAATGAGGTGGGTGCCCTGGTGAAGGAGGATACAGAGAAGGAAGAGTTACTGAATGCCTTCTTCCCTTCAGTCTTTATGGCCCCAGGAATCCCAGACGCTGGAGGTAAGACAGCAGCTCTGGAGAAAGGAACACTTTCTTTAGGTTGAAGAGGATTGGGTTAGAGAACATCTAGGCAAACTCAACACCCACAGATCCACGGGCCCCAATAAGATGCACCCAAGAGCCCTCAGGGAGCTGGCAGATATTACTGTTAAGCTACTCTCCATCATCTTTGGAAGGTCATGGAGAACAGGAGAGGTGCCTGGGGACTGGAGGAAAGCCAGTGTTGCTCCAGTCTTCAAAAAGAGCAAGGAGGAGGACTGGCAAAACTACAGGACAGTCAGCCTCACCTCCATCCCTGGAAAGGTGATGGAACAACTCATTCTGGGGGTCATCTCTAAGCATGTGGAGGAAAAGAAGGTTATTGGAGGTGGTCAGCATGGATTCACCAAGGGGAAATCATGCTTGACTAATCTGAGCACCTTCTGTGATGGCATGACTGGCTGGGAAGATGAGAGGAGAGCAGTAGACATTGTCTACCTTGACTTCAGCAAGGCTTTTGAAACTGTCTCCCATAACATCTTCATAGGCAAGCTTAGGAAGTGTGGGTCAGATGAGTGGACGGTGAGGTGGGAGTTGGAGGCCTGTAGCTAGTGGTGTGCCCCAAGGGTCAGTGCTTGGTCCAGTCTTGTTCAACATATTCCTCAGTGACCTGGATGAAGGGACAGAGTGTAACCCTCAGCAAGTTTGCGGACGATACTATACTGGGAGGAGTGGCTGACACACCAGCACTGCCATTCAGTGAGATCTTGGCAGGCTGGACAATTGGACGAAGAGTATCCATATGAAATTCAATAAGGGCAAGCGTAAGGTCCTGCACCTAGGGAAGAACGACCCCAGGCACCAGTAGAGGTTAAGGGTTGGCCTGCTGGGAAGCAGTTCTGTCTGGTGGACAAGAAGCTCTCCATGAGCCAGCAATATGATATGCCCTTGTGGCCAAGAAGGCCAATGGTGTTCTGAGGGGGACTTAGGGGACTGGAGCATCTCTCCTATGAGGAAAGGCTGAGAGAGCTGGGTTTGTTTAGCCTGGAGAAGAAAAGACTGAGAGGGGATCTGATCAAAGCTTATAAGTATCTAAAGGGTGGATGTCAAGAGGATGGGGCCAGACTCTTCTCAATGGTGCCCAGTGACAGGACAAGGGGCAACGGGCACAGAATGGGACACAGGAAGTTCCATCTCAACATGAGCAAAGACTTCTTCACTGTGAGGGTGACCAAGCACTGGCACAGGCTGCCCAGAGTGGCTGTGGGTCTCCTTCTCTGGAGATATTCAAAACCTGCCTGGATGGGGTCCTGTGCAACCTGCTCTGGGTGATCCTGCTCTAGCAGGGGGGTTGGACTAAATGATCTCCAGGAGTCCCTTCCAACTCCTGGCGTTCTGTGATTCTGTGATCCCTGGGTGTAACAGAAGCCAGAGTCCAGGCAGCTGTGGAACAGGCAGTGCTCAGCACCATAAACCCCTCTGCCTTCACACCAAGCAACTCCTGCTTTTCTTCTGCTTCCCAGCTACACCTTCCCACCCACCTAGTTTTCCTCATTTCCCTTTTTCTTGACAATTCAACTTCACCCAGCACTGAGGTCTCTAAGGTGTTTTCTCCTGTTGCACTTTTGCTTCCCCACACCTGTTTGTAAAGAACATATCTGGAGAAGGGACAAATTAAGTCCTTGGTGCCTCTGTCCTCCTTCCCATCTTTCTCCTACCTCCCGCTCCCTCCTGCTTTTCTCCCATCACAAGACCAGTGGGTTGAGAAGCATCCACTGGTTTGATCTCTGCCCTGGTGCCTCCAGTGTTGCACAGCGGGATGGAGCAACGGGGCAAGATGGGCTCTGGCTGCAGGGAACTGCAGCTGCCTGGCTCCTCGCCTCCGCTCTGGCACTCCTGTGCGCTCGCAGGCAGCTTGCTTCCTTGCCTGCAGTCCCCAGGGCCAGGCAGGGAGCCGTCCTTAGCTGACAATGACAAAGCAGTGCCTGCAAGGTAGTATCTTTTTTTTGAAAAGTTAATTAACATCCTCCTATATGGAGTATTTTAAGCTACAGTAGCTGCCAAGTGACTCTCAAAGCAGTTTAACCTTCAGTACTGATGGGGAATGGGGCTTTCAATTTAAATGGCCCAAAATACTATTTTCTGCCTATTTGCTGTCACAGAGCTCCACTGCCCCGCACATATAGCGGTTGTTTTGGTAGTGCTGAACACAAAGGAAAAAAAGGAAAAAATATGATTTCTGGATGTTTTTTGAAGGATTTTAGTGCAAAAGAGTAAATGCAAGGGAAAGCTTCCTTTTACTGTTTGGTAGTGTGCCCCCACAGCAAAGACTAAAGATGTCCTGTTACCAGACTTTTGCAAAGCATATGTATGTGATGATGGGGTAGAGAGGTTGAGAGGAAAATATTATTAACAGACATAACATGGGAAAAAAGTCAAATCACAGTTCCTCACTTAAACTTAAGAAAAGAAATTAGAGAAGGAGTCTGATGAATAGCTTACCTAAAATTGAGAATCTGATCAGAATTACACCTGTCTGAATACACAGTTCAAGCAGAAGAAAATTACATCCCAGGAAGTCAAAAGCAGAGTACATGTCTGCCTGGGTATGTGTTATTTTTAAGCAGCAGAAGACTCTACAGGTACTAACTAGTTCATTCTCCACGACCACTTCATATGGTGTGTTGTCCAGCTGGGAGAAAATGTGAAAAGTGTTTTTGGGAAGAGCAGAGCATCTTGCCTGACTGTCAGGGTCGCTCCGTCAGAGCAGGGATGGGGGGAGTCTCTGCATGGAGAGGCAATGTGCCGCCTCTCCACTTGCCCTCTAACACCGAGACAAACCAGGCTGGAGCTGAGCTCCATTTATACTCCAGCAGGAAGCCTGCCCAGCGGCCTTCTCTTTCTCTTCTACAACAGGATCAATTTGATGCATGGGCTGAACAATCAGACTTAGATTATGAACATTAGGGATGCTCTCTTCTGTGTGACACTTGATCAGAACTGAATGATGATAGGAAGGAATGAATGGCAATGCATTAAATAGCTTGTTGCACTTCTCCTTTGGGTGACTTTCTTGTTAACCCACATAAGTGTCACTCCATCATTCAGCTCTGTGTCCTAAGGCACCTACCAAAACCATTTATTTCTCCTATTAAATCAATAAAGACTTGTGAAAACTGTAGTCTGGGGGCTTTTTGTTCCATAATGGCAGGCAGGAGTTCATAGGAATCAGAGTGCTGCAATCAGGAAGGGTTTGTATATATCAAATCTGCAGCTGTTCTTGGAGCAAATGACCTATAAATTGGCTCATAAGCTTTTAACTGCAGAAATTTAGTGTGTAGTGAGAAAAAACCTCTTTCTCTTTCATGGTCCAGGTTTTAACCCTGGCTGAAGTGGCACTTGGTGATACACCTGTGCCGTGCAGTGGTATATACAGAGGTGATTTAGCTGTGAAAAGGAGCAGAAACACCTTCTCAAATTCCCTGCACTCAGGATGCTGCCTGTGGTTCAAGACATCAGAACATGAATACTGCTGGACTTCACAGGGTCTGTCCGATGTGCATTCCCCTCTCACTGAATGGGCTAGATTATACCCTTGGTGTGACGGGCTGCCAGCCTATGGCCTTGTCTACATAAATGATGATATGCCATCAACATCTACACTTTCATGTTGGAATGCATGTGTGTAGCAGTGGTTTTTTGTTCTTACAGGCCTCAAATCTCAAATTCATAGGCTGCGGTTTTGCTTTTCTCTGATGTAATAAGTTTGAGAACCCCATCTTGGGTAATGACCTACTGGTGGGAGAGGCCAAGCCTCTACTGACAACTATGGTGGGACAGAGCTGGAGGTGTGATGGAAAACATTACCCTTCCTCTGACTTGGATGCTCCCCGCATCTATGTCTCCTTTCTGGATTTTCAGCTCTAAACATCTGATAACACACTGTGGTTTTCTCTCTCAAACATCATCTATTTTTGACATCAAAACGATTCCTCACTCCCTTTGTGTTTCATCTGGTGACCATTAATGACATAGTTAGCGATGATGACTTGGCTGCATTCAGTGCCCTGCTGAGGTGAATGGCTTCATGTCACAGAGCTGTGGTGTTAGTTATCTCCATCAGTGCTTTTGTACCTATCTTTAAGAATCCATTCAAGAAACCGTATTTTTTACACAATAGTTACTACAGAGAGCACAGAACTTTTTTTACCTGAGCACAGCTCATGTAGAAAATCCTATATGTAAAGAAGCTGTTGATAAAAATGCTTTCTTCCTGCGGTTCCTGTCCTTACAATGGAATCAGATTTTTCAGACAATGTTTGGAAAAAGCACTCTGATTTGATTAAAGACCCAGTTTCCCACTTTCACATGGAGCATTCTGCAGCAGGTTAATGTTACAGTGTCCCTCCTAAAGTCCCTCCCACGGGAGACAGTCCGCCACCAATTTCTCCAATCTCAGTCCTTCGAGTGAGCTTCAGTTCTTCACGAACTGCTCCAGCGTGGGTCTCTCCCACGGGGTGCAGACCTTCAGGAACAAACTGCTCCAGCGTGGGTCCCCCATGGGGTCACAGGTCCTGCCAGCAAACCTGCTCCAGCGTGGGCTCCTCTCTCCACGGGTCCACAGGTCCTGCCAGGAGACTGCTCCAGCATGGGCTTCCCACAGGGTCACAGCCTCCTTGGGCATCCACCTGCTCCAGCGTGGGGTCCTCCATGGGCTGCAGGTGGATATCTGCTCCACCATGGACCTCCATAGGCTGCAGGGGGACAGCCTGCCTCACCATGGTCTTCTCCACAGGCTGCAGAGGAATCTCTGCTCCAGCGCCTGGAGCACCTTCTCTTCCCCCTTCTCCACTGACCTGGGTGTCTGCAGAGTTGTTCCTCTCACATCTTCTCACTCCTCTCTCCAGCTGCAATTGCTCTTCGTGTTGCACAGGAGTTTTTTCCCTTCTTAGCTCTATTACCTCAGCAGAGGCACTACCACCATCGCTGATGGGCTCAGCCTTGGCCAGCAGCGGGACCATCTTGGAGCCGGCTGGCATTGGCTCTATCACACAAAGGGGAAGCTTCTAGCAATTTCTCACAGAAGCCACCCCTGTAGCCCCCCCACTACCCAAACCTTGCCACTCCTCCTTCCCACTTTCCTCCTGGTCTATTGTCCATACACTGTGAACACCTATACAAACCTACCACAGACACTTTTCATCAACAATGCAATGCTACAAATACACAGCCAGATTTGGACCTGTATTTCTCATCATTTTTTGTATATATGATGCATTGTCTCATTGCTTTTCGTGAAGGTTGAATGCAGTTTGCCTCTCCTTGTGACCGGTTCTTCCATGCACCATTCCTGTGTCCTTCTTGTGAAACTCACATTTGAAAAGTCCCATTTGTTTCCACAGAAATTTCTCCAGCCTTTTAAATAATTTTCACCCTCTCCATTGCAAACACTTGAAAGTTTTTGGTACGTTTTTTCTTTAGGACTACCAGAACTGAAAGAAATATTCCAGATGAAGGTCTCCCATGAATATATGGGTTGGTATGATGATCTGGAGGGGTTTTTTCACTCTTTAGCCAAGCATTTTTCTTACTTTTTAATATCTTTTTTTTTTTTTTTTTTTTCATTAAGAGCTAGAACAGATCCAGCCCTATTAGTGGGAGTATTTATAAACTACAGAAGTGACTTGATAATTCCTACTGATGTGAAGTCCTACATACGTGTGTGCCCACCTTATGGTTAGTAACTTCTGGGCCAGCGGTATTTCACCTATCCAAAGCCCAAGCTGGCGCACCGTTGCCTAGTCCTTCATGATTATGATTGTTGAGATGCAGTGGAGATAAGAAGCTGCAATAATCCTTTTGAGTCAGTCAGACTGTCAGATCGTCCTTCCTCCCAGGAGCTGTACATGCCTACCTTCTCTTTTCAGCAGAACACCATGATCAGCCATGACCACCCAAAACCTTAAGAGAAAACCAGTAAACTCAGCAGCACAAATGATTGATAGCCAGTTTCTGCTACCTTCAAAACACAAATCAAGTCACATTTGGAGTGCAGCCTCTTTCACTGCCTCCTGCAGCTGCTTCTGCTTAAGAAATGATCATCCCATGCTCTTTTTTATGGTGTTAGGATATTACAGTGATGAGCACCTCAGAAATAAAACAAAAATTATTATTTCAGAATAATAAATTATAGAAAGACTCTTAAGCCAACTGCTGAATGTACAGCATGACAAAAGCATATCTACTAACATTTTTTTCTGCACTGCTGTTCACACACACACTGGAGGGAGAAGTTTCATGTTGAAAGACATGGCAAATTCATCAAGTTAAGAGCACTGGAATGAAATTGTTTTCAAGGTTATTTTTTTTTTAAAAAAACCTACTTATATTAACAAAGGCTTTTGAGCAATAGGGAAGATAATGAAAAATGCATTATAACCCTGCTTTATAACCATTCAGAAAGTGTATTTTTTTTCCTTTTCTTCTACTCAAATGTGGATAGAAACTGAAAATCGAAATAACCTTCAAATACTTTATTTTTCCATTTTCCAAATTTTAGAATACCAAATATCACAATGACATGATGATCTTTGCAGACATATGCAAGTTTACACTATACTATCAAAATTAATAGGTATTTCTCTTTAACAACATTTTTGCTTAACTGATGTTTTGATGGGACTTGCAGGTAATTTTTGATGCTATAAAATGTCCACTAATTACCAAGGGCCTAAGCCTAAGCTCCAGAATAATCAGTGAGATTCAGACATGAGCAAGAGGAAGACTGGGTGTCCCATTGTGGTGGGTCGACCCTGGCTGGGGGCCAGGTGCCCACCAGAGCCGCTCTATCACTCCCCTCCTTCTCTAGACAGGGGAGAAAAGGTATAAGTAAAAAAAACAACTTATGGGTTGAGATAAGGACAGGGAGAGGTCATTCTCTAATTATCATCACGAGCAAAACAGACCGAACTTAGAGAGGGAATTCATCTTATTTATTACTAAGCAAAACAGAGTAGAGGCATGAGAAATAAAATCAACTCTTAAAACACCTCCCCCCACCCCTCCCATCTTCCCGGGCTCAACTTCACTCCCGGCTTCAACCTCCGCCACCCCCAGCGGCACAGGGGGACGGGGAGTGGGGGTTACGGTCAGTTCATCACGCGGTGTTTCTGCTGCTTCTTCATCCTCAGGGGGAGGACTCCTCTCATCGTTCCCCTGCTCCAGCGTGGGGTCCCTCTCACAGCAGACAGTCCTTCATGAACTGCTCCAGCGTGGGTCTCTCCCACGGGGTGCAGACCTTCAGGAGCAAACTGCTCCAGCGTGGGGTCCCCCACGGGGTCACAAGTCCTGTCAGCAAACCTGCTCCAGCGTGGGCTCCTCTCTCCACGGGGCCACAGGTCCTGCCAGGAGCCTGCTCCAGCATGGGCTTTCCACAGGGTCACAGCCTCCCTCAGGTGTCTCCACCTGCTCCGGCGTGGGGTCCTCCACGGGCTGCAGGTGGAATCGCTACACCCCCTCATCCTCCCTCCATGGGCTGCAGGGGGACAGCCTGCTTCACCATGGTCTTCACCACGGGCTGCAGGGGAATCTTGCTCCGGCGCCTGGAGCACCTCCTCCCCCTCCTTCTGCACTGACCTTGGTGTCTGCAGAGTTTCTTACATCTTCTCACTCCTCTCTCTGGCTGCAAAAGCGCTCTCTAACTGTTTTTGTCTTTCTTAAATATGTTATCCCAGAGGCGCTGATTGGCTTGGCCTTGGCCAGCGGCGGGTCCGTCTTGGAGCCGGCTGGCGTTGGCTCTATCAGACACAGGGGAAGCTTCTAGCAGCTTCTCACAGAAGCCACCCCTGTAGCCCTCCCCGCTACCAAAACCTTGCCACGCAAAACCAACACACCCATTTGCATATGTCAGAAATTAATCCCATGTGTCTGGGAGTTTAGTAACCTGTGCCACTGGCTCTTTGCAACTACTTTGGGGAGGGGGGCGGTCGTTGACAGAAATATAAGCTTTGTAGAAACCCTAAAGTGCCTCACCTTCCTTAAGACACTGTACTTGGAAGATCCAAGCTGTCAAGGTAGAATTTGAAACTTTTCCTATATTTAAATTGGGGCAGACAGGACTTACAGAATCAGGAATATTGAAATGTCAGGATTCGAGCACAAATGAACAATCTCCAGGGTGTTTTTGTTAGGAAATCACTGGAAGGAATTATTGCAGTTTTATGAAATTTTGGAATAAAACTGTAAACATTTCTTATGCTGTTGAGTAATCTTGGTAAAGTGATGAATGCCTTGCAATCTTATTAAAATGATGGCAGTTTAAACTTCTTAGCATGACTCAGGATCACTTCATACTTTAGCCTGGAAACACAATGCAGTTTTCACAAAAAACAGCTGGAGCAATACCAAAGACAGTTCCTATATTGACTATAAAAAGAGTTGAATCAAAGATTTAATGCAAAACAGTGGGAACAGGTAAAATCTCATATTCATATCTACCATTATTTTCTCAGAACAAACAGTTCTAAAAACTCAATATCAAGTAGCAGATATAGCTATAATCAGGAAAACAAAAATTATCTAAAATCCACCTGCCTCTGCTAAGATGTTAAAAAGTCAGATGCATACATCAGTCTGGATTAGCCACCCACTGCTAGGGACTGGGTTGAAATACTAATGAAGACAACATCCCCTGGCTTTGATTTAGGTGATCATTTTGAGTTTAACCCCAGTCTATCCACAGCTTTTAATAAGAGCTGCTACAACATGCCAAAAATATCAGTTTCCCTATCTTTGCCATTACCAGTCATCTTCACTCTGGTGCAGAAAAAAGAATCCCCATTTTAGTGGCAGGCCCAATTCATGAACAGATTGAAATCTTCCAGTAGATCTTGCCTCTAGTTTTGCCCAGAAGCCAATGAACATTTTCTGGGGAGCTCTGCAGTTTTCTATCAGCACTTCAATTCTACTGAAATTCCCACCAGGGCTTCATGTCCGCTCCATCTGAAACAACAACCAGAAGGGAAAAGACCACAAGACACTTACACGGGCTTATATGAAACAGCGTTTCATCTTTAGCAATCAGAATAAGGTATAAAGAAGACCTGCAAAGGGTCAAGGTCAAGACAGGTAGAGAAAAAGTCAAGAAAATCAGTAACAGAAGGAAGAAGCTACCCTGCACAGTGGGCAGACCAGTTTACCGGTGTCTTCTTCGGAGGAACACATATCTCCAAGGCAAACTTCACGAGCGCCTAACCATACTGCTGAATATTTCTGCACATCTCCAGTAGAAATATCTTGCTGCTGACTTCCCACTCCAAATGTATCCAACATGCTGTCCAGTCAAACTGCTCCTTACTGGCTTTTTTATATAAACAACATCAGAGTTACGCTTTCATTTTTCTGTTTGTCTGAAGAGTCCAGAGCAGCCTATTTTCTCCTGCAGGCAGGACTCCCCCTGAGCCATCCTCCACCATCCTTCCCCCCTGCATCCTCCATTCGCCTCCCACAGCCTCTTCTCTCCCCCAGTTTGCCTCTTGGCAATAAATCATTCACCATGTCAACCTGTGAAATCGCCTTCTAAAGGGTGATCAGAGCCGGCAGTCCTGTCATGCTGGAAAGTGCTAATTAGCGCCATCACCTCCTGCAGACAGTAGCAGACATACTGGAAGAAGTGGTGCTGCCATGCACTGGTGGGGGGGCACAGGGCACTTTGTTCCCTCCATTTCTGACTTTCTGATGTGGTGCCCTGAGCAGCCCCTGCAGTGGGGCAAATGACTGACCATCCACCAGCTACCACGCTGCGCAGAGACAGCCACAGCTTTCATTATGTCAGAGTAGAAGGTTTCTATAAAACCAGTGGTCAATGGCCAGTTCTGTAAAAAAGCACCAGAGGAGATGCACATGGGAACTGGTAAGCAAGGGTGGCAGGGGCAGCCAGCAATAGACCAATCAACGTGTGAAAAACAGGACAACAACAACCAAAAAAAAAGAACAGGCAGTGCAATAAACAGCTTATCTGAGTAGGCATCAGTCTGTTTTACATCTGCGTTGCTCTGGGACTTTAGATCCCCATGAAAACGGGGACCGAGCCCATACGGGCCAGTGCAGTGCAAAACACTCTGACTTCATTAACCACTGTTTTTTCAGTTACCCAGCAGCATCGAGTCTCCAGCAAGAATAGTCTTTACCACAGAGAGGGTTGAAGAAATGCACCAACTGAACAGAAATTACAGCCCAGGTCCCCTGAATCTGGGGATTGATCCAGCAATTCAGTTGCAGTGTTTGGAAGCTCCTCAAAACAGCTAGAGTTTAGTATCTTTTCCACGGCATGAAAAATCTCTCACAGTAGAAAGGTTTTGTGGGCACAAGAGAATTTTGACAAACGTTTGCACTGAATATTAGACCGAGCACAACTGCACCCCAAGATGACAGCAGAGGACCAGGAGGTTGGCCTATTCCAAAGGCAAAATGTAGGTAAGGGTCTTTGCCATCGCTCTCCATCTTGGTCCGTATGACCGTTGTTCAACAGCATCAAACACGTCTTCCATGCAGTGGATGGAAGGGGGACCATAGCTGCATGACCAAGTGGTAGGTATGAAGCTGAGGCCTGGTGGCAAGGACAGGTAGCCGGGCACGGGGCAGTAGGGCCAAGCAGGAGGACTGGGCAGCAGGAAGGAGGATGTTGGGGTACGGGCTGTGGGGCAGTGGTGAGCATCCAGCCACGGCACCACACCTTCAGAGCCCAGTACATCACATGCTACTAGGGCTTTCCAAAAACATGTGGCTATGGCAGAGGATGGTTTGGTCTTGCTTGATCTTCAGAACTCTCCCTTTGGATCAGGCTACAGTGTACAAGAGCAGAGCCCAATAATGCCAACAGGAGTTCTGGCATTTGCAGTGGTGTCTGTGGGAAATGAGTCTGGATATTGCTCTGAGACAGATCTCAGATCTCTGCTATGCCAGTTATTGGCCTAGGAAGGCTACCTCTCGCTGCTGACCCCCACAGAGGAAGATATGCTGGAGTTGCCTTGTGTTAGGAGTTGTATTTTCAGAGCTTTGGGTCTTCCAGACAGATGAGACAGACCTGCACATCTTGTTTGCTTTCATGTGCATTACCCAAGGATTGCTCATCAGGGTGTGGATTTCAGATAATTTTTTGCAAGATCCGATGGCTCCAAGATATTTATGTGAAGTTCTGCTTGTGTCAGCTGTGCTATGTCTTTTTTTTTCTTTTTTTCCTTATCCAGTCCCTGAGAGGGATGTATCTGTCTCAGAGCAGTGAGTAGGGCTGGTTTTTCCCACAGCATTCTTGTTGTTACATGCACAACATGGTCCAAAGTGAATAGACAGCTCTAGCAGATATATCTTAAATCAAGCTCTCCTCAATCTACAGCAGCTCAGATAGTAAGCAGCTGCTGATCAGTCTAATCAGCCATATCCAAGAAGAAGAGTTAAAATGGGAAGAGGTTCAAGAAAAGGGCTACCAGAATCATCAGGGGAGATTAAGAGAGATGTCCTTGCTTAGCCTAACTAAGCAAAACTGAGACATGATAGGATAGTTTTTTATAAATATCCCTGGAGGAAGGGGAATACCAGGGAATGAAAAGAGCTATTCAAACTGGAAGACAGTTTTGGCACAAGAACAGATGCTTATAAATTTGCCACAAAGAGATCTAGGATGGAAATTAGGTTTTTAACCACCAGAGCAATGAGGATCTGGGAACAGCAAGACTATGAGCAGCAAACTTAGGCAAAGCACCTAATCTCACAGCCTGTATGGTTAGGAATATGCCTTCTGTCCTTGATTCATCCCAACAAGTTAAATTCAAGGAATTGGGGAGGGGGAAGATGAAGCTCTTCCTCTAAGTCAGTTGGGGAAAAAAAACAACAATCCTCAAACAATATAAATGAAACTAATGTCTGACAAATGGCATGCAATGACAACTCCCCTGTCACAAGGCAGAACTGAAGGAGGCTGTGACCATCTGCTTTTCATGCCCATGGGAGCATGAAGAGGCATGAGATGCAGACATTTCCCCAGTGGGCACTGCTGTACAAAAAACCCCAGCCTGAGCCACATGAGACGGTCAGGCACCTCCCACTCACATTCAAAGCAAAACAGAAACAGCTCTGAAAACTCTGCATGTGAAGTGGAAAGCAGGTAACTCTCACTCCCTCTATTCATGGTGCAAAGTCTTTGAAACAGGAAACAGCTGTGAGACACCCACAATAAGACGGGCAGACATGGACATGGATTGCCAAGCATGGACACATTGCTGCGATGAGTCCTTGAGTCGGTCAGAGCCTCAGGACAGACCTGCCTCACCTGTGCTTTAAAACAGGCACACCGAAATGCCTCTGACATCTTGGGGGATGAGTCACCGCAAGGCAAAATTAAAAAAACATGACGAGACAAACAGTTGGTGTCTGTAAACAAAAAACAACAACAAACAAAAAACCCCAGAATTGCTGGAAGCAAAATGTTAAATAAGTAAGATCAGAAAACAAATCTCCTCCAGCCCATTTTGGCCTCATGGAGGAAGTATCCTGTTTTCTGTCCATCAGCTTTTTAGTCCACATGGTCCCCTAAGAAGGTCCCCTTCTTTCCATCGTCTCAGATGCCAAACTGCGGGTCTGCTCTTCCCCGAAGTCCCCCGGTCCATCCACACACTGTGGATTTCCTGTTTGCTGGCTCTCCCCACTCCTCTCTGTCCTATCCTAAACTCCCCACGTTTCTCCCAGCTGAGCCGCCTCTTCCCATCCCCAGGCATGGAAACTTCACCTGTTCAGCCAGGCTGAGGTAAAGAGACTCTCCTCTCTGCTGCCCTGCCATGCCTTTTTTAATAAAACGTGAAGTACATGGTGTCCATAGATAGATGTGAACATTCCTAACCTGTTTGTCACTCACATTTACTAACACAAGGACTTCTCCCTAAGGCACATAATCTTCCTAAATCAAAAAAACTGAAAGAGTAATGTCAAATAATATGACTGCAGATCCAGAACTTGTTTGGCATCTGTTGTGTTTAAACATTTTTTTTCTTCATAGTTACATTCATAATTTCAGAATTAACTATTCTTGCAAAGTCTTTTTTCACCCCAAGAATAATAAGCTTACATGAAGATACTCATTACTGCTTCCAATCCTTCTGCCAACTGCTCTTGAATTTGCCTTCATTCTTTGTAAATATTTGAAGGGCAGCTATCTTTTTGTAAACAAAACACTAGGCTTTCCCTGTTTGCCTTGGCTAGAATAACTGTGTTTATGAATGTAGCTAAACTTCTGCTTTATGACTATAAAATGCCCTCAATATTCATCTTTCTGCTGATAAACACATTTTTTTTTTTGTACTGGGAAGGACAACAGAAAGACAATGCCAAAAAACCACCCCGCTCCAAAGTAGCATCTTTTGCAATATTCCTTAAGTTTCTTACTGCTTTCGCATTATTTCCATTCATTCCTACGCCAAAAAGCAACTCTGTGTAATTCTGAAGTTGGCAGGGGCTGTGCCTGAAAGGTCACAATATGTCTTACCAAACTGAGATGATGACTCTTGACTTATAGCCTGCCCCCCCCGCCCTTCATGTTCCAAAGAGACTTAAACGACGGGGAATCTGTCTTAAAGGCAGAGTTTGAAAGCTTACGTGTGTTCTTCCTTCATTCCCCAGATCCTGCCAACACCCTGACTGCTCCAACAGCTATTGTGGTCGATCAGAAATTTTAACGCTACTTGCAACATCGCTGTGCAGAGACCACTGTCTGCAGACAACTAACAAAATCAAGAAACCTACATCAGGCTTGATCTGCTTCACCGAACCACCCTAAATTCACCTGTGGCTGTGCCCCAGTTGCCGGGTCGCATGGCATGAGGCGCTGAGCATCACAGACTCTATCAGAGCAAAGTCCCCATGCGGACCAGGCTGATGGTTTTAATCTGCTTTCCAGGAGAAGCACAGCCTCTGCCTGCGACGGGGAGGAACATGAGGGACCCAGATGGTGTGTCCATGTTGGGGTTTTCAGGGGAGGAAAGTTCCTGTTTTCAGGCTGGTGCATCCCAAACCGTGGAGCCCTGTGCTGAGTCCTGCAGCTCCCCGCCCACGCGGCCGCCCTGCGCTCCTAAAGGTGCGGTCACTGGGGCTGTGTAGACAAGCTTGTGTCTGAAAAGGATCAGAAGTTGTGTGAAACATCCTTGAATACTGCGGGACGTCTGCTGTGAGCTACAAAATGCAACTGTTTCATCTGCTCAGCCTCCACATCTACCATGTTGCAGAGTCCTTCAGAGAAGCATCCCACCATGCTGGCATGTCTCTCCTGTGCAGAGAACCTTTATACTGCTCTTTGTAGTGAAGATAATAAATGTTAAAAGCTTGATTGCATTAATTCTGGATGTTTCTATGAACTTGGAAAACAAAATTCAGTGCCCCATTAGTTGTGAAAAATACCATTAAAAGACATAAAATAACAACGGTTCAATATTGTCGGACAGAGTTGCAGAGATGGGCCCATCACAAACATTTTTTAAAGATCCCTCTCTGTGCATCTCTCTATGTATCCATGGACAAGATCATAACAAGAGCATCAGTGACAGATCAATGTTTGTTCACGTGAGCTCCTGCCAGCCTCCAAAGTATGGTAACTACTGCAGCTTCATACAGGGTCCTCCTAAAATATCATCCAAACCTGGCTGACTTTTATGATGAACAACACACCTACAGAGAGGGAAACCCAGTTTATCTCCAGATGCTTACTCAGTAAGATGCAGTGCATCTGTATGTTATTTACATGCTCAACAGCTGAATATTCCAGGGCTGTTGTGTGGATATGTGATAACCTTAGGAAAAGCCTCAAGCTGACTAACCAAAGCATGGAGAGGAGTCATTCAAATGTGCAATTTGGTATCTACGCTTCTCTTGGTAGGAGCTCGATTTCCACACGCCTCTGAGAGCAATCCTTTCCCCGCAGAGTCCCCAGGCCAGGGATGTCACCTCTGAATTTCTCCCCAGGGCAGAACACCTCCATTTCATTCCTGAGCAGAGCTGTGATTTTATGATGCTCTTTCTAATAGCGGATTTTACCCAGTGAGACAAAAAAGGCTTCCTTGGAAACCAACATCAGGTTATTAACACAGTCAGCTGGGTAATTTGTTAGGGCATTTCTGTCACCTTTGACAGCATTCTGCTGCTCCAGATTTGGATTGTCTGATCAGAGGTTACAAAACAGTGTTTCAAATGGACCTGCTATTTTCAGATGGAAATGCACCTATCAGTCGTCTTTGCATTTACTCTGCCTTCCACCTTCAGCAAATTCAGTGGCATCTGCAGTCGATACCCACTGTGTTCTGCAACCCCTTCTTGGGCAGCGTTCCACTGAAAATGCTGAATGGAAAATGTCCTTGTAAATATTTTCAAAGGGAAAAAAATAGAGTCTGTGCAAACAGAGATGTGGAGTGATAAAGTCTTTTTTTTTTTTTTTTCCATTTTGTTTAAACACTACAATTATAATTAATTTGTAAGTGCACAGAATGGTCAACATCAGGAGCTAGTTTTATATGGAAAGACCTTTAATCAATAGTTCTAGATTTACTTTTCCAAGTTCCACTCCATCTTTTCTAGCAACCGAATGCATATGAACTAAAGAAAAAGCCTCACACATAGTATAGGCGTCATTAAATTTTATAATAGTAGCTTTGAGTCGTTACCATCTAGGGAAGGGGAGATGCTTAATCTGAGAACTGAAACTAATTTGTTTTATATTATCCTTCAAACTGGAAAACTACTTTGGAGTACCAAGATTATTATCACATTCCCAGAGCGCATATAAATGTCACTTTCTGAAAGTCAAAGTTGGAACTGTAAACCACAAAAATCCAATATTGCTACCACAACTTTTATTACAGCCACATATCTTTATATTTGAGCTATTACTGTTACACTATTAGTTTGTTACTTCCTAAACATCTGCTGTGTGTTCAAGGTACAAAAGAAGATGAGGTGTCTGCCTTGGGGGGGGGGGCTATACGTTCGAACAGATAATAAATCACACTGGGAATAGAAGGGAAGCATATTTAAGTCTTGTGATGAAGGCAAACGCTACCCTGCTGTATTTTAGCTGCTCTGTTATAACCCACTGCTATAAACACTATTTTAGAATAAAAGTTAACAGGAGGAGTTATTCCAGAATGCCTTTGAGAAATGGTTATTCGTAAGTAGGCAGCATGTCGGTTCACTTCTGCAGGCTGCCTCTCCGTGCCTGTGTATATCTATGTATATACAAAAGGAGAATGAGACTTCTTTATTGACCTGGGACATCCAGAGAGAATGGGAACTGAGACTGAGAGCCAAAACCTGAACTCAAAAGGCCATTCATGCTCTGCATGTTCTTTAGCTGAAAGCTGATACATAAATTTTTTTTTAATTCCTGTACCAAATATCCTGGCTCATATGTGATGACAGGAGATTTAAAATAAGATTTTGAGCTTGAAGCATGGAAATGTCACAAGAGCTTTAAAAGCGCTGCTCCTCGATGTGAGACAGGTAACAGTTAAATGTTTGGGGTTTTTTGTGTAGAGGTTAAGACTTGTCTCTGTCACTCATCTTTATGTAATCCTGCCGCTACACAGTGGTGGGCTGCTAGCACAGGAGCTCGTATAATCATTGCTACAATGCTGGGAGAGTGAATCTGAAGTGTGTGGGAAGAAGTGCTATGGAAAGTGTATCACACAGACAAACCCAAGAAGGGAGGTAGAGATGGGCTAACGCTGCCAGCGCCCTGGAATCCCAAAATGTGCTGGTGAAATCCCATCCAAGCTTCTGCAGCATGGGAAGGAGGAGATGATGCTGCAAAGGACACTTCTTCATGGTTAAAAGGTCTGCTTTTAATAACAGCTACTTTGTCAAGCCAAAAGGAAAGTAAATTGCAAGTAATTTGCATTAGGCTGGAGTTAGGAGAAAACTTTCACCTACCCAGAGTTATATAATGCTCGGGGTTTTTACAGATCACTTGCCAGCTCCAGAAAACATATTGTTTAGAAAGTTCTTATTAGCCCTCGCTATTAAGTTGAGGGCTTCAGATCCTGGCACTACAGTGCCACATAGCCCGTGCATCTGCTAAGAGTGCTGCTCAAGCCCTCACCCCCCAAATTAGTGGAAAGGAGTGGGAATGGATGACCACCCACTTCAGGTGGCACACACTTTAGTTGTGCACCAGCCCCTGCACAGGTGCCCTCGCAGTTTCATTGCTCTCACTTAAGTAGCAGGGGGTCTGATCTTGCCTTGCAGCAAAGGTCTCCTCCTGTGTGTCACTTGCTGTTTGCAACCCCCAGGAGCACACCAAAGTGCATCCTCATAAAGTTTCCACACATCCATCAGGGAGGTTCGCAGCAGCACGTTTGCTGTGAGGAGGAAGGAGGTCCTCCTGCCCACGCCCATGCCCACGTCCTTCCATTCCCCCAGCCCTGCTGCACGGTTGTTTGAGGCTCCAGCAGGGAAAGGCTTCACCTGTAAGGATGTTGTTATCATAGCACGGAAACATTTTTGAGCTGGCAGAGCAGCCGTGTGGTAGTTCTCACTTCACAGCTTTCTAAACATTCTCCTTCCCTTTTTCTTTCTACTTTAGAGCCGAAGCGTGGCTGGTTTCTCAATGAGACCCTGCGAGGAGGAAAGCCACAGCCAAGGCGAGCGGGTCTGCGCCATTCCTGGCATGAGTTCTGGCGAGGTGGGCATGGTCCACAGCCCATGTGTCTGTCCCAGCACCCCATGCACAGAGACCCTCCCTCCCCTCTGTGTTCAGCCTCAGGAGGAGCCACCGCTCAGCTCCTCCTGGTCCTGCGTCTAACCAGGATGAGACAGCTTTCCAGTGGGGCTGGGGAGACCTGCCAGCAGCGCAGCAGACAGCGATGTGACCAAGGAACACTTTAAATCTGGAGCCAAAGCTGACTTCTAAAGGCTTTTGTTGCTGTGTATGGTGTATTCAGCAGACTTCAAACCACCACGGGAACTTCTATGGCTGTTTATCACGCCTGCTTCTCATGCTGGCTTGTTGGAGGCCAGATAATATCATAAATTCAAGGAAGGCTATTTGTATTTCTTAAAATGCTGTGGTATGAAATGGAAATACTATTAACATTTCCTCTATTAAACTATAGGTTTTGCTGTGCACGTCTAAGCATTTGGAGATCTGGCTCTGACCAATGTCATGAAGTTCTTACTACGGAAATTGCTGGGCTGGGGAGTGCCTGTCTGTAGGTTGTATGGGATGTCTCTGCCAGGAACAACAGCAGGTCCTTCAGCTCAGCATCTGCTTACTGAAGGTAGATCACCTTGGGAAAATCAAGCTGGAAGAAGGGAGGGGACAGAAGGAAAGCAGAAAAATTTCTGACAGCAAAATGAAGAGGTTCAAGAACAATGTGAGAGTAGGAGAGTGAAGCAGGGAGAGTGGGGGAGAGGCTCGTAGTACAGAAGAGAGAGAACAGAGAAGGCAAAGCATGATCTGCAGGGCACTGCACGGGGGACAGTGTCTTGCACTGGGTGCTCAGCATGCTCTGTCTCCCCAGGAAAGCAGCCTCCAGAGGTTCAGAAGCTCTGCGTGAAGCTGCTTCATCTGCTTATAATTAGTCTGACTGCAAAATCTGTTTGAGTGGGGTTTTGTCCATCTTTGTTACCCTTTAACCTCCTTTTAGGACTGAATTTCCAGGGGAGGAGGACACCAGGCTAACAATAAAGGGTCATTAGTCTTGATGATGCCCTGTTCAAGGGAAAGAGAGAATGCAGTCATGGAGTGGCCCGGGCCATGCACCCAACACAAGTAAAAATTGCACGTACAGCCATCATTCTAGGGCTGATTTATGTTCCTGGGTCTGAGGCTTGCAATTTTTTTTTCTCTGTTCATTGCAACACACTCCAAATAAAAAGAGAAAATTAGTATTTATGCTCTTTGATGTGAAAAATTCCCTCTGGCTAAAGGTCAGTGCTGCAAAAATGGTGACTCCAGAGAGGTGCTGAGCACACTGCATGCAGGACCGACCGGTCTGCAAGCAAGCATGCTGCGTTAGCTGTCAGGCTCCAACAAGCAGCACCCTTCCCTCCAGGTCAAGCCTAAGCCTTCTTCCTTAGCCTTAGCTTTGGCTTGTTTTGCAAATACAAAAATGTGTCTTGATGCAGAGGCTTGGGACAATTCTGAGGGTGCTTTCAGATGTAGACCTCGTAACAAGAGTTCACGCATTAGTATGACTTTATGGAAAAACTCTCACTTAGGTCTGTTCCCTATGCATTACTTATAACTGGAATTCATTTCTCTGCTAAGCTTCAAGTTACACTTCAAGCAATAAACATTTGTAGGTAAGTAGAGAAAACCATTAACAGAGCCAGGAGCTACAGAAGCTGCAGCCTTTTCTATGTATGTGGAGAAGGCCATGTGCGGGCAAGTCACACAGTTACACCATAAGCACCCAAACTGTGCATGAAAAGGAAAAAATGCCAGATTACTGAGAAAAAGAGAGAGAAGAGGCCTACAGTTTTTGGGTGGACACCTATTTTCTCCCCACTCCTCCCGTGCCAGGTGCGCTCCGGGTGGAAGGATGGAGGAGCCGGCGGCACTGGGCAATCTGTGTTACCTTTCATCCCCACTGCACCTCCATCAGCCCCTGAAGAAGTCACAGGAGGAGGATGCTGGAAGGCAAAGAATGAATTTGAGGATACAGAGAACTAATAGTACAGGAAAATCCTGGAAAGCATGAGGTAAATACTTAGTGCAAAGCACAGAGTTGCCTCCCACTCTCAGCGACTGTATCTCACACTGTATTGTCTTTAACTGTTACTCAGGAGCTATGACATGCAGTAATCTACTTCTTCAGCTTCATTTAGGATTTACATGACACAATCTTATCAAAATAGAACTACTGGGACTGCAAAACAAACACTTAATTAAAGCTGAGTGTTTCTAATTAAATCCAGTGCAATGAACACATTGCAATGAATGTCATTTCCAATAGTGTCCCTAGAAATGACAAAACAAAGTGGCTGTGAGGGGCACGCCCCACAGAGCACCGCCACGCATGTTCACATGGTGGTTTCCCCGAGAGACATCTCCAAAAGCTGCTGGCAAACCACGCGCAGCGTGTCCTCCTGGAGCAGCATCCCTGAGCCACCACCGCAGCATGGTGGCAATTGTCACAGCCAGCGCTGTTTCGCAAGAGGAACTGCATGAAGCAAAAGAGGAAGAAAGGGGAAATAATCTGGGGATGCCTTGGAGCTCCAGCTGAATTCAGCAAGATTACCTGCATGTCAGTGGGAATCCAGTCCGACTCTTTCAATCAGAGGCGGTTTGGTAAAAGTGGCAGGGGACAGCAGTTAAGGTTACCTGAGTGTCCTTGTGCGAGCACTTGTTTACCAGTCACACTGAAATGTTCTGAAATGTTGACCTTCTACACTGTTCTTTTGGTCCACACCAGGCACAGAAGTTTATCTTGCATGAAAACTTAGGGCTAGGACAAGGAAATGATTTGCCCTTACAGAAATTACATAAACTTTTCTGAGCTGTTTCATGAGTCATTTGAATATCTCTAACACACTGATCTCCTTAGGATCTAAAAGTCAGAAAGGTTTTAAAAATCAAGGAGTAAGGCACCATCAATGTTGTTAAAAATCCCGTTGCCGGAAAGTAAATAATAATGTAACAGGATGGTCCCAAAACTGGCTTTCAAGTGGTGATTCTTGCTGCCAAAGCTGACCAGAGGCTGGTCCCTGGCAGCTCGTACCTGGCTGGGGCAGCCCTGCACACGGGGAGGGCGTTGCACTGTCCACAACAACCACTTTCCGGGTTTAGTAAATTAAACATCTGCAGTCTGTACTAAGAATGCAAAAATACGAGTTAAACAAGTCTATTTTAGTGCACTGAGCTGGAACTGTATATACCTTGTTCTCAGAAAATAGGAGTGTTCATAGGATAAAAGAGGTGATCAGCTGCAGAGATGGGAACAAAGGAAGGGGGGATTCCTTCAGAAATCCCTCCAGAAAAATACCTGAAATTATGTTTTTCAAAAGAAAATCTGGTTCTCTTTGTGAGGAACTGATGGTTGAGCCAGCTTTAGGAGGAATGAGTTAGCAGTGAGTAGCTGATAGCAGCAGGGTGGTAATTTCTGTCCAAAACAGCCCAAATGCCCTCAAGCCCCTAACAGAATCTTTACATTCTTCTCTATCTATTTTTGTTCCCATGTTCCATGTAGCCTATGTTAAAGAGTTTTCTCTACTGTTTCTGTTTTTTCATTTCTCCAATTACATTACTCAAAAGAAACTTCAAACATCATATATGAGTGTCACAACATGGAAAACAAGTAGCTAAAATTCTCTAGAACATAGTGTGACAGAAAGAGAAATGTATAAGAAAAAATGAGAAATTACTTACTCTTTTGCCAGGGGTACCAAGTGGGCCAGTTTCACCTGAAGGACCCGGTGGACCCTGCAATGGAAAATAATAAGCTCAGTGGTAACAACGGATCCAAACAGGATTTCAACAGAGGGCACTGGAAGCTGCCTCCCCTCCCCAGCATATCACAGATCTTGGAGAAAACCAGCCCAAGGTGCCAGGTGCTCCCCTAGCATCAGCCCCGGTGTTAGAACACTTGTAATTATAGAGAAACTTGTTCTGGGCAGTTTGAAAAGCATTTTCAGATGCTTTCTGTCCTCTGTCCCTGTTGAATTTTTGTCTTTTTCATTGTTTTGGGGGGAAATGCCCCATCCTTTTCTCCTGTGCCAAGGCTGCTTCTGGTAGTGGCCAACAGAGCTGAGGTTTCAACTGCTGTGGTTGGAGCACGTGGTGCAGGGCACTGCTGGTGCTGATGGGAGGAGGACCCAGCTGTCTTGAGCAATGCCATCTTTGACTTTTATCCCTCAGACTTGTGGCTTGTGATGTACCAAATACTGACAGGCATGGCCAGAGGGCTGGGAAGGACTGCTGAGGCAATGGGGGTTTCCACCACAACCCATGGGGAAAGGCAAGAGCACCAAGGCTGGTCAGCCTATTCAGAATATTCTTCAAACATAAAAACCACAGTGGCAACGAGCTAACTTCTTAGTGTGTTTTGGTTTGTTTTTTTTTGCATTCCTGGTGAGGAGAAAGTAAAGGGATTTTAAAATGGTATGAAGGAAGGCTTGTACTAGACCATCTAACGGTGAGGGCACTGGACTTCACTGCCTGGGGTGACGGTGGGATCCAGCACTGGATTATCCTGCCAGGAACAGGTTTGACTATTGCGTCAGGATTGACAGAAGTGTGATTCATCCTGCCTTGGCCAACAGGAATGACTGGGGTGATCTCTTGAGACCTCTATCAGTCCTATTCTATCACGCCTCACAATTGTTATTTCCTTCTGCCCCTTTCGTCGAATTAAAATAATGACAATCCTACTTATCACTGTTCAGCTTCAGCTGCTGTATTCCTCCATGCTCTATCTGAACTGCACTAAAATCAAGCCTCTACTGAGCACAGATTTGCCAGCGTACCAGTGGGACTTGATGACTCCGTAGTGATTTATGCTGTATTGGTACTGCAGAAAAGACTTGCAGCAAGATATTTATAGGAAGTCCATATGTAGAAGAATATTGTAACGCACTGGAAACAGGTTGCAATCCAGAGTAAAACAAAACATGGAGAAATAGTTTTTATTCATATATTCTATAGCATAATCACCCACAGGGCTGTCGAATGAGGCCAAACCCTTTTTTTTGGTTTTGGCAATCAGTAGGCAGCAATGCCATGCATCCCTACCAGGAAGACAGGATTTGACCCACAATGGACCCTGGGGTCAGCATGGGATGAGCCTGGTGGGAACAGGGCTACTCTTTCAACAGTTCTATGATCCTTTCCCCAAAACATGTTGATCCATGACCTTTATCAGCCATGGCAAATCTGGGGGAGCAGTAAAGCATTTTGGCATCCCCCCCACATGCCCTCCCTGACACACAGAATGATTGAGGTGGGAAGAGACCTCTGGAAATCATCTGGTCCAAGCCCCCTGCTCAACCAGGGCCACCCAGAACAGGTTGCCCTGCACCATGTCCTGCTGAGCTCTTGTTTCTCATGTCTTTATTAATAAAACATAAATTTTTGTAAAGTCTGAGTAAGGTGCTAAACCAATCAAAACATCAGGGGAAGATGTGTGTTGATGAAGATTTAACAAGATTAAAGAGAAAATGTCATAAATACTTTTTCCTATCCTGGTCATATGGAAGACACCAGGAAACATCTGATAGGCTGCAAATTAAACAGAAAAGGCACAAACACATATGCAAATACATAAAATTGAGGGGTGGGGGGGAAGGAATGCCTTAAAGGAATGCTGACTTTCATTAAGCAGCAACTGAAAACACCGTTGATGCAACATTGCAAGAGTTGGGTCTCGGTTTCCCTCAAGTGGGTTTGGCTATTCTTCGGCCTTTACCTTGCTCAGACTGACAAGCTACAGCTTTATTTGGAAATCAAAAGAGCATCAATGCACTTTCCTGAGGGATGGCTTGTGCCCATTGTCTGGCATGTTAAATTATTTAAAGAGTCCCTGGCAGGGTCTTGCCCCAAACCAAGCGATGGTCTCCCAAAAAAGCCCCACAGCTTGGGAGTCAGCGCTGTTCCGGCAGGCGCTGTGGATGCAGCCCCACAGCGGGGGTGAGATGCTAACAATGCAGCTCCAGGCTGCCCCATGACACTTGATCTGGCAGCAGATGACAGCCATGGGCATGTTTAATTTACTAGTGTCTATGTGGCCTGGAAGTCTAAGCTGGTGTAGGTGAGCTTCACAAAGACAACAGGATTTACACAGCAACACAGTGAAAAATGTTAATCACGGGGATGAGAAAGGTGGGAATTTCTGTGTTTATTTATCCTGAGTAGTTAATCACAGCATGTTTCCAGAAAATCAAACATGGTTTCAAGAAAAAAGAGTTCATGCAATAAACAGGTTTCGTGGGACATCATGTGAAGCAAGACTTAAAGGCTTCAAAAAACGTGTTCTTCATGCCACAAAGACCTGGTGTGCAAATTTACTTTGTGCTGATGCATTTGAAGAGCTTCCTGATGGCCGCTGGAAAGGGCTGACAGCAGGCTCCATGTGGTAACAGCGTACCTTGGCTCTCAGCTACACAGCTCCAGCTTCACACTGCCACCCTGCAGCATCGATGACTGGCCTGTGCTATGCATGCACAAGCTGGCGATGTAGCCAAAACCAAAATTTGACTCACTGTATAATTTCTGTTAGGAGGTACAAACCTGCTCTTACTGAAAATTTAATGTTCTGTGACTCACAACTCCATTGAAGTTTATAGAAATCTTTATGGTGGTGATATTTATTAGCGAAGTAACAGGTACAACCTTGGTTATTTAGAGCCAGCTAGAATTATCTTAACGAGTCCTCTCAGTTATTTACAGCCATTTAGAACTATCTTAATGAGTCCTCTTGTTAGGAGTTCTCAAATAATCTTATCTTCTCTATACAACAGGAGCAGTTCACACTTACAGACCAAAATAGGTCTCAACCAACTCACAAATTCCAATTATAGACTTTATGGGTTTGGACATTGCCTTGAGACTAAGCTATTGAACATTTTATTAGCAAATTGCAGTGATAACCCTACAACTGTGTTCAAAATTATTTCCTTTTATGCATGTCTTTCCCACCGTGTTATTTCCTTCAAAATACAAGGTGTAATTTTCTCTTCTCTTTCACAGTATAATATTCTAGTCCAAGACTGTTTATCTTTCCTTTTGCCTATTTGCACCTCAGAAGATTGTTGAAAACAAAACTTTTTTTTTTTTTTTTTTTTTTTTTGCCAGATAGTAATTGACAGAGAATAGCTTTAATTTAATACAACCACAGAATTACTAGTTTTGGGCAAGACAGCATTAGCAATGACATGTTTTTATCCAGCAGGGTTGTTACAGAGCCAGTGGAAACTTGACAAAAACAGGGAAGCTCAGATTTAATCCTATGAAATTGTGTCGAAGACGTTCTTTACTGAACCTTTTTAAACTTCCTGCAGGGAACTCACATTCAGACCAACACTAAGCTGTTGAATTGTATTTCTGGACACTTCTAAACAACCTGGATATCTTTGCCATATTTTACCCAAGAGGTTACACTTCAACTAACATGGTTTTACTTAATAATATAGGTTTTTTTAGTCTATTAGTAAGATATTTCACCTAAACAACTTAGGTGAAAGGAATAGTATAAATAAATGGTTTTGCCCAGGTTAACTAAAAGATTCTCTTTCTGGCATATGTTCTTTTACAAGTAAGTAAAAATTCTGCAGCTTTTCAAGAAAGTTGCTGAAGGAAATTGCTTCCTACTGTGCTTGTCCCATGGTTTGTGCAATATGTTTTTACACTAACCTCAAAAAGAAGGTACTCATGGAAAATGAACCATAACAATTTTGAAATTTGTTTCACATGAGTAGAAAATTTATTTGAAGTCTGATGAGAAATTAAATTATGGATGTTAATGCAATTCCATCTTGTTACCCAGTACACACAGTTCTTCAAAACTTAATCAAATACAGGTACTGAATTTTTAAAAATGGATGTTATTTATTAACAGCTAAATTGAGATTTTGCTTTCAGTTACAGTGCTTTTGCTACCTTAAAACCTGCCGCAAAAAGAACTATAGCTCTTTGTTGCACTTTTTATTTTCTTTTACCATAATATATTTTCACAAGCCTTGGTCTATGTAAATGGTAATGAGGATGGCCCTAAAAGCAGAATTAAACTGTCTTGTCCCCAGTGAGGAAACGACCAGCTGAGGCCGCCAGTTCCTCACTGTTAGAGGCTCCTCTGTCAGTCAACAGCTTCCACTTACCTGAGACCCTTTTCAATTTACCAAAGTACATACACTCCTGCAAACATCCCAACAACGGCAGAACCTCTGTGCGTGCCCATGGTGCCCTCCTAGTGCTTGCTTTACCAGGTAGCAATATTAAGAGGAGGGAGTGGGACTGGGAAAGAAAAGGGACATGCAACGATAGGCAAGACATTGTTTTGAAAAAGGGTATCTTAGAAGAAAAGAAGGCACACCGAGATTGTAATAACAACCCTCTGAGAATTCAGATACATTACAACAATATTATAGTTTTGTAGAATGACCCTGTAGTAATGCATGTGACCTTTTAAAAAAGCCTTGGATTGAATTCTCGTAATTGAATGCAAGCTCCACATGGAAGAACAAAAGCCCTTCAGTCACCCCCCCAGCATCCATGGCCTTCTCCCCCAGCTTACACTGGTGTAGTGAGACGTAGTCAGATCCTAGCTGATGTCACTTATATGGGGGGGGTTCTCCTTCTATAGCATACTAACATCTCCACCTTCCAAGGTCCTCAGATGGACGTCACTGTTTGAAATAGGGATAGCTAACCCACCCTATGCAAGGGATGTGCCAGCTCCCCTCGAGCCCCAAAGGAGCAAAGCAAAACACAGGAGCCACTGAAGCCACTGTGCTAAAATGTAGGGAAGAAGATCGAGAAGATCGAGAAGAGCTGTTCCTAACACCACAGTGTGATACACACTCGGCACGTGAAGAGATCAGATACATAGTGGGCTTCCCGGTGCTGAAGTCCATGCAACCTAAAAATAAGTTCCCTGAGCACTTTTCACTGTGCAGAGGCCAATCTTTCCCAAGCAGTGGGTCTAACAGACCAGATAAGGCAGATATGACAGAGCTAATGAACCGAGATGTGCAGCAGGTAACTGGAGAGGCATAACCTTGAATGACCCAGGTTAGGGTTGTACTGCAAAAGAGATTTCATGCTGCTTTTTTTTTTTTTCTTTCTTGTCATCTTTTGCTTTGCATGGCAGAGAGGACAAACCCATTTCCTGAGCAGTTATCTACCTCCCAGGCAAAGCCATGAGATACATACAGTAGAAAGAGACTTCTTCCAGGTACAACTCCCTGAGAGACATGAGACTAAGTGACCTGCAGCTGGGGATCTATCAAGTGGTTGCTGAAAGATCATCTGTGACAGCCTTGGAATCGTCATCATGAACCATTTCTGTTTCTGGAGGTTCTTCGTCATGAACTGATACATTTTAATGCCAGACGTTCATCATCTGCTCTGATTTCCTGCATGACTTAGGAACAAAACTGCACCCAGGAGGTCTCAAGTCAAGTCCAGTATCTTGTGGCTAAACCCAAGTTGTTCCTCAGGAAGCCATCCTCACAGGTTTAAAAGAAAAGACTTTGTGCTGAGTCAGTGCCAGACAAATGGGACATATATCCCTATGTATATAGGGGATGAAACAACTTCAAGCATTGTCCTGCAGCCACCTGAAGTGTTTACCCATGAATATGCACCCCAGCATGGACAGCGGCCCCTGCCAGCCACACCAGCCCCTTCCCAGCTGATGATCTGGCAGAGCCCAGGAACCAGCACGGACCAGAGCCTGCTCCCAGTAGAGACAGACGAACCCTACCACCACGGTTTGTGGGGGTGGAGGACAGGAGACTGTAGCCATGTGGGCACAAGCCGCGTTGTCTCCTGCCCACAGAAGAAGAGAAGGAGCATGAACATGCTAAACAAATGATGGCAATGCAAGGGCTACAGACCAACCATGGCTGTACTTACCTGTTATACTTGGTGTCTACAGCTCCTACTCGACAGTGTGCTTGGGAAGCCTTTCATGATTCACTTCTGGAGCTTTTAACACAAAAAGTGAATGACTGAACTGCTCCCTCATGCCACTTTCAGGAATGGTAAAAGTTCACCCAGGGGATCCCAAGAACTCTAAAAAACCCCAAAATGCAACAGCTTCTTATTCTCTCTTCTGACTTCAGTGTTGAACAACACAGCAAACCTAGGAGATTTATAGGGTCAAACTTGCTGTGCATCCACCAGTGTCCCGATCTCCATCATGTCCTCGGAGGACTCCTTAGCTTGGGGCTAGAGTCCTGCACGTTGCACATTCTCTGGGGCTGCACTGTGGATGTGACCCAGAAATTCAGGAGAAGGATATTGTGTATCCCAAGGGAATGTAAGTTAATGAAGTGCAACCTTCCCTTATTTCTTCACATTTCAAGTTCCATGAATTTTATTCATCAACGGATGCAATTTACAGCAAGAGCCTAAACTCCTGTGGCTGACACTCTGCGGGTTTGGAAGAGAGCCGTATGGATGTGAGGAAGGTGTAAATTAAAGTAGGTCACATCAAGATTATTCTAATTTACCTCTTCCAGTGCTTGCAGAATTGTCTTCCACTGCAGCTTCTGCCTCAAGCACCCTAGCCCATAACTTACACTAATTAAGCTCCTAATACAAGATCCATGTTAATAAGTACGGAGAAATACAAATGCAGTTTGAGTGCATTACTGTATGACTGTGCCCATCAGAGGTGGCCCATTACTCCCTCATAGCCCAGCGCCCCAGCAAAAAGCGGTGTGTAAAATGCCCCAGCGCAGTGGCACCAGCACCCATCTGCTTCCTCAGCAGGCTGTCTCTGGGCGGAAAGCGAGCGCTTTCCTGCAAGGGAATAATTCAGTGGCCCCAAAGCAAGAAGGGGATGGGCAGTACCCGCTCCAGGGGCCATCAGGATGAGGGGCTGGTTTCCATCCAGGGCAGGAGCAGGGAGCCCTGCTTGAGGAGGTGAAGGGAGGGAAAGAGACGTCAGGTTTCTTGGTGGGATTTCCCTCCCATGGGCACAACTCATCGCTCCCTGAGCAGGAGGAGCTGCCGGCACCCCGGAGCAGCTGGCGGCCACCTCCTCGCGGGAGGGTGCCGCTTCGTGCGGACCAGCATCCCTGGGAAAAATAACTCGTCAATCACTAACGGAGAGTCACAGGAGATGCTCCCTCTACGTAGGAGTAGATGCCAGAGAACAGCTGAGCAGGGGGCTGGGGTTTATTTTTAATTTTGTAATGTAAATTTGCCTTCCACATGATCCTCTCATTCTTTCTCTCACAGCACATGTAAATAGAAAGACCGTATCTGGCACACACAGGTCCCAGCAAACTAAGGCGCAGTATGGAGCTGCTGCAAATCTCAGTGCTTGCTGTCGCTGTCTCACAGACGCGCCTGCGCTTCCCAGAGACAGCATCTCCCTTTTCCTTACGCCCCTCCAGAAACACGCCAGGGTAAGCACAAGTCATGGAGCCCGCTGGGTAACCCTGCAGGCACTTTCCAGCCTGTGCTGCTTGCCTCTACTTACAGGCCCACGCAGGCAACCACGCTCACTTAGCAGTGCCCTGTTAATTGAACGCAGTCCCAGACCACCACGTGTTTGGCCACAGAGGAACATCTCTGGATGCAAAAACCCTTCTCAGGTGGAATTATGTTTCACTCCTGGAAGTTTATTGGTTAATCTACGAGAACTCTTAAATACCGTTTATGAGCCTGTAAATGCTCCCTGCCATAAAATGGCCCCAGGAGCCAAGAATAACGTGCATGAGATTTACTGCAAGCCTTTTAACCGAAGGAGCACTGGGCTATGGTGCGGGCTACTCCAAGGGGGGCTGTACGGAAGGGTAGTTGCAAGCGCAGGGAGGCTGAGCTCCTTCCTACACACAGCAGCAGCTGCTTCCAGCCCAAGCCTGCCGTGGTTGCACTCGGGCCAGAGGAGCTGGCAGCTGGCCTGCGCCGCAGAGATGGACACATCCCTGGAGCCATTTGCTGCCCCTGGACCCAAATCTCTCGCTTTCTCATGGTCTCATGTTCTTGCCTTTCATTGCGAGAACCAGACAGTTGTGATAGAATTAGGACAGCTGCTGCTGACAATTAATTAGCTTCAGATAAGGTCTTCAGGGTGGCCATTGGGAAATAAATTAATGCTGTTTAATCCAGCACTGCAAAGCCCCCTGGCAATCTCTGCCAGCGCTCACCCTGCTAGCAGGCACCAGGCTCTCGAGGAAGGGTCACCGCCGGGCTCTGCTTGCAGGGCTGGATCCTCACCGGCACAGCACAGTACTGCCCAGGGGCAGCTTCACGGGTTTCTGGGTTTTCAGGTTTTCAAATGGGTGTTTGTTCTGGTGTAGTCTGAAACACTGCTGGCCCTCAGGAAAGGTAAATACCTGCCCAGCATGGTGCAAACCGCACCTTCATCCTAACATTCTCCATCTCACCTATGTGTAGGTATTACTTTATGCAGAAAGAGCAAAGAATGGGACTTCACAGCTGCTTATCACACCAAAGCCACCATGTTTCCAGCCTCACAGCATCAGGCACTGACTGGGTCAAATGCTTCCAGTAGCTCTGTGTGACACCCACGAGTACCCTGGGTGAGCATCTGCCTTCCCATCTTTGAGGTCTATGGAAAGTGCTTCTCATCCCAGCCACAGCCATCCTTCTGCACAAGCAGCATTCGTGCTGAACATCACTAATGCACATGCAATCGTAATAAACTTTGGTTTTTCAGACCCACAAGCAAGAGTAAATGTCGGGGGGAGGGGGGGAATCCCTCTCCTACTCGGCCTTTTTGTGTGGTTGATGTGAGAATAACCAGGCTCTGTTAATTTGGACCCACACCAAGCAGTAACAGGGAAATAAATTAGCAGCCATGACACAAAGGAAACAGAAGTGGCAGCAATTTCTATTTTACGGGCTTTGGGTAAGACCATCTGAGCTTAAAATACAATCAGCATGTGCTAATGCTGCCACTTACATCTAACGGATGTGGGAGAGAAAGAGATTTTCTTGTGCAGGTATCACACCATGAAGTACAGCAGCACCAAGAGTACATGTAGGTTAATATTATAAGTGACAGAAGAGCTTTAACACACCTGTCAAGAACCTCATGTTTTTAAAGCATGTAAATCTAATGGGTCCATGGTCAATAAAACCAGACAGCAGGAAAAAGGAAAAAAATCAAGAGTTAAAAATACAGTTATTTTTTAATTATACAGAGAAATTCCTATCCAGTGATTTTCTGTTGCACACAGACATTGCAACAGGCCATGTCCTGGTGTGAAAACGTGTGGGATTGTCTCAGCAGCTGCATGCACTGTTTCCCCATGAGTTTTGTGTGGCTTCAGAAGCCTGTTGAGAGCCATAAAGCATCCCACCTGCGCTGGATGCAGAATGTGCATCCCATGGATGGAACTGCTGCCTTCTAGCTCAAGAGGTCCAGGGGGACAAAGAGGAAGGCTCGGCGACTCGCACCTCCACCAGCCACAGGGCTTGTGGCATCGGCCAGCTACCACCCTTTCAAAGGTGGGTCCAAAACCAGGAGACATCGTCACTTTGCCCTCAAACCCTGCTCAGCGTGGGAGAAGCTGGGAAAACATTTTTGGGCCCTGCACCCTGCTCAGCTAACAAGAGGAGCTAAGCAGACTGGTGCAACTGCAATGAAAGGGCTTTTAACAACAGGAATCTTGGAGAAATGAACCAAGAAATGCTTTTTCCAAGGTGTTCATCGAAAAGCATGACACATACAGTAGTGGCTGTAGGATGGAGTAGCTGCAGCCCCCCCTACACACATGGTGTCATTCGCCCGCGGAGGGATGAGTACACAGGAGACGGAGGGTACTGCAAGGAGCGAGGCAGCTCTGCCAGGGCTTATCGTAACACCCATCTCTGAAGCAGGTAATTACACACACTATGAAAGAAGTCATCCAATAAACACATTCAGTTCTCCAGTCAGCCTAATAGGCTGTAATTTAACTCTATTTCCCTTCCAATTGAAAGAAAAAAGAAATCAATAACTGATCGGCTTTCTCTTCTCACATGGCAGAAATGCTCAATATTATAGCTCTAAACCGGTACTCCCTCACACCATGGGTTTTATCATGCCATGCTGCCATGAGACCCCACAACCAAGATCTGAACAGCCTTTACCCACTAACCTGGCTTAAATCCATCAATGGAAACTCTTCTCCATAGCTAGCTAGACAGAAGGAACTCACCAGCTGAGGTATATTTCAAAGAAACCCCCCTGCTTTCCTGGAGCCTCGTTTAAAGCCCATTCTCACCTATGGCCCTGGCAGATTCCCTCCTATCTGCAGAGCTGAGATGTCTGAGACAGAGGCAGGTGTTGGGGGAGTTTCCATGCATGGAAAGGTGGCTGAGATGTCCCTGGACTCAGCTCTGGTCTGGAGGAGCTGCCCCACAGCTGCCCCTCTCCCAAGGGAGACCCAAGTCCCGCTCCATGCCTGAGGAACAGGACACATCACAGCAAGTTTTTGCTCGGAACAAAGTTAACCCAGTAGCAAATAAACCAGTAAAATCCCACAGAAGTGTTTTTAAATGCTAGAGACCTCGTAATGAAACACCCAGTTTGGTAGAGAATTGTATTTTTTCCAAAGCTGTAAATTATCTGAGCGACGGGATCAAAAGCCTTCTGTGTCCCGTGTCCGCCCGGGCTTGCCTGCATGCACTGACCCTGCTTCTGCGGCTCAGAGCAGAGGGATCTCAGTCCTTCGCGATTGCCACTGCCAAGTTCAGAGTGGCAACAGCCACGTGGGGCTGAAACTCCCGGGGCTCAGGCCTCCCCCAGGTCTGCCCCGGGCTCCTCGGGATTAACACTGGCAATAAATTTCCCAGTACTAGTGATTTTCCAGGCCCCCAAAGCTGCTTCTGCCATGACTTCCAATTGAGCAGATGGTAGCACTAGTATTATTATTCAGTACTCTTATTGAATATTTACTCGTCAATATTTGTGCTGTTCACTACCAGGTTCAGTTCCCCAGAGTCAGGGTGACGGACCCACCAGGAAAGCGAGTGCAGGACACAAGTGACCGCACGAGGCTGTGTACGATGATCATTTTTGTCGCACAACTGCTGGCATCTAAGCAATGAGGAGTGAAGCGGCTGTCACTCCCTCTGTCACCAGCACATCTTTTGCCTGCCATATTTCTCCTACCCAAGGCATGTCACTGCCTTCAGGAGCCCCCAGCCCTTCCCTGGGTGGTCCCAGTCTCCTGGGAGACGTGCCACCTCAGTCTGCCTTCAATTAATCATTCAAAACTGCCGGTGCAAGCACCAAAACAGCCCATCTCACTCTGGAGATCCCCCACGGCAGTGGCCAGCGAAGGTGACCACCATCAGCAGGCGACAGGCCCTGGACAGGCTGTTTGGTAACAGACCTGCAGACACGGCACGGGCGGAGACCTTGAACATCCTCCTGCATTGCAAGGTCACCGGCTGTGGACAGGACTCTTGCTTTTCCTCATAAACCAATCTGAGCATAATCTTTTCTGAACCACGTCCACGGGCTAAGAGCGAGCGATGGGCAGCCGAACTGTTCCTGTAGCTTTCAAGTTAAAGTTAGCTGGAGTTGCCAGAGGCTTCCATCAGATGAGTAAACACTATTTGCATGTTGAGACTTGTTCTTAACACTTCTCCTGGATCTGCCAACTGACGAGAAAAAAAATATCCCACCATCTACTCTGCCATTCACCCAGAGCCTGCACTGCAATTTCGGGAGCTTCCTCACTTAAAGGAATAACTTACGGACAACCTGAGACAGGACCTTGTTTGGGGGGCTTGAAAAAAAGCTCTGAGCAGGTTGGGGTGAGCAAACGTGGTCCTTGTCAGCATCTGCCCGCAGTTTGTCAGCCCCACACTTCACCGCAGACCTTTCATCTGGCACTGGCGCTGTGCACAGGGCTCCCTGCAGGGTTTAGCGAGAGCCGAGCCCAAGCCAGGCAGGACTTCAGCCTGAGCCGCAGCTGAAAGGTCACGGCATCACCACGCCAGCCATCACGCAGAGCGGGCAGAGAAGCAACCTTGCAGAGCTGCTTATGGCGTCCCAGCAGCTTTGTTTCTCTGCGTAACCACCAAGTAGGAGTGGTGGCACGACATTTAGGAGGGGCTTGCAGGGACAGGCTTTGAGCAGATCACATGGCAAGCCATCCAGCAGTCACCGTGCCCAGCACAGATCTTTTCTGACATTCCCTGGGCACCAGAGGGACAGAAGCCAAAGTTGGTCCCTGCTGGTGAAGTCATGGAAACATCCAAAATACCATCTTTTCATCAATCCGCTGATCTCTTTTCATCATCCGTTGGTGATGACCTCCTGCCTCTGCAGCAAGAGGCATTTGCTAAAGGAACAGGCACCACCAGGGCCCAAAGGTCTCCTGTCCCATGGCAGGAGTCAACACCTCACCCTTGATGCCAGGCTGGTCCATGCAGCTCGCTGTGGCAGCTCTCCTCCTTGTACTACGAGCTGACTGGTGATGTTGCAGCAGTTACCCAGGGCCATTCCCAGAGTAACATTAACCAAACTGCATACTATAGCAAAAAAAAAAAAAAAAAAAGAGATCGATGATACAGACTTGTCCCTGCAAACCTGCCAGCAGCCACACGAGAGCCAATGCAGTGATGAACAGTGCAGGCAAAGCAAGAGCAGTCCTGGAGGAAGGACATTTCCCAGGTAAGCCCTTCAAGCAGATTTGGGGAGAAGGATCCACAGCGCAGGAGCCCCGAGTCAGCAGAGCTCTGCAGAAAGCTGCAATATTGGCAGCACCGCTGCCTGTCACAGACATCTCATCTCTGTCACTCACTAATCCTCTTTTATTTCATTAGAAGGGTCAAAATGCAACAGGGAATTCCCGAGCCCAGCCCACACAGCTACACCCAACAAGTGAAAGACCAAAGTTACTGTTCTTCAAAGCAGGCACGTGTGCTCCACAGTGGCCAAACACAGCCATTCCTGAGATTTACCTTTATTTTAAGCTGAAAAAAAATTATTTTAAGATTTCAGTTAGCAGAGCACAGGTCTAGCCTCATAGCTTGGGCAGCCTTGGTTCCTAGAGCCAGGTTACATGCGATGGAATGGGAGAAGCCTCTGGCTGTGCCACTGCCATCATCTGTGCCCGGGCAGCGAGGAGCAGGGCAGGCAGCTGCTGGCAAACCAGGAAGAGCATCGCTTAGTAGCAGTATTACAATGTCCGTCTTACCCTTCTGCTCCAGGGAGAGGGTTTGCTAAAACCTGACATTTGAAGGCTTCTTCCCTCAACTCTGCTTTTGTGTATGTGCGATGCGTACGTCTATGCGTACCACAAGTGTACATCAGTATGCACACATATAAAGTTTATACGTGCACGTGTGTTTTTCCGCAGAGCGCAGTGCAGAGCCGTCCCCAGTCGCACAAGCGTCCTCCTGGCAAACACATACTTGGCTACACGTAATATTAACACATCAGCATCTCCAGTGACTGTTTCTCTCCCAGAAGGAGCTCTAGAGAATATAGCAACAGAAACATTAATACTTGCTGACTCAAGGGCTCCACCAGGAGGAAAACCAGCCTGATCATCCCATCAGAAGGGCTAGAAGAATGGCAGGCTGGGGAGTGACTGGCAGGGAGGCCAGAGTTGCTGTTTAACAACGGTCAAAGGCATGGATGAGAAACGTGGCAGAATTGGATTAGCGCAGTGTCAGCCGGCCAGGGGCTGGCCGCAGCTCTGGGTGTCTTCATCTGCTGCAAAAATCTTACTGGTTCAGCAACATGGCCTCCACACTGCCAAGAAACACTAAGAAAGAGCTTGCTAATTGCCCTGTCTTCACCCACCTTCTTTTCTTTCCCAGCAAGGGCTGGGAATACTCACTGACCTGCTGTATCCCACAGTGGTTTCATGACCAGAGAGCAGGGCTGGGAGCAGACCGTCCACTTGTGGCTACTGCTCATCAAGTCATGGGTTTTGCCAGGACCCACATGTCTGCTTGAATGAGAACAGTGGGAGCTACAGAGGCCGTTTTGGATGTTAAAAAGTGGGATTCTACCCGTGAGCCTCAGCTCCCTTGCAGCCCTCCAAGACAGGTTTCTGCTCACCTGCCTATTCCAGACATGTCCTTCACCATGAGACGAACCCCTCCAGGAGCACCTTCTCTGTCCTGCTGGCTATAACGGGAGTCATGCACCAGCCGTGGACTCCAACTCGGAGCACACAGACTATATATTGAAGGGATGCATCACAACTTCTCTCCCCCCCCATCAGGCATTTTTAAGCACGATGGCCAGTGTGAGACACACAGAGCCAGACTCAGTTTATCCACCAGAGCCCTCAGTGGTTTCTGCCCAAGCCCCAGCACCGGTGCGAGAGGAAGTGATCTTCATGGCTGTCTCAGGGAGGCACAAAGGCCCAGCAGGGACAGGACTTTTGACTTGACACCCTTGAAGGTGCGGATGCTACCAGATGTGAACCTCTGCCAGCTCAGCCCCAGCTGCTGGGCTGCAGGCAGGCCTGGCTGGTCCCCGCTCAGGGGGCTGAACCCCATGCTGCTGCGCCCAGGCAGAGCCAGCGTGCCCGACCCAAGGGCACAATGCCATTGATGGATCAGATATCAGATACTACCCACCGAAATGACATTTCTGGAATGTTTCTTCTTTGCATCTAAGGGACTCCCAAGAGATTTCTCCTTGAGCCAGAGAATTCCAGAAAAAAAAAAAAATAATTGTTTGCTCCCTAGACCGCAATTCCCATTCCCAGGAACAAGAAACAGCAAGTTGAGAGCTCAGAAAGCGCAAGACACCGTATGGAGCACTCGTAGCTTTCTCCCACAACCCAAAAGCTGTGAACACCGACTTGCTCTGCCATGGCCCAATTTTATCATTTTGGATTTCACAAGAAAGCATGTAACTAGCAAAGGCATGCTCCTCTCCACATTCAAGTTTTATTGAAACTACACACATATTTTACACACAAATGGAGTGGGAGCTGTTGTACCACACTTTGGTATCTCATATACATTTACAGAACCTGAGCACATAGCAGTTTCATATTTGCCTATTCTGTACACTCTCATCATAATTCACAACACTCAAAACAAATGCTTTTTAGTACTTTTAGTGACATAAAAATAGGTTCCATTCTTCCAACAACAGACCCATTTACAACATTTTCTCCCCTGTCAACACAGTATTTCCAAAAGGGGCTGGATTTTCTCTCCAAATCCACAGTTCTCTTGCAGTTGCAGGACGTTAGTGAGGGACAACAGTTCCAGCTTCTTCAGGTCCACCTCTGCCCTCCCCAAGTACCTTATGGCACATGACACATGCTCTTCTCTAGGGGAAAAAAGCTGTCCTGTTTCCATGCTCATTACATTCTCATGATCATTTACTGAGACCAAACAAAAAGAGTCAGTTTTGCTGCTAATTGTTAACACCAGGGATAACTGTTCACTAGGAACTACACTAAGGCAGCGAACCTATTTCATGGAATTTGGGTACCCAGGGCTATGGCTGATCTGGGCTGGCAAAGAAGTAACACTTGCACCGCCCCATCGCTGATATCCCTGGGCTGTCAGCTCATCTCATGCCAGGCATATCAAAAGCAGCCCAAGATGTTTGCAACAATAAGAAAGACTTATATAAGGTCTTAAATAAATTGTTGAACATTATGAAAAAATGCTTGGGTTTAATAAAGCAGAACCCTCTGTCTAGCTCATGTACACTCACTTCATCTTTGAAAAAAATGAGCGTACCTACTTGCAAATAATCTACCTACAACTGAATAGTATCCCTTCCATCCCAAGTACCACTGCAGTATGTTAGCCATTCTTCAATTGCTGTTCTCTACATGTGACATCAAGAAATTAAAAAAAGTTTCCAGGCACACACTGGAACACATCAAAACCCAAAGACCAGTCCTTTGTAAGATGCTGCTAATCCACACTACTTGAAGATTTGCTTTTGAAAGGTTTAATACCTTCCTCCAGAAGCTCTTCTGTGACAATGGTTTCAATGATTCACATTAAACACCCAACTTGAAGTACCTTCATACATTACTGGTGCTTCCTTACAACCCAAGTAGTATGTTTGTAGCACCTCAAGCTAAAATCCCTTGGAATGATATGCCTTCTCGCCCCATCAACACACAAATGAAACCGAGAAGGGGAGAGTATCAATCACCCAGCACAACAGAGGGAAGACAGACAACACCCAGAGCTGGCTGTTCCAGTGTCAGATGCTGACTGCAACTCAGTGCAACTACAGACTGCTTAATAAGGCACTTGTTCAGAGAAGCAGGGAAAAACAGGCAGCACAAGCCAAAGAACTACAGGATGTGTTTTTTCTCCACTATTAACAGGCTTGCCTTTTCAAGGACCACTCAAAGTTCACTGACCTGCTCAATAACAGCTGTAAGACAAAAATCGTATGTATTTGATTTAAACTCCTATCAACAGCCATCAGGTTTGCAACCAAAGTAAAAACGTTTTCAGGCAGAACCCAGGTTAGTGGGGAGATCAAACTGTATCCCCAAGTTTAATAAGATTTTATAGTTCATACCCTATCGTCTTCCCACATTTGCTTGTTACTCTATCTGCAGCAGGATGAAAGGGAAGAGCTTTTACTCTAGATCAAATCTATAAACATGAAAATAGAAATAATGAAAATAATTTATAGCAACATATATACATAGAGTGATACCTCATCTGGTTTTCAGATTGTAATACCGTAACATGAAGTAAATACGCAGTTTGCTTTCTTAAAACACTACCAAAGTCTTAAAAAAGTAGTAGCATCCAGGGCATTTTTAAAGACAGCAATCATGGCAGATGAGTCAAAGGAATCTTAAAAAGGTCATCCTTTTAAAAAGCCATATAAATTTTTTAAAAAGGATCCTCCTTTTTTTTTTTTAAATGACAGAAATATTTTTACTCCTCAAACAACATGAAAACCCAGGAAAAAAAATCCAGTAGACTCCAGTTCCAGGAGAGGAAATGAAGACAACTTCACAGCAGAAAGTGAGATGGGGAGAGGGAACCAGTCACCGTTTGTTTGCCAACTTATCAAAAATCTGCATCCAGAGTGAAGACATTGTCCATTGTTTCTGCCATAACAGCAAAACGTTGATATTCTGAAACCCGCTTCTCAAAGAAATTTGTTTTTCCTTCTAGAGAAATATTCTCCATGAAATCAAAAGGATTTTCTGCATGAAAGACCTGGGGAAGGGAAACACTATTACACTGGTGATTCTGATAGGGTAACAATGCTTTAAAAAACTCCAACAAACAAAACAGTCAAACTCTTTCAAAGTAGATCATCCCTTGCTGTAATATGGTGTAGAATCTATCTGGTGCTGGACACCTATCTAAGCAAACTCGGTACTGTCACTCCCCAGGAGTTTGGTCCATGGTGAAATTCACCTGCACGAGGTGCTTATTATCCTTTGAGGACTACAGCACTCGAGCATAGCATAAGTTTCCCATTACAAACTTGCAGAGCAGCTGAAGGGAAACAATGGCCTAAATTGTTCTTGCTCTTTTAAATAATGAAGCATATATATTAACGCTGTGGTTTTGGCTGTCACTCACAGAAAGTGCAAGCACTAAATACGACCTGCTCCCAGGTACATTTAAGAGAGTGCTTTGTGCTGACGGCTCTCCTGGGCTGTCCTGGCAGGCCAGCATTTCAGGCAATTGCATCTCTTACCTTTGAGAACCCAAGCTCCATTAGTAACCGGTCTGCGACAAATTCAATATATTGTTTCATCAAAGTGCAATTCATTCCAATCAGACCTACAGGTAATGCCTCTGTTAGAAACTCCTAGAAGTTAAAATACAGATGACATTTAGAGAAATGAAATTTAAGAAGGGAAAAGGAGAGAAGACACCTGTGTTTCACAGTAACACAATTTGTGATTTTCCAGGCTCCCCAGACAGTTGTCTGAATAAATAGCCTGCATCACTAAACTCAACAAGTGCCTTCTGTTTTCAGTGGTTGTTTGTATCTTCCTTTATTTTTAGCATGTTTTTCTGGAAAAAGCACAAGAATTTTTATTACTGCCCCTCTCATATGCCTTTCATCGCCCCCCCACAAGATCCCAATCTTCAGTGTAAGCTTGAGCTCCAAGTTCAATAAAACCTACAGACCATACTAGCAGGAGCAGAAATAGATCCAGAAATCTTCCATCTTCCTTAGCTTCCAGCCATTACAGAAGGACAGATCAGAGAGGATAGTGATATACGAGTGCTGAACCCAGCCACGTATATGTTTAGGCACCGATGCAATATCTGTCAGTGTTGTGAGGCAAAGCTGGGACATTTGTCATCATCACAGTAGTCAGATGACAACAGAAAAGAAAGAGTAAACTACAATCCTGCCACTCAGCAATGCAGAAACTTGTAGTTGCCGATGGGTAGCATTTTGTGTGAAAGAATCTGACAGAAACCTCAGAAAAAGTCAGAACCCAGCACGGTCCACGTGGCCAGAACAGACCCTGTCTTCTCCTGAGGACAAGCAGGGATGTGTATACAGTACAGGGACAGACAAAGATCCTGAAAGAACAGAGGTAAGCAAACTTTTCTCTAAGAGACAGTTGCAGTTGCACTAGATGATTGTTGTAGGTCCCTTCCAACTGGAACTATTCTATTCTATACTAAATAAGACAGCCTTTCTCCTTTTCTGTTATTAAGGTGGAAACCAGCAGCCACCTTCAGCTTCTCCCAGTGGCTTTACAACTGAATCAGAAAGTCTCTGACTCTTATTGTCACCATGAAGGAAGAGGGAAAGGATGGTATAATGTATCAGGGATCCAGGCCTAAGCAAAGTTTCAAATACGGAATCCCAAAAGTTAGAAGTTAATTTGTTTATTTTTGCACATAAGACTGGTCCTGCGCTGCCCACAACACTGTCACGGCCAGGCTTACCTGCTCAATTTCAACAGCATTAATGATGATCTCACGGACTCGCTCTTCTGATGGTCTGTTCACTAAATAATGGAACATCAGACAAGCAAAATCACAGTGTAGACCCTGAAATAACAGAACAATTAAAAAAAAAAGTCAGTTTTCCCTCCTCCACATAGTTTGTTTACTTTAAGGCAGCCTCATTCAGGCTGAAGCTTCCTAGCTTCCTGCTTCTTTGACAGTCTTAATGTTACCATGTGTAGTGGGCACTTTTAATTTATAACCCAGTTAGAAACATCTGAAACACATGCCACCTATGCTGAAATAACGCTAAGCGTACGTGTTTCTCAGGTAGATATTTTTGAGAGCTGCTCTGCTGTGAGGGATCCTACATGGAGCCCTGCTGGGTCCCTGCCTCCCATCAGAGATGCTTTTGCAGAAAGACTCCTACATCGAGACCTGCAAAACTACCTGCCAGTTAACATAGACTGTTTACCTGCTCTCTCGTTCAAGATACCTGTATGGAAATACTTGGTTTAAGTTCTTTTAGTAGCATTTCTTCCCTTGCTTCTCCTCACAGCGTTTTCAGAAAGGAATATTCAGATTAGAGTCACCAAATCCAAGATTAGCAAGTCATCTCTCCACACAACACAGTTACTGTGAGGAATTTGCTACTGCAACATTCATAGGTTTGTAATACTTAAGGCTACCGTGCCCCAACTCAACCCATCTTCACATTTCACCCAGCTATCCTGCACAGAGCCCAGTATATTGTGTTCATTCCAGGAAAGCCTCCAGCAGGATAAGACAACATCAGAAGATGAGCAATCCCTCGCAGTCTGAGGGAGGTACCAGACAGCTGCTCCAAGAGGTGCCTCAGTTTTTATTTGAGCTTGCCGGGCTACAGCTTGAGCCTCTGGCTTCAGCCTTACCCACCACTGCTAGACTAAAGGAGCACTGTACTACTGCCTCTCCTCTCCACAGCAAGGTGGTGATTACAGCCCGTAAGCACCATGAGGGTATATCCAGAGTGAAAACTGGTCAGAAGGATTTGGCAGACTAGGGGCTATGAGACAATCCAGTGCTATTGTTAACAAGGGTCAAAACAAAACCAAGAAGCAAAAACTTTTCCAGAAAGGCTACAAAATCCTTGTGCTTCAGATCATGAAACAGCTCTGAAACAATGTAATTTGGGAAACATTCCCCCTGTAGGGACAGCATTAGCTGTCTTGTCCAGGGCAACATCACCAGCAGGACACAGGCCGTGCCTGGCTTCTCGCCTGAACCAGTGTGCTCTGCTGACTGATACTCCCAGCAGCTTTGCACCTTTAAGAATCAGAGATGGACCAGCTCGAAGAACAGCCTGGGAACAGAGCCTGCAGCTCAAAAACCATACTGAGCTGTAACCATTTATCTGTTCAGGTGCATCAGAAAACAGCTCGTGTAGTTTTCCATTGTGGATTATTTTTACTGCCACTGCTTTTGTAACAGCATTTCCTGGTTTTCGATGCAGGTGCTGTGTGCACCAAGCCTTACCCTTCATAACAGCTCTGCAGTTGGAATTATGCCAGCGGAGCTCAAGAAAAATTCAGTCTTTTGGTGCTCTACTCTGCCAAGAAGTACAGTTACACTGCTGTACAGAGGAACTTAGGGCTCATTCACCTGCAAGCGATCCTTCTAACAAACAAATACTTCCTTGCTCGAATGGATCAGTTCACGATGACTCACAGAAACAAGAAGACACAAGGAAGGTCAAGGCTGAAGAACTGTTTGGTTTTGCTTACTGATCGTATCGCTTTCTTCAAAAGTGTCTTTTAAATAAAAGGCATCTTGTAAAAATGCCTCCTTTCAAATCAGTTTATCTAATCCATGGAGATTACTTCCATTATGATAAAACTCTTCAGTCTTTTAGACCAACTCTGCTAAGTTCAAACCACTACCTTGTTTATACTGCGTACAAAACTGGTCTTTCTGCTTTTCCAGTGTTGACAGTGCCACAAGTTGTGTGGTGCCCTGTAGACAGGCCCCAGCCATAAGGAACTGCTGCCAACTGGCAGGCAGCAGTGCAGGAAGCGGTGAAAAGGCACCAGTCAGCATGTGGCCTGCCACGTTTGGTGTGCTGACACGCAGCCCCTCAGACACATCACATCTTAGGCTAAGAAGCACTCCCCTCTACTACAGACCTATAGCAGGGATCCTGTCACTGTGCAGTAACACCAGGACATAGAGAGGAATGATACCTGCTGCTTCTGCAGCAACCTGCCGCAGCTGGCCAGGCGGCAGGTGCAGAAGGCTGTCTGCAAACTCTGGGACCCACAGCTAGGGGCAGATGGGGGCAGCCGCTTGGCCCTGACTGCAGCAGTTAAGGCAGAGCAAGGCTCAGAATCACGTCCCAGCTAAGTCCTTGCCCAAGCCAGCCCCCACTGCAGCTGGGGACCATGCAATTCCACACCAGTCCTTGGGCAGCCAGGCCTTCGCCTCCCTTCATGGCACGGGAAAAGAAATGTCCCCTTCAATCCAAAAAGTCCACCTTTTTGATCATACTATGCATTGGGGTATTGCTAATATTTATGTTTACTCCTTTTAAAAAGAGGTATTTCTGCTAAGAGACATAGCAGCACCTAGGTTTTAAGTTCATTAGCAACTTACAGCTAGAAGTCTGCTTCTTTCCCCTTTTTACAAATACTCTGGGAATAGCCTGCTCCTTTGCAGGACTCCAATCTTCCTACGCATCAGCAGTTACTGCTTCTCTGTCAGGCTGCAGAAACAGGTCGGGCACTGCTCTGGGGAAAGGAAGCCTCTTTGTGCTGCCTAGGACATGCTGTTAAAGCAGACACAGAAGGCTTACTGCAGGAGAAGCTCTAGGGAGCGTGGCCTGCAGTTACCTGGCAGGTAAACAGGATGTCTGTCTTGCCAGGACAGTGGACCTTCCCTGGAAAACCCTGCTGCTGACAGTGGCTAGCAGAGAACCTGCTCAGACTTCTACCACCTCCTTGGCCTCCAGCACTGCCAACATTAAAAAGGCTCTGTCATACCCAGAAATGCATCCCTTACTCACTGCTGGATTCTCTTTTTCACTGTGTCCTACCCACACACTACTTTCTGCTCTCTTCACCTTCCCTCCAGCCTTCTCTGCCACCAGAGATGCGCCGCTCTGGCAAGACTATAGGATCTTTATGAATATTATTCTGCCCTTCCCCTGGAAACCCACTTTTCTTCCCAGACAGTATGTAGGACATGACACATTACCTCATCTCTGCTAATAAGTTCATTGGAGAAAGTCAGTCCAGGCATCAGGCCTCTCTTCTTCAGCCAAAATATAGCAGCAAAGGAACCCGAAAAGAAGATGCCTTCAACTGCAGCAAAGGCAACCACTCTCTCACCTGTTTAGCATAACACGTTTTCAGTTAGACACAAAATAGTGTTGCTTGTCAGCAAGATGCACCATTTGCATCAGTGACAGATGTGGAGAGGAGCAATCCCCTTTGCAGTACCAGGTGCTATATCTGACCACATCTTTCAGCAGATCCCGAGGCATACAGGGGCTGCACACGCAACAGCACTTAACCACAGGCACCCCCAGCAGAACTGAAGAACCAGGGTACCCACAGGGTACCACTGTGCCACAGGTCACAAGGGAAAGAATGTAATTGCCCACAGTGGCCAAGACATTAGTAGTCCTTTATCTCCTTCTCCTAAAAGGCAGGAAAATGGCTGTGTAACTAATAGACGAAACTGAGAAAAGAGCTATCTCCTATAAATGAAAAAAAAAAAATCCCTACGCCTCAATTTCTGCTTGTTGAGAATCTACATAAAACTGTATTCTTACAAGAGTGGAAGAACACAGAACATAATTTATCAAGACACAAATAACTATTTATATTTATAACACCTGTTATCCCACCTTTCATCCAAGGAAAGCACAGCATTATTGGTCCCAGTTCTCCCTGTTCTCTACAGGAATGTATTTCTTCAGACTACAAGACCATCTGACTGCTTGGTGAAGACACGTCATTCCACGTACTCTATTTTAAACAACTTCACAAGATCCTTGGGTATATTCTCACATGAAGAGCTTTTGCATTAAATGCTGGTGCCTTTTCCCAGTGAGAACTGCATAGAATTTTGTTTAAAGAATAAAATAATCCCAAAATAGCCACAGATGTCCAATTTCCTCTATGAGATGCAAATGCCATCTGCTGGCTCATCTGAAGAAATTCAAGTTAGAAAAAAGGAGGAAGATCAACACGAACTTACAAGTATCAGAGAAGTTACTAAGGAAAGAATTTGTCTGGCAACACTAAAAATCTCCTAGGTTACTTCAAGAGAGGAGTGGAGGAAGGCTGCTCATACAATATAGGTTTAATGAAGCACAAGACTCACTACTGATATGTTTTTTACTGCATTCCACCTGACTAGCTATCGTACAAATGAGTTATGCTGAAACAAAAATTGCCCATCAGCAGCACCATGTAACATTAGCACATGCTGAGGCTGAGAGTCCACAAAAAAAAATGCCGCAATTGAACCCTCTACATAAGAAACCAAGTAAAGCTGGGGAGACCTGGTTGCAGGCCAGGTCCCCAAGCTGGCTGGAAACACCAAGCAAACAAGCAAGTCAGCCACTCCATATACCATAATTCATAATCTGTAACTGTAAGACCTCGGCCCCAAATTGTTTTAAACTTGGAAATTTTCTCAATAAGATGAAGAAACAGAAGAGTAGAAATGTACTTTACAAAAATTAGGATAGGATGCATGAAGTTTGGGGGCAGGCGGTGGGGGGAGCGTTGCTTTTTGAGTTAGGGAACCTTCTGACTCTTGGCACACACCACACTGCTGGGAGCTGAATGAAGGAGATGCAGAACAGACTCCACACACAGCAAGCAAAGCCAGACTGGGAAGGCAGCAAGACGCTCCAGGACAGGAGAATCTACAGCTCCAAAAAGAATTCCACTCAAACAAGAACTGTGAATAAAACAGATGCTACAAAAGAATGATATTCAGATTTCTTTTGTTTGTCTGGCTAAATCTCTCCATCTCCTACACTTTCTCTAAGTATAGAAGATGTTTCGTTTAGAAAATTCACCAGTCTGCCCATTATTCATTTCAGCTACAATACATCCTTCAGAGTCAACATGGTAAGCTGGAAAAGATGCTCTGCACCATGCTGATGGAAGCTGAGCCAGCGTCCCAGCCCTGAAATGAGATACAGAAGCTAGAAACTGGGTCCCAACAACAAACCAGAAACACCAGAAACAGATGATTCTTGAATTTTTTTTGCTCCGACTCAGTCATGCTGTTACAAAAAAAAAGGCTAACATCACACAGAAATTTGTCTATATGAACATAAACACAGAAAAAGCCTGGACTTGCAAGACTTTGGCTGCCCAGTTCTCAACACTGGAGTACAAAATAGGAGCCAACTGGAAGAAATAATCAGAACTCCTAGAAAACAAGGTCTACATGCAAAAACTGAAGAAATTAGGGGGGTTTGGTATAAAGACAAAAGAAGACAGAGAAAGCCACAAGCGTTTTTCATAACGTGATTCTAGTGGGCACTACCATTACTATATTGCTTTAGCTGAAGATAAAAACATACATCCTCACCAGAAGTTGCTTCTAGTTCTTTAGTTAAGCCAGAGACCCACAAGCCACTATGTCATCCATGGAGAATTTCATTTCACGTTCTAGGGATGCAGCTCACTCCCAGAAGATTAGTTTGTCACATGTGCAACAGAAACAAGTTTTTAAGAAGCTACACACCAAAAGTGGATTCTCTGTCTTCAATCCACTTCAGAGCCCAGTCTGCTTTCTTCTTGACACAAGGCATTGTTTCAATAGCATTAAATAAGAAATCCCTATAGAAAAAAAAAACCAACAAACAACAACAATAACAACAACAACAAAACAAAGAGAAAACATCAAAATGATAAGAAGTGATTCATGTAAATCTGCCCTGGTTGTCCCTACTGACTCCACCAGCCAGAGGAACCCATTACGCCAGGCCTTGAACTAACCCAAGGAAGGGACCGTTCGAGCCCAAAGGGGTGATGATCTCTGATAGCAAGGGCACAGGGAGGCAGATGTGCAGAAAGCAACAAACCCAAGGTCTCAGAGGAGGTGAGCTGCAGAGATGGGCAGTGAACTTGAGTGTCCCATCCCAGGAGTGCCCACCCACCAGACCATGCTGCCTCTCAGACTTCAAGCCAGATGGCAGCCACTTCCTACCCACCGAGCTAAACCTCATCTTGCCCAACTCCACAAAAGAAACTGGACAACTCCCAGGAGCACAGGCTCCGATCCCACACTAAATATCTGAAAGGAAAGCTTGCAGTCCTTCCACTATCACCACATAGGATGCCATCACGGGAAAACAAGCTCTGCCTGACCATCATCATGGTGGAGTCTCTGAGGTAAAGTACTTATTTTCAAATGTATTATTTGGACTAGGAAGTTCTCCAGACAACAAAGGTGATGAGGCTCTCCAAAGAACCCAATACTTTAAAAATAAGCAGTTCAAGCTGTATGAAAAAGCACCAACAGCAAAAAAGCTGAAAGGATGCAATACGTTGATTAGTGTGTGTTACAAACATCAGTTGGATCACAAATACACAATTTCCCAAGGCAGATCCTGTGCTGATGTGACAGCAAGCACCTCAGGAGCACAATAACCACAAGGAGCTTGTTGAATCTTTAACAAAATTTCACATAGTCTGTGCTTCCTGCAATCAAATATTTATACAAATACTAACTAACCTTCTGACACCCTTTTTGGTCAGTAATACTTATCTCCGTTTTGGGGGTCAGGCACACAGGCTTAGAAAGCTTTAAGGAACTATCCCCAACTCCCCCAATAAGTCAGTGTGAAACAAAGACAGCTGCTGCTGAACAGGACGAGGTAACAGATTCCCCATAGTTCTGTAACCCATCCAGAGGTTTACCTTTTCTCAGGATCTTTGATGTAGGTGTCTATGAGCAAGCTGTACATCTCCGAGTGAACATTCTCAATGAGAATCTGAAAGCCATAGAAACAACGAGCTTCTGGGACCTGCACCTCCTGACTAAAACGCGCCACCTACCAAAACCAAAAAGCATGGCAATGAGTACAGTAAAACCAGTCCTGGGTGACAGTACTCTAAGCTTAATAGGAGACACAATAGACCTCTGCCACAGAGAAAGGATGGGAGCAGTTCTGCCCTACTTGATTAACAGATATATCAATAGGATCGGTGTGGTGCAGAAGAAAATAAGCAAGTTACCTAGAAGTAAATACATCTGCTGTGCATATTGGATAGAGAACTGCAGTGAAGCATGACAGCACAAGTATACAGGAGGAGAGCAGCAAAATACTGCAACAGTAAAAACTTCATATTGAACAAAGCCTCAGATTTTATGTTCATCATTAAAAAAACTAAACAGTATTATGTAAGAGTTCATGCAAGATATACACATATACTATGACATATTCTACATGTTACAGACATTCAAGGTCTAAAATGGGCATGTGCAATCAGGTATCACTAATAACCTGCAGTGAGACATTCTGCAGTCCAGAATTTCTGATTTCAGGAGAAAGATTTCCCCACCTTTTTAGCAGCACCCACCTGCAGCCCTGAAAGATTCTAGGATGCCATTCAGCGAGAGCAAAATGGGTTTTACCAAAATGAAGAACACAGAGCATGGCACAGCACAATCCCTCCCTACTTCTCATCTAACTCAAGTACGTGAAGAACTGTGAGGTTCTATTAATTCTTTGAGAAATGCAGATCAACACAGCCAGGCAGAAGGCTGAGCTTAAAAACTGTGTCCAAGAGTGATGTGATTTGGAGTCTTACTGACCACAGTTGACCCAGTTTAACTCAGACACTGGCCCAGCAGAAGCAGCTGCTTATTCCCTTTGGCAAAGGTGAGGTGATGGGAAGAAAAAAAAAAAAAGTACACATTTAATAAACTTATGCATTAAAGTGAGAAAACCAAAATGAAAAGCCAATAGCCAATAACATGAATAAGTATTCAAGCCCTCTGTAAAGCTTTCTCACCAAGTTTTCATTTACAATTCCATCGCTGGCTGCAAAAAAAGCCAGAACATGAGAGATAAAGTATTTTTCATCTGCTTTCAGCTTGTTCCAATGAGGAAGGTCCTTTGACAAATCAACCTAATGAAAAGAAAAAAGAAAAACATTACTGCTGGTTTGAGTTTTTCATTCTGTAAGAACAGGAACAGCCTAGTCAAATGACTGAGGCAGAGTTTTGGTGTTTGCCTTCCAGTCTTTGCATGCAGTGAATTTAAATAAATGTGAATGTAAAGTACAACAGACATACTGCAGTACTGCTGTCTCCCTCTGCAATGGTAACATCACGTGTTTGCTTTGCAATTTTCACTTTTGTAATCTGGAATAAAAATCAGTGTCTATTGAATTATAAACAAATCAGATTTTGAAAAGCATTGGTATCTTCTTGTCACGAGTATGAACATGCACCAATAAACAGAGCTCACTCTGAGACACTTAAACTCTACTTGAAATAAATGCTGATGCTGCAAGAAACCTATACCCAGGTGTGCCAAAAGATGGACTGAGGGGACTTTTGCCTTTGGCAGGTGTTCAGCCTCCATCCCTCCAAAGCACAGCTTGGGGCAAAGGCTGTGCAACTGCTCTCATCTACCAGACTGAACTCTAGCCACGGTACAAAACCACAACTTCCTTTGCACAGGCCTTTTTTGTTTGCTTGTTTATTTATTTGGAGGGATTTCTGAACCACAGCAGCAGTTAAGTAAAGCCAGATGTGAAAAATACAGAGAGGCCTAAAAACATATATGCGTATATAAACACATACACACACAAACCAGTTTTACAGTTAACTTTCCAGTTCAGTTGGAAACGCACCAACAGATGGTAGGATGGTATGATAAGAAGGAACCAGTAACACAGTAAAGGGGCAACGCTGATCAGGCAGGAGTTTAAATGCCTGTTCTTTAATGGCTTAAATCAACCTCTGCTTAGACAGGGCAGCAAGCCTCCCAGGCAGGCAATGGAATAGCACTTCTATGGACAGCTGCTCCTTGCCATCTCAGGATGCTTTCTGGCCTATTTAAAGCCTGCCAGTGCTTTCGGCTCACTCCTCTGCAACTGCAGATGACTGCTCGCAAATGAGCAAAGGCTGTAGAAGCTTTGATTTGGAACAACCACCTCAGCTGGCAGGTAATCTCTCCTGATCAGTGCAGTGTTCAGAAGCCTCTGCTGCTGAAGTGCAGCGACCTGAGTACTGCTCAGGCCTGGCTAACCAGCAGCCTGGGGAAAATGAGATGTCCTAACTTACAGCTTGCATTATAACATGGGGTGAGCACCTAACCAGAGCAATAAGAAGTCAATTAGAAGCATTTTTAGCAAGTGTCCCTGATTATTATCACCATATTTCTGGAAAATAGGTGCCTAATATTAAAGAAGAGCATTCACATGAAATTGCCCAGAACATCTTACATGGACAAGGAGTTAGCTGCAGGTACAGAGACCACAGCAGGGTAGGAGCTATCTGACCACAAATCAGAGCTATCTGACTTAGTCTCCCTCTACAACCAGAGAAGTGCCCCAGGATACAATTCCACCTTGTCCTAAACCAAACACCTAAACCAGCTCTGCTGAATTTTCCTATGGAAGCAGCTTTCTTTCCACCATCCATGAAGGGAGTCCTGCTCTAGTGCAGGCACCTCATGTTCAATGCAATTAACTCCAACCCTTACAACACAGAAGCCAGGAGCAGGGCTAGGAAGCGCCAGGACCCCGGTCTAAGCACCTTGTGCCAAGCCACTGACCCCAGGGCTCACCTCTTCTGCGGTCCAAAAGGAAGCCTGAGCCTGTTTATACATTTTCCATATGTCTGGGTACTGGATTGGGAAGATGACGAATCGGCGGGGATTTTTTCTGAGAAGAGGCTCCTCATGAGGCTCCAAGCCATTTTCAGCAGTGCTCGGAGGGGAGCTCTGAAGATAAAGACAGTTCTGGTTAAGGTTGCCACTGCTTATTCCCTCCTCTGCCCCATATCCCAAAGACGTGGTTCAACAGCCACCCATGCCACGCAGACACTCACCTGCTCCCCTCGGGTGGTTGCACTACCTGTCCCTGAGGTACCTGCCCCCTCACCCTCCATCCGTGCTCCTGATGCCGCTGTGACAGCACTGCCTGTCTGCTCGGCTCTACCCGGCACCACTCGCACCAACCACCCCCTCGTAGGTGCATCGGCGCCAGGAAGCACCCGACGCCTGCACGACGAAGAGAAAGCCTTTCTGCAGCGCGAGGAGGAAACCAGCTCCGGGAGACGACATCAAATACCGCGGTACCGCACGCGGGGGGGGCACGTGCAAGGTCACTGCACTGCCACCACCCATATCCAGCACGGCTCTGCAAGGCTGACCGCCCAGGTTACCTCCAACTCATTCACTTTACATCAAGCCACTTGGGCCTGGCATGGACTTTCTTAAAAATGCCATCAGATCACAGCAACTAATCCCGTTTGGTAGAGGAACAACCTTGTGCCACAACGAGTCTCTGCACAGAGGTCTGTGTATGCAATCCTGCGGTGAGCAGAAGGCAGCCCGCACACCAGCGCAGGTCTGGAGGCTGTCCCTCGAGTGCCAATATGAAGCTATGTGGCTCATTCCAACGGCAGGCAGCAGGAAAACCCCTGCCTGGAGTCACCCATCCCCACCCCATTCCCTCTGTGCAGGCTCCTAGAGAATGCCCAGGCACACCGGACACCATCCCTGCCAGACACGTCACCAAGCGCCTACTGAAGACCACCATGGTGAAGAGCTGTCAGTACAGCACACTGCAGCCTCTCCAGAAGTGTTGGTGACTTGCAGCGATCACAAGTTTAGCCAGCTGGATTCCTTCTGGGTCAGTTCTGGGATCCCACAGACACTGCTGTAGAGGATAACTAACCACAGGCAGTGTGTGATGTATTATATATAATACAGTAGGGAAGGGGAGCAAAAGGTTTTGAATACCACTGCTTCTACCCTCCTAGGAGGTGCCAAAGTCCTTTCCCTACCCAATCTGCTTGTAACCACTCACATAATAAAAAGTAATCTTTTGCTTCCGTTTGGAAAACACCCTCAAATAATTCTACCCACATTCAAAAAACAAAAATGAAACACACACATTGCATAGCTGGCATGTGTACCGCATATCCCCAAAGAAAATGCATCAGGAAGCACATTCTGGGTTACAATTTTACCAGCTGATTATATCTTTTAACATTACTTAATTATATGAGACAAATCTCCATGCATCCCCTTGCAGAGTCTCTGCTGAATGCCAGGAGAGTGCAAAACCTTTTGTACTTTCCGGGACGCAGAGATGGTTGCAGCAACCCCCAGGAAGTGCCACAGGGGAGAATTTGGGCGTGGTGGGGACAGCACCCTGCCTTAGCACACACCTTCTCGGGGCCTGCCACGCAGGCAGCATCTCCATCTGCTTCTATACCAGCCAACATCCTTGAAAAAAGGAAACACTGCAGAAATCTTCCTTGTTAGCGCAGTGTTTTCAGGAGCAAACCCCTTCTATACTGCCTGGGGACTAACCCCCAATATTTATTTTAGCCTAACGAGGTGGACTAACGAGCAGTTACTAACCTCAGCGTTGATGCTCCTGAGCCATTCAAAAGCCAGCATGAAGGGCCCATAATGTAGGGAGATAATTTGGAAAATACTTCTGGTGTACAAAAGTGAAGTGGAGCACAGGACGAGCAGAGGTTCTAGTATGGCAGGAAAACTGGAGACCAGCACTGAGACAAGGAGCACTTGTCATTTTTCCAATGGCCTTTAACAGCTGCCATGCTGCAGGCCAGAGATGGGTCAACATGCCAGAAATACTCTCAGTGCACAGTAAGACAGGAAGACGAGAAGAGAAGAAGAAAAGGCCCACGAAGCAGCATGTATGCTCTGGAGAGCCCTGATGGCAGGAGAGCAGAAGGATGGCTTCCAGGAGCCAAAGACTCAGACATCTGAGAAGGACCATCACACAGAACTGGAAAATGGTACAAGTTTTTTTAAAAAAGGTGGAGGGTTTTTTTTTTAATTAAAAAAAAGGGTCAGCCCACAGAGACTACACCATACTGGAACCTCCCCCTCAACCCACCTCCTCTAACCCCTTCTGGGGTGGAGAGAGTTTCACAGGCAGGCTCCATTTCCAAGCTGGCAGGCAGGCAGCTCCTGGCTACAAGACAGTCCTCTCTCTCTCCATTTCAGGTTCCATTCCTCTTAACCAAAGTTTTATCAGAGTAATACTCTTTACCTAACCTGTTTATTAACGCAGTACATGTCTTGGTACAACTCAGCTGAAAATTCAGGGAAGATCCTCCTCTAATTCAATTTCGGATGCATGACACACTCTGACCGCTGCCAGGGCTTCAGAGCAGCCACCTTCTTGCACTGAAGGAGCGCAACCCTCCCAGCCCTGCCTCCCTGGCACCGGGGGCACCAGCAGTGGTATGAGGAGCTGAAAAAGGTAACAGTCACTAAGCCAACAGACCGCCTGCTTCCCCTCTGCACCCCGGATCCTTTTCTTAATCCCAAAATGGTGCATAGAACAGTCAACGCTCACCAAAATAACGAAGGTTATTCAGTTTATAGTCAGAACCTGACATTTTCTCCTCAGACAGCAGGAGCCACATGCATAGAAAAGCTGAAGCTGGCAGGCACAACCCAACCCCCTGCTCCAGCAGGGTCAGCCACAGCAGGCTGCCTAGGACCATGTCCAGCCAAGGCTTGAGTATCTCCAAGGATGGACTCCATAACCTCTCTGAGCAACCTGTGCCACCTTCACAATAAGGAAATGCTTTCTGGTGTGTAAATGGAACCTCCTGTGTTTCGGTGTGTGCCCATTGCTGCTGGTCCCATCACGGGGCACCGCTGAGAAAAGCCTGGCTCCATCTCCTTTATTCCCTTTCATCAGGTATTTCCACACACAGCTGAGATCCCCCGGAGACTTCTCTTCTCCGGGTTGAACAGCCCCAGCTCTCTCACCCTCTCTTCATGCGGTGGATATTCCAGTCTCTCAACCATCAACCCTTTGCTGGACACACTATGGGTATGTCATATCCCAGTTATTCTTCAACTGTTACAGATAAACTCTTCTGGTGATGACAATAAACCCAACAGACAAGAAAGACTGCCTAGTGGTACTGAAGCTCTTTCCATGGATTTCAAATTTAGCAAACTAGGAAACAACTAAAGTATATCTATACACATGTACAACGCGCACCCCACAGCAATAGCTGTTGGGCTACATATGCAAGCGTCTCAGCTACATGGCCTGGATCAGTTGTAGCCAAGGAAAAAAAATGAAAGGCACTGGCAGAGCTGGCACTGCGCCGTGGCACACACCACATCATCTTATGTGGCCATGAGTCCTTCTGCACCCCGGTAAGAGGCTGCACGTGCATCCCACAGTCTCTCACAGGCTTTGGGCCAGCCCTGGGCACTGCAGGCCATGTCAGCGGTGAGACTGGGAAGATGGCTGGCATTCCCGGGAGAGACCGCTTCCACCACACAGCGGCTGGTTCTGCATGCCCGAAGGGAAGAGCACAGCACTACTGTCTGCCTCTGGCAGGCCAGAGTGAGCACCTCTTCGTTGTGGGTACAGCACGCCGCTGTTCACAGAGGGAAACACGAATGGGTTTTTTAGGCTTGTATTTAACACAGCATACCCCAGTTCTGGGAACTTGATTACTGCTGAGACGAAAAGGTTTGGGAAGACCACGGGTTTCTCTGCTGTAAAGATCCTTTTCCCTTGCACACCTCGGCCTGGCTTCACAAGGTCGTGCTGGGGAGAACCCAGAACGGAGCTCAGATGCTCCCCAGGGCAGATCCCTGGTCCACAGGGGTCGGGAAGCCAGGACCACCTGCCACCACCCAGGCCTGCCTCCATGGCAGCTCGGGCAGAGTATACAAGCTCTGCCTGCCCAGCTCCAGGCAGGCACAGCTCCATCAGCTCAGACCTCCGCAGCACAAGGCTCTGCAGCGCCTCTGCCCTGAGCTCGGAGTGCCAGGGCCCCCAGGCCTGGTTGAGACCGGGGCCCCAGTCCTGCCTGACTCTATTCACCGTCCGGACGTTTTCTGCTTCCCGCGGTCACGGTCTGCAGAGGGTACGACCCTCCCGAGCCCAAGCGGGACGAGTACGCGAGGGCGACCCTGAGCCCTTTCAAGGGCTGTCCGAAGCGCCGTGTCAGTAGATCCCCAGGGCGAGCGGGGTGAAGCCACCAGGGCCGGGGTGGCCGGGACCCCTCCGTGACAGCGCCACACTCCCCGGGGCAAACTTGGCCAGGCGAGGAGGCAGCAGCAGCTGCCGGCAGCCGAGCGGTACCGGTGGCCGCGGCGCCCGGATAGAGCCGGCGGCTCGGGCAGGGCCCGGCCGGGCAGGTTCCTGCAAGGCCGGGGATGCGACAGGGGCGGGCAGGGCTGCACTGCCGCCGCCCGCGCTGCCTCTCGGAGACACTCGCACGGCCACGGCGCCTCTCCCGGGCGGCGGGCCGGTCCCCTCGGGCCGGTGACCCCCGCCGGGCGGCAGCGACTGCGCGCCCGGGACGCCCGACGCGGGGTCCCACCGCCCCGGCCCTGGCCTTACCCGCTCCGCCTCGGCCGCCTCCTGCAGGGCCGCTCGCCCCCGGCTCTCGCCCATGGCCGGCGGCGACTGGGCCGCGAAGGGGCGGTGGCAGTTGAAGGGGAACGGCCGCGGCCGCTCCTCCTCCGCGGGGCGGGGGAACAACGGCGGCGGCCCCGGGCCCAGCGGCAGCGCCTGGGCGCGGCCTGAGTGCGGCCGCGGCCCCGCACGGTTGGGCACGGGGCGGCGAAAGTAGTTGAGGAACCCGGTCTCCAGCGAGAGCAGGGAAAAGACCGGGTGCTTGGACCCGGTCTAAGGGGGCAACCGACGCACGCAGCTCTGTGCTTGCTTGCCCTGGTCTTCGGGCCTCCACCGCTGGCGAGACGGGTGGAGACAGAAAACTGAGGGCGGGTACCCAGACCATCCATGGTCTTACTGTGTAAGGAAAAAAATTAAAAAAACAACAAAAAAATACGACCACCCCAAATTAGGATAAAATCCAAGACAACCCTCTGAAAAATTATAATGGCAGATGAACTACTGGAGGGACTTAACTGCTTTGTGACAAATATTTGGTGAAGAGTGGGCACAGAGTTGAAGATAGTAGTGGTAGCTGTCACTGAGACATAACCTGGAGTGTCTGCTACAGGGTAGAGGTGGGCACTCTAAAAGTGTACAGGGAAAAGCAACCTATCTGAGGAAAAAAAAAAAAGTCTTTTTTAATCCATCCTGAGCTAATCTAGACCTCCAATCACCCTCCAGTAATTGCGCAACAGACACGGGTGTAGAGCTTGGAGGTGCTGGCAGGGGCCTGTGAGTACAGTCACTGAGAGAAAGTCCTGCTGGCATTTGTTTCTGTCACTTCTTGCAGGCAGAGAGATTTCATGCAGAGCTGGGAACCTTCAGGGTTCAGTGGTTTCCTCTTCCTTCCTCATCCCAAAGCTGGCCAGACCCTCAGGCCCCTTTCCCGTGACATGTGGGTCATTTACCAAAACAATCTAATAGTCCATAGGAATAAGAGAAGAAAAGTCTCACCCAACAGGTACAGCCTGGTTTGGAAGGAAGACGTGAAATCAAAGACACAAATCTGAAAGCAAACACCAGTGAGTTTATGAGAACCAAGACAGGCACAGCACATGAGCAGGACTGAACTATGCCTTAGAGGCCAAGAGAAATGCCCAAAGCCCAGGGTAGTCCCTTCACGAAGAGCAGGAGGACCACCTGGAGGCCTGGTGTTCCTCAGCAGACACAAGTCCATAGACCCTGTTCACCATCCGTGTGATCGCTGCCCAGTGCTTCCCAGTCCAAGCAATGGCCAAACACAGAATCATAGAACAGTTTGGGTTGGAAGGGACCTCAAAGATCATCTAGTTCCAACCCCCCTGCCATGGGCAGGGACACCCTCTATTAGACCAGGTTGCCCAAAGCCCCATCCAACCTGGCCTTGAACACTTCCAGGGAGGGGGCATCCACAGCTTCTCTAGACAACCTGTTCCAGTGCCTCACCACTCTAAAATTAATTTCTTCCTCATACCTAATCTAAGTCTACCTTCCTTCAGCTTAAAGGCCAATACCCCTTGTCCTGTCACTACCTGCCCCGCAGCCAGGGAAGGTACATAGTGCACAGGTAGGGGCTGTGAGGGATGCTGGTATCCTTTTCCAGAAAGGTAACCTTCAGTTTTGTTAGTTCTCTGTCATTAATAATTTCAGATTTTTTTTTTAAAGGCACCTGGCTGCCACAGAGTGACTGAGACCTCTGCTCTCCCTGTTTCCCAAGCATGGGAAGAGGAAGCCAGACCAGCTGGGCTCCTCCAGTCCATGTCTGCCTCCTGCAGCTTTTTTACACCTTGTGAGAGAAGCTCAAGCCTCACCAGGGCAGGGGCTGAGGAAAGTTCAGTGGCAAGACCTGTGCAGCATGGGTGACCATGCTGGTCCTAAGCATGAGAACAGCTTTGGTTTACTTACATTGAGTTTCCTGAGGAGCAGAAACGCATGCCCAAGTAGCAAGTTACTAAACAGCACACCAGAAACACGCAAACAGCACAGGAGAAAAGGTGGTTTTACACTAACAACATCTGCTGTTACCTGATTACTCCTCTTTCAGTCAGCCTTCAAGTTTTATTACCCAGAGTTACCCATACAAGTTGCTTAATATTCACATCCAACAACAGCTCCACTCGCTGGCGTACCAAGTATCAGGGATTCCATTTTTCTGTCCAGAGCAAACAATTAGAGGAACACTGATTGATGTAGAGCAAACCCAACTGACTCATTAACATCGACAAATTACACTGGGGTGTGTAATGCAGAGTGTGCTGATGGTTTAAGAGGGACATGCACGAGTTTCTAGGGAAACCCCCCCCCCCCAATAAAATCCCAAACCAAGCAGCAAAACTCAAGTACACTGATCGTATTAAATAACATTGACCTATCAGTTGTCTTAGCCCCCCTAACCCGATTATCCTGGCTGCTCTTTCAGAATTTCCCAAATAAGAGATTGTCCTACTGAGTATTTGGTAAGGTTTAACTACCACAAATTAATATAATTCGCAATAGAAAGGAGTTCAAGTATTTGGGGAAGTCGCACCTGCCCTTTAACAGATGCACAGCAAACATCTGTTTACATGGTGCCTAAAGATTAATACACAAAGGAAAAATACTGCAAAGGAAATGTACCATGAGGATTAACAAAACAGCAGTTGGTTGTTCTTGCACCTCCACAAAAATCCACCAACTTCAGTTAGCTTTGTTTTACATAAATTAATTACATCACATACAGAATACTGAAATATGGAAAAGCACTTGTGGAAAAGAGTTTACAAGCAGAACAAACATACATATGAAGTACAGCATTACGCACGATTTTGCAAGATTTCAGATTAGTCAGCTATACCTACGATGTCCTGTTTAGAGCAACTTCCCTGGCGGGTGGTGGAAGCTGTGCTCATCCCTCCCAGCAGCTGTCCTGCCCCGCTCCCCACGGCCCCATACCTGCACTCGCTCACAACACGCGTGAGGAATTGTGGAGGGGTTTCCACGTGGGGGGGACTCCGATCCGCAGGATCACGTCCATTGTCATGTCCTGAACGCGTGGCAGCACTTCCCACAGGTGCAGCACACTCCATAACAGGGAGGGGAGAAGACCTGCAGTAAGGCAACATGCCTTGGCTTCTGTGAGGCCTCTGGCTTCACAACAGCGCTCTCACTCTGCTAATTGCAATTAATGGCGGTGCAGCAGCAGCACACACCTGTAGTACACCCTTGGACTGACCCAAAAACATTCCCAAAGCTTGCTCTGTCCAACAGAGTAATCTGATCCACTAAAAAAAAAAAAAAAACAAACAACAAACCAAATCCTTAAAAAAAAAAAAAGTGCCTGTCCACGTTCTCCTTTGGAAAGACACAAATGAGAACAATCTGCAAGTTGACGCTGTATTTAGTAGTTCTGAAAATAATAAAAGCAATGAAAAAAAAGAAGTAATCTATGCTAGCATCAATTACCACTTTTTGGGCAAAGTACTTTTTCATGGCAAGGCAAAGTAAGTTACTGATACAAAGTATGTCCCAACATGTTATCTACTAAGGCATCCAAAATGCAGTCATCACAGCTTGAACTATAATGCCTCTTCCCTCCCTCCCCCCCAAAAGATGCTACTTATTTTGGGAATACTTAGCTGTCTTTTAAAAATGCTTTATAAATACCAATTTTTTATATGACAAATGCCATTTCAGATAAATTGAAGAATTTTCATTTCTAAATTAAAGTGAAATCTGCTTTTTCAGCTTAAAACTGTTCACTCTATGAAAATTAATTTGTGAATCATTTCAGTATGTCCAAACCAACCATTTTCTTAAAAGAGTCTCCTTGCAGAGATACCTTAGCACAGGTTCTGGTGGCAAACTATTTTCCAATAGGTTTGCATGGGTGTAGTATTCAAACATACACATTCGTGTTAGCTGCCATTGTCACTGGACACGGGTACTGAAAAGTTTCACCAATTTGGGAAACAGTCCTGAAACACTTGTGAGCAAATGACTGCTTCTCACTATGCTAAATGGTGTTTTACTACAATAGTAACTTGTGATATTTAATGACAAAAATGCCTTTATATTAAGAAAGCCATGGACAAAGGGGGGGGGGGAAGTCTCACTTATAGGCTTGTGTTTCAAGCAAGACATGAAGTTATCCTCTTAAAGACAACTCCATAGAAAATCCTTAAAAGATACACAAAAAATTAAAAGCCCTCCATGTTTCTCAGTTCAGCAAATCTGCTCAACGCTAAAAGATACTCCAATAGCTGCAAATGAAAACCTCAAAAGCTATTTCCAACTAGGAAAGGACCCATGGATGCTCCTGACGATGCCAGGAAGTCCTGCCGGGCAATGACTACACTGCGATGGAGGCCAGATTCCTGTCGTGACACCTGTCCGTGTCCTCCCCACACAGACCACGTGGGAACTTCCAGCACTGCGAGTTCAAGGTAAGTCACTGAAGTTTTCACACGACCAATTCACCTACATGTTTCAGTCTGGGTGGGGGCATTCAGACCTCAAGATAAGCCAATGCCACACGCACTGAAATCCAGTTAATCCAGACTTGCAGAATTTTTTGTTGGATTTTGGCAGACCTGGTATGACAAAGGGAAACTGAAGAGTTCAGAAAAAAAAAAGGTCAAATTGTACAAAGCTTGAAATGAGAAAGGGAATCAAAGCAGCTATGCTAGGTAGCTGTAGTTTGCCCTAGAGAGAGGAAGCCTGAGAAGTGCAAGGGAAGAGTAGACACAGAAAAGCTCAGAATGGCATTTACAGATTCACACACAGACACGATCCACAGGTTCCAAGGACACTGCAAAAAGAGAGTTAAAGGAGAACAGCAGTAAGCTTCCTCTGAGGAGGTTACTACTAATCTACTGAACAATCTTCCATGTGGAGTTAAAAATAATGAAGAATTAGGGCTGCCTCCCAAGAAGCCGAACCACAGGGTAGGCGGCCGGTGGCGACCAGTGTCCTCCTCCCACCCGCACCACCTGCCAAGGCAATCCTGGCTCACACCCTGCTCTCTACCCACTTCTTGCTGGATGCAGACGTGGAAGTAAACTTTTGAAAACCAGCAGGTCTATATAGAATGGTACATTTTTAAAAGACAAAACATAGAATAAGAGATTAGGAAAACTTCCTTTCCTCTGCCTCCCTGAATGACTGCTGCTGTACAAGACAGGTATTGCTTTCAATTCACTAACTTGCCAGTTTACAGCTTTTTCTCTGCATGTTATCTAATGACCAAATGACTAACCTGCAGGGGAAAAAAAGTCACTCCCAAACCAAACATATGGGAAAGGCCACTTGATGACAAGTCCATAAAATGTTTCATTTCTGCAAATCTATGAAAGCTGGAGCAAGCGATTTACTTTCTGTGCTGGATACAGTTAGCTAAGGAACAGAAATCAAAGCTGAGGAGGAGCCATGGAAGTTAGCGCTAGGGTGTCAGTGCTCTCTAGATTCAGAACAGGAACTAGTCTAGTAGTTGGTGATAACATTTTATTAGTAGCTACCTTTATCTCCTATTTCAGCAGTTATGAACAGCTAAGGATTTAGACTATTAGAAAAACGTAAACATTACAGAATTTTCCTTTAACTAGTTTCTCTACCACATCTTAAAAGTGAACTAACAGAAGGGCTTAAGTCAAAGGGAGATGAGGTGTATGATTTTAATAAACATTTTTCTTATTAAAATCTTGATATAGTTTAAATATACCATACAGAGGAAAAAAGCTATTTATAAAGCTACATACACATTTCAAGTCAATGACGACAGCATAAATCATTCTAGATTCCCTTTCCACTTATCAGAATGCCTTGTGTGTGTATATATGGTGAGCTACTGTGAGTTATCTGCATAATTTTTGTCTAGCTATACATTACAGGACTTAAAAAAATGTTTAAGCTATATACAGAAATATATATACATATAACATATATTTATATGTTATACATACACATACACTTATATACATATACACACAATACATATATATATACACAGTACTTTACATTTATATATGGCCTTTCATCCAAGGGCCTTGGATACTTTTTAATACATCAAGTCTCACAAAGCTTTGTGAGTGAGGGAGCTTTATTTTACAGACTGTAGATTTGATGCCTATTCTAAACAGTTTCTTCTGTCGCTTTCTACTACCTTTATACATTTCAGTTAGAGGCGTTTTTGGTAATGGAAATAATTACACCAGTTAGAAATCCAGGCATAAGGTATATGTTTTGTACCTTTGCAACTATCCTCCTTACTATATAAGAACAGCCATACCGGTATAAATTTTCTCTATACTAATATACCTGTAAGCTAGACTTGTGTAGCTGTACTGCTTTTTATTTTTAATTGATACTAGCATAGTAAAATCTGATACAGGTTTGAACTTATGATTATACTGGAGGGCAGAACAGGAAATCCTGAATAGACTCCAATCCTCATACATTGAGACTATAATTTTCTAGGATGATTGACTGAGGAAGTATCAGCACATGCAGAAGTAATTCTACATCTGTTTACTTGATTAATTTGCAGTTTAACTACACAAGCCTGAAATAGTCAGCCTTATTTAGAAAACATCAATTTGGCAACTGGTGATCAGAAATTCTGATCTCAACTGTCCTCCATACCTCTAGGAACTAAGTAAATGACGAAATCAGAGGCTTTTTTGAAAAAAGCTGTAGATAACTTCTGGTCATCCTCAACTAGCTGACAGAATGGAAAACCCAGTGAAGTTCTGGCATAGGTGAATTCCACTTAGATTTTGATGGAACATTAGTTTAGCTCTTCCCAAACAAAGGAAGAAAAAAAAAGTATCACTAACACGGACTCATGGGGTTGGAGAAGCAAGAAAGAGGGAGAACATCATCACCACAAAAGCTCTTAACCTTCAATACTCAGTCTGCTAAGCTTTCAGAAATTTGTTTTGACACAGAAAAAGTAGCTCCTTCCTTTATTAAGCACTTCCTAGCTCTCAAAAATCTCTCAAGCATTAGGGAAAACAAGTCCTAGGTTATGGTCAAAGACTGCCCTTCCCAAAGCAACCAATCACTTCAAAAGTGAACATACAGTAGAACCCACTACAATGCAGTTTGAGAATTTTAGTCTAACCTAATTACCTTGAGATTTTTCAGAACAAGCCACTTTCCCTTCAAACCAATTCTGGGAAAAGAAGGGGTTGCCTGGCCCGTTTCATTCAGGATTCTCTGCTAACTGTAAAATGTGGGCTGAATGTCTTCTGCAGGTCAATTTTTCAGTTCCAAAATTCAGATTTTTAATGAACAACTGTGTTTAGTGTATGCTGTCAGCTAAAGTATAAATGGCTAAATAAATAAAAACTATTGTTTCTTCAGTATGACTTTGTATTTTGTCTGTAATTTCTTTATTAAAAAACTGTAACAAGATACTTAAAAAAAGGCTAGATACAAAAGAAGTTAAGCTGCTCATGAACATTAAAGTTTTCCAAAATGTATCTTCAATAATCATGATCTTATAAACATTTTACAGTTACCAGAAAGTGCCCAGGCTGAGTTTACATAGTTAGATAACGTAGTACAAGTGTTGGGTTAGAACTGGTAGTGGAACAATTTCCTGACTGTCTGTTCACTGAAACAGGGATACAAAAATGTTGATTGTGAACTATGAAATACTGTGCATTGGCCTCATATGTACAAAAAAACCCAAACCCAAAAACACTAAGGGTACAGATTACATGCAAAATATTAGTGATGGTATCTGACGCGCCAGAGTTCAATGCAATCAGGACAAAAATTGCAATGAAAGTGGTTTCGTAAGTGAACGATCCCAACTCCGGGATCTGAGCTGTCAGGAACTTTTTACAAGTTCAATATACATGATACACAACTGCAGCCAACCACAAATTAAACACCATAAAAAAAGTTAAAATAAAACACAGAACATACTTAATTTTTTATTTTGAAATTCCCTACTCCCTCTATACAAGAACCTTTGCTGAAACACTTTCCACAAAGGCAGCAGTGAATTTTCAGAACATTTTACATATTTTCCCTCAGCAAAAAGATAAATCACAGTGTAAATTATATTGTTCTGCTGTCATCTTTGGCTGGGGTTAGGCAAAGGAGTTATTGACTAGCAAACTGTTGCAATCAGATATTGCCAGTGCTCCTTAGGCCTTTACGTTACAAATTTAGTACAGGAATGTTTGCATTTAAATCTTTAAAGTACCACCAGGGGTATGACAGCATTAACTTTCATAAACTTTTATAGACAAATGGAAAAATCTACAAAACTTAGCTAGTAATATTACACAGCAATACACACTTTTTATACTCTACACAAAACCAAAATTCTTGGTCTTAATGGCGAGTAACAATTTCTGTTTCAAAATCTGCTTAGAGGAATAGAGTGGGACATAAAGGCGAGAAATGCAAGTGTTTGCTGTAGGAAGATGTTGGTCATCTGGTGGTCTTATTGTGATTGACGGCATAGGCTGGAATCCCTCCTCACTAGCAGGCAATGATGGACTTGATGTCCAAAAGTAAACCTGAAAAAAGAAGACGGCGTTTAAAATTTCGCTGTACAAGGCCAAAATTCGTATTGCCTACAGAGGAACCGCACAGTCAGGGCAAGTTTGATCACAGTACATTCTGTTTAATATACCAAAGAAACTCAGTGGTCATGCTACATGCTTGTGTAGTAGCTTCCTTTATTTCCTTTCCTCTATTGCTTGTTATATTCTATACTTCTGTTAAAACTGTTAAAGTACCACTCACAATGATCCTGTATCAACAGATCCTCAGTAAATGAAACGTCCCCAAATCCATCCGGGAAGATGGTGACTGCCATCAATACAAAATGCAAAGAAATCTCTTACAAACCAGTTAGTGACTACAGAATATAGCACTTCTACAGACAAAAGGCAGCAACAGAAAATATTTGGGTTATTGTCTCAAGTGTGAAATACTGACTTGCAGAGCAGAGTCACTACCAAAGTGTAACCATAGATATTCCTTAACAAATGTGCTCTAGATTTTCAGCTTTTCAGATTAGTCCTTGTTTTCTTTTAGCAAACTGTAAAGGAAAGATAGTACCTTAAGTAGCAGGGAATTAAAAGCAAGTAGTTTTTAGCAACATACAACGAATACAATTAACAGGCAAGTTTTCCAAAATGAAACCCTCTGAACAGTATCCTGTTCTTTCATGGTTATCAGCTATTCCTAAAGGCTTTGAGAAGGAGATAGTATCATTACTGACATCTTACAGAGAGGACACAGGTGTCGCCCTCAGGATACACAGAAGTCAGGAGAGTAGCTGATCCAGGAAGAGAATACAACCTCAAAACCCTACTAGCCCACAACAGTTACTAACCACAGTTATTCAGCTTAAAAACGACTGGGCAGAGACTGTAACTGTGCTTCCAATAGAGACCTGTGAATATGGATACACCATAGTTACTTTCAGTTGCAAGAAGGTCTAGGATTCACACCTGATATTTCCAGAACTGAGAGTCTAACTAATCCCTACTACCCTGCTCTGCCAACTGAACTCTTCACATACAAAACCTCTGCAGGTAAACACAGTTAAAAACAGTAATGATGCCAAAGTGATTCCAGTTTTTCTACACATTTCCATGGGGAACAGACAACTTACTAGATCTTGTCTTTCTGTCATACTCATCTTCTCAACTATGGACCAAAACCAACGCTTGAACTGCAAAAGCTTCTCAGCATTTTCTCCTGTGTGAAATAAAAAATGTATAATTCAGCTGGTACTCTGGACAATAAATACGAAGAGATCTGGTTTACGTGTACTGCAAGTTAGATCTCAGCTACAATCTCATTCATAAAGTACTGATATTGGAGACAAACTACTACTTTAAAAACTAATACATATACTTTTGAATGTAAAGGCTAACTCTGACATACCTCAGCACAACTCCTACTCCCTCCCTCCCAAAAAGCCTAACAACAATAAACATAGTTTAAAAATTATGTAAGAAATATTAGACTGCATCCATCACATTTGTAGTTCAAAAGTCAGGTCAGAACTTTCAGAAGGAAAGATATATTACCAATACTACAATGCTTGAATTTAACGTCAAGTGACAACAAAGTCAGAAAATGTGCTTTCGCCCACCCCAGATGAAGGTAAATATTTTCAAAGGTATGTAAAAAACACAGCAGTAATTTTAGTCGGACTTTTAAGCGACTTATGAACTGATGTCATATTTGAAGAGGTAGTTTAAGCTTAATGCTGGTAACTCTACTCCACACAGAACAGTGTTAAGTTATCCCTGCAACTCTGTTTCTGAATAAGATATTTCATACCTGACTCATCGTTGAAAGAGGTAAAGCTGATTAGCATCTGCACATTTACTTCACCACAGCCATTTACCAAAAGTCTAAAATCTTCTGCTGTCAAATCTTCTAATGAATTCTTTGGAAGTACATCCAGGAGACCCTTCCTCATTGCCTTAAGTAAAAGCCACAAGATTCACATTATAGCCAGATCACTGTCAGACTGACTTCAAATACATTACTGAAAAGTTCCATGTGAAACCCCAGTTCACTCAAAATGTATTATTCTCCTAGTTGTTCTTTTCTTTCAAAACTCTGCCATCTGAGATGTAAATTTTCTGCAACAAAGAACTGCACCAATCTGTTAAACCCTACCCGCTATTGCAAAAGAAAGCGGTAATGTTTTGAACTAGTATTTCACCAGAAGCAAATGCACTAACGCTAAAAAGTTCAGGTATTTTGCTAAGCTACACTGAATCTGATGAGAATTACAAAAAATGCATCTTGCATGTTACTTTTACTTTGCTTCCTCAGAGAGTCACATGCCAACCCTGCTTTAAAAACCTTATACACACACACACACACATATTTTATATAAATAAGTAATATCATGAAAAGACTGGAAATTCCATTTTGAAAATGGAAGAATATGAATACACTTGTTTTAGTAAATTCCAAAATGAATACAAATGTTACGGCTTTCAACTCTTACAATAAACAAGAGTCAAACTATTAATATACACAGACATGGAGACCAAGTAACTTAAATTCTGGGAACATGCTCTTTCTGTGAGAATTTTGGACCTAAACTGCAGCGAGGCAGTCTAGCAGCCTGCTAGCTATCTCAGAAGTGCAGCAGGAAACCACAGTCAGCAAAAGTGACCAAGTTTAGACATAGTATCACATGACAGAGAGTAAGTGGTTCTGAGTACAGAACCTTCATTGACTTTTTACAAAAATATTTTACTCCACAACTTTTATTTAAGAAGGGCTTCAAAAAATAAATTATTTTTAATATCGTTTTACAGTCAATTGTTAGGTTTCTTGCAAGGCGAGTAAAATAAGAACAAAGTTTTATGTTTCTTAACGGATTTTTCCTTTTTGAAACAAGGACACAATCAAGTCAGAAGTTCAAGGTGACTTATGTAAATATTTTGAAATTTCTTTTTAATCTTTGTTAGTAAGGCTAAACAAATCAAAGGTGACAGATTCTTAGTACAAAGTAGCTGCTAAATACAAAGCAAAAATTCCAAGAGGATACATGCCATTTGAGCTCAAGAAGCAAACATATATGCTTAACCAATGAGATTAAGTTTAAAAAAGAATTTATCTTTCATTCTTTAAAAAAAGAGAAATTGCTCAAAGTACTCTTCACAGTACTGCATAAACAGCTGTACAATTACAAAAAAGTTAGTAGAATAAATATTTTTAATCAAGCTGTCAAGACTTCAGAAGAAACCTGATTAGCAATACCATAATGAGGAAAAGAATTAACTGACTGAAATCTTGCAGATTTTTATTTTAAAAAACAAAACAAAACAAAACACTCCACCAAAGACTTACATGTAGAGGCTGTTCTGCTACTACCAACATTCGGTGTTCTGCGTATTTCCGAACATACTCATATACATTCTGAGGAGTGACTGGTATATTTACACCATTGGAAATAAGTTCAACCTATGGCAAAGTAACAAGGACCATTTAAAAAACAAAACAAACAAAAAAAAAAAAAGAAAAAGGCAATGAGATTATTGCAACAGCCACAGCATGCTGAACAGTGATTTATGGCTTAATATGCCTCTAAAAACAAGCAAAATTTACTACTACAGGTTAGCTTTAGAGATTCCCTAGGATTGACTATGCTATCCAGGCTTTACGGTAGGCTCTACATCACCTTCAAGGAAAAAAACCCCACGCTTCAATGTCTAAGGACAGAAAACTCTGTATTTTAATCTAGGAAGGGTAAAACATTATCTCTGCCACCAGAGAAGAGCATGGATTATGTGTACGCTACAACATGCATAAGCTATCAAATTCTGAACCTAGAGAGACAGAGGTTTAGCTGTGCTTACCTGCCCACCACCCTCCTCCTTACACAGGTCTATTGCAAAGGCCAAGTCCATCGCTGCAAACACTGCGTCAGCGTCTGTACTCTGGGAAGCGAGGATAAGTTGCCGAAGGCTTTCATACATAACCGGATCAAAAAAAGCAAAGTCGTGCCAGTTCACCTATAAAAAAAGATAATGTTTGAAACATACCCATTGTTTAAGAATCTATTCAAAATTATGTGATCTGTGGCTAATCTATGCGCTAGCATACAGCGGTGCGTAACCCATATAACAAAGCATAGAAACACTTGGAAATACTGGCAGTCAAACTCCTATTTTCAGCCTGCTTTTGAAGGTACATTAGAATACTCAACTGAAGTGCATTAGCAGAACATAAAGATAGACCTGTAAAGTCTTTCCTGCTATGAGGGCATAGAGGTTTTGAAGAAAGTCTATAGTGTTTTTTTTTTTTTTTTTTAAACAAATTCTTCTACCCATCACCCAGATCAATAGAGATTTGATGTAGGTTGATTGAAGTTGGAAACAATTTGCATCAGTGCTCCAAAGTGCCAAAAGTTCCCCTCTGCTTAAACACACACATACTGCTGCTATATACACACATTTAAATGACTGATGGCCCACTAGCTGTGTACCAGTTTCCAACAATTCAAAACAAACATGAATGTCTACTTCTTGGTGTTTTCTATAGCTCCTTCCTTCTTTGTTCTTTATCAGCCTGGAGAGAAAAAGTCATCTAGTAACTAAACTAAACCTAACTAAAATATTCTTTGATGTATCCAACATTTAACTGGAAGGAATACATACTCAAGAAGAAAAACCTGAAGAAAAGAATTAGAAGGAAATATCTCTTGGAAGATATCAGGGGATATATGGAGGCATCTGTTTCTGCCATTAACCCTTTTTCATTAAAGATCATATGTATGTGGGAGAACTGATTATATGATCAACATTGTTTTCAAGGAAAGATCAGCAGTAACAAACCCTGGTTTGAGTTCTGTTGCATCAGACAAAACTTACAGTGCTATTGACTAATGCATGAAATGTGCAGTACGTAACTAGTGTTTATAGGGGTAGGGAAGCGTATTTGCCAAAAGTTTAGGTAATTAAATCATACCTACACCCAAGACAAAATTTTAAGTACAATTCAATTCCATGAATTCTCTCAAATATCATAAAGCTGAGATGGTATTACTTAGTACTGTCCAACACTATCTCTTCGAGCCTTCAGTCTCAGGAAGAGAAAAAGGGGAAACAGTAAGCTGTTTCTGAAGAGAATCAAAAGCTAATCTATAACAAATCATTCCATCTTCGTCAAATACCTGACTTCTAGTACATCTACTCAGTTCAAAATCTAGGAAATGAAAAAATTAATGCTTCTCAAATTAAATTTAAAGGCATTCTTACAGTTCTAACATCAACTCTGCTAGTCAATACATTCACATTAGGAGAAAAAAACCCCCAGTTTTTAAAGATGAGATTTTATATAATTAAAGGAAATTCAAATTTCTATGTTCAACTTACCTTTCTTCCAAGAAGAACTTTGATTACGTGTCTATTTAATGTGATGGGACATAGTTCATTCTGCAACAAGCACAATCCTAGGATTCTGCAAATAAATGTTTGGGGTTTGTTTTGGTACGACAGAAATTACATTGGAGATCTTTCAGGAAACACACATTAAAAAAGTCAAAATATTCTAAGAATCAAGCTGCAGCTAGCTTTCCAGCCCTATTAATCCCCGAAAGAAAATCATGGATACATATAATTTCAAAAAAATATTTCCTGCAGTATAAAACTTCCAGATTGTAAAAAAAAAAAAAAAAAAAGATAAAACCAAAAATTTAACAGGAAAAGAAACCTCGAGTTGATGTGTGCAAATTCCCCACTATTTAGCTCCAGGTGAGAAATACAGAGCATAAAAGTAATAAAGTTTTTGCAGCTTGGATCATTGGTACCCTCCCCGGTATTTTGTATATTTGTCTTCTACATTTTTTCAGACTAGAAAGTTAATAGTAGCGTACCTGCCAATGTTCCTGAAACAGTTCAGCCTTGCTTCTGTGTTTTTACCAGGTCTTGGTGTATAAAAACCTCGTTTTCCAGGTTGGTAGAAAAGTGGTGCATTATCATCCCCATCATCTGTATCATCTAATTCCATATCTACTACACTGCGGCTGGAACCATGTCGCTTTCTATTTTCCTGTTTTGAAAGTCAGAATAGCAATTAACAAACTTACTTCTAGTTATTGACACACATCAACAAACTCTTTGCTACTAGACCCAAAAGATTTAAGTTCCATTGGTTAAGTTGTTCCATGAACTTCCTAATGGTAACACTTCATACTTTTGAGTAATTATTGCTTAATTTTTTCAAAAGAAGAAAAAAGCTAACTCCACAAGATAATTAAACAGACTTTGTCTTGCATGATAAAGGAAGGCTTGAGTTGCTTAAGTTTTTAAAATTAACTGATACAACTAGATCTTAAGTAAATTTAATTTGTGCAACAGTTCATTACCTGCACTTTATCTGATGAGTCTAGCAATCCAAGATCCAATATACTATCAGCGCCATTCTCCCTTGACAGGTAAAAAAAAAGAAAAAAAAATTAATTTCAGATTTAACTTCACAAGACTTGTCATATTCTGAAACCAAATAGATTAGATTAAACCAAAGTCAAGTCACTCGTCGAAAGAAAAATATGTAGAACAAAACAAGGAATAAGTTGCATGTATCAGAGTTAGATGTAGCACAGTACAAGTGCTTTGGCCACAAAATCAGTTTTCATTTCTTATCTAAATCCTTGATACTTTACCTGCCATGTGCAATAATGAGTTCCATCGCTTCGTCAACTCTTGCTCTAAGGGAATCTTCACTAGCTAGTAACAGAAGCAGCTGAGCAGGGGACAATTCCAACAACATTCCCGTGATTTTACTTGCAAACGCCTGGGGATAAGGAATGACATATCTTACTCTCCTCCTCCAATTCTCTCATTTTCAAATATGGTTTTATGAAAATTTTAGTATTTTAAACATAGAATGCATCTCAAGATACCTCCTAAACTAAATGACAAATTACAGCAACAAAATCTTAAGAAAATGCCAAAGAATATAAGAACAGCCTTACATGTTCAAATATTTTCAGTTATGTTAAACAATAATGGACAGGGAAATTATTGTTTAAATTTAAAGATGACAAGAACAATGTATCATTAAGTGGGTTAGATAGGTAAGTCTTACTGGTTGCATTGCTTGCACTCGAGGGTAGAGCCTTTCTCCAAGGGCTTGTCTGTGTGCTGGAAGAGGGTCAGGGTCATCGCTAGGATTTCCTTCCGATGCTGGTCTAAAAGGCCGTGTGTCAATGGAAAGTTGTCTTCTAAAGTCCCTTAAGAAAATTAGAGCAGTTTGTACTCATTTCAGAGGAAATATAGTTCCAGAGGATTATTGCATATCATCTGCACACAGACTCAAAATAGCATTAGCTTTTATGCTGGAATAGTAGTGTTGCTCATAGCTGCTTGGAGAGAACAATTCAGAAACAGAGAATCGAAATGAAGCAGAGATTTTAATACTGCTAGTATTTTGGATACAGCAGACACACCACCAACAGCAGTGTTGTTTCTAAACCACCTCACAATTTTATCCTACTACACAAGTTTTTATTATTGTTTTAGCAGGAGAGATTTACGGCATATGGTTGAGACATAATTTATCAGTGCTAAAGTAAGCATAATTTCAAGAAATTAACCTGTAAATTGCTCCTGAAAAGACAGACACCTTTGAGGAAGTAAAAGTATCTCTCTTGAAGATAACCAAGGCAATTATTCTATTTGACAAAGTATCTCCAACAAATTAAAAATATATCACTTACCTATCCCTGTCTCTCCGAGAACCAGCTCGTAAGCCACTACTTCTCCGCATTTCTCTCTCTCGCTCCCTTTCCCGATCTCTCTCCCCCCTATTTCGCAACCTCTGCATCAGACCTGAAGAGGAAAAAAACCTCATAAACTTAAACATCTTTATATTTCTCTCTCCTACCTAAGTTTTAGTGTAAGGAAGACAGAGTTTTGGAAGATAGCTTGAAAGACATCAATGAGACAGAACCACTTCATTTAAAATAGTGATATGGGGTCAGCCAAACTTACGAAAGGAACCTCAAGCGTTTGTACCAACTTAGAAATGCCAAAATATTTCAAGAGTTTATATGTACTTCCAAAAACATTAAAATGTATTTGTGACAAGCCGGATGGAATGGTCATATTAAAATGTATGCGCTCTTACTAGCTAGAATCTTGACAATTATTACCTACTGGACAGAAAGATGCTCAAAAAAGCTGAGAACATCTAACGCGCACTCTTGTTTCAAGAAAAATAAGAGCTTCCTGTTTCTGAAAGCAGAAAAAAAGGCATTTCCTTGCCTCAGAGAAGTAACATGCACAATTTTCATAGTTCCCGTGTTAAGCTAATGAGAGAAATCTCTGAGATAATGCCAAGTATTTCAATGTAAAAAAGCATCCAGGGTTTTTATGAACATTATCTGTAGATTAACTGCTGTGTATCACTTACTTGTATGGGTACCCTTGTTGGCATTCTGAATACAATCTAGATTTGGCAGTTTCTCGTTTGACAGAAAAGCCTGTGCAATGGCAGTATAAAAGCTTCGTGCTACACCGCTGCCTTCTCCTGGCTCATCCTTAAAAGTAACTTTTACTCTGTGTACAGCCATTGGAGTGGTAGCACATCTGCGACCAAAATGATTGTTGAGCTGCCTCATGGTCTGCTGAATTAGAAGATCTCTGTCTCGATCAACCTAGTAAAAACACAAACAAGTTTTCTTTCCTTTCCCAATCATCATACTGAGAGAATTTCAGCTTCACAAAAAGTTTCTGGACACTTCTGCATAGACTCAGAAAATACCAAGTAGACTGTGAAAAAACTAGGGAGTAATTGCAACACAGCTCACACAGTGAGGTTTAAGACACCTGCTTACAGACACTGAAATACAGCTTCCCCTATCAAGTTACTGCAATGTGCGATAATTGAACTTTTAACAAAAACAAATTCAGAAGATAAACTAACATTTTTTACCTCCAACGTTAAGTCCCTGGATTGCTGGTTTCTAAGTTTTTCCATCTCCCTGCGGAATTTTGATTCCTTTACTTCAAAGCCACCTAATTCAGTCAAGATCTTAAAATAAAAAAAGAAAAAAACAAATCCCAAAAATCAGAATGAGGGACATTCACAATTTAGTTGTAAGAGGAATTGTCCTTACACTGGGAAATACATACCGATCCAGGCTCTGCTCCAACATCTTCCATGAATACTCTACCAAACAACTCTAAAGAAAGGCGCCAGCGTCCCAGCAACATGTCATGAGATATAACCATGCCCATGAAGCTACACTGTGGCCTGACAGAAGGAGGGGAAAAGTGACAGACAAGCAAAACCAAGTTAAATTTCAGACACATTTTGTGCACTGCTGCTTTTTCTTTGCCTCTGCCTTCAAATAAGTTCTTTAAAGTAAGCTACCCATTTTAATTTAAAAAGACTTTTCAGAGTCCCATCAGTTTATATATCCTTTTATCAGTTCAGTTATATTTCATTCAGTAATTTTTAACTCAAACTACCTGAAAGACGTGAGAGGTGGCCCTTCACTTTCTGTCAATCCTATCTCTGCCAACAAGCTGCTTTTCAGTTGTGCTGCAAGATCATGAGCTGAAGGCCCTGGCTTTGAACTCTCAGATTCTTCTGTAGGCACGTTTTGTTCCTCCGCTTCCTTCTTTTGCCGATTCTGCATGCTCATAACATTTTTTAAGTTGGCTGCATAAGACATTTTAGTTGGAAGAACCTAAAGAAGCAGAAGTAAAATTTAACTGCACTTTCAAAGCAGTCTGGAAGACTTTTTCAGGGCATACATATGTAATTTTTAAACCACACAAAAGTGAGCGCTGTAATTGACTTGTTAAAACACAATAACCTCAATCATTTCAACGAATATGAAAAACTATTTTCCCACTTTACATTTGTATTTCATATGCTTGCCATTTAATGCTCAGTCTGTACGCAAGCCAATTCTACTGGGCTATAGGGAGATTTAATTCTTTTTATCACAAATAATTACATAATTGTTTCAAAATTAACTCAAGATCATACTGCAGCCTTTAAAAATACTGCCTGAAATCTGCTATAAATCAGCAATCATCAAAGTTCCTACATTTAAAAAAATTTAAGCCTACTTTTCATAAAAAGTATGAGTTTTCACACTTACAGGCTTTTAAATTATCATTCTGAAAGCTACTTAAAAATCTCTCTGAAAACACTGAAGTCTCTTTTTAAGGAATGAAGGTACTAGCTTAAATTACCCTATTATTTAAAATAATAAAACCTTTAAATCTACCTCAAGGCAGTTTCTATCCACTGTAACTTCCATTAAGCATTTCCCGCTGTTGGCAGAAGACGAATACAGCCCCTGACTTGGTCGGCCAAACAGATCCTCTTTGCGAGCATTTGGCTGAAAACGAACAAAAGCATTCTGGGTAAATAATATACTTCAGTTAGAAATGAAAAAACAAACTGCAGTTTGCTTCCAGAACACCATCTCTGATGTCACCTGTAATAGATGGGGTTGATCTGCCAGGGGGATGGCCTCTGCCAGAGGAACCTCAAAAGGATTGGGTGGAATGCAGCCCAGGAATGTCATAGAGTCTGATCGTCTGAAAAATGGATGGTTTTGGCCAGTCTCTGCTGGGAGGGAGTCATCATCTTTGTCGTTGAGCGTAGCACCTAAATATCAGAGAAGGTTTCAATTCAGTTTTCACAGTTATCAAAGCAAAGGATTTAAAATACCAAAAATTAATATGCTTCTCTCTTAGCTAACTGACTGGAGAGGCAGGGATGCAAATCCATCTCTGCAAATTTAACACTTCCTCAGGATGCTTCCACAAATCCCATATTTTCAAGTTGCTTAGTCATCACTTTTCTTCTTTTTTACTGTAACTAACTGTACTGAACATGCACTCCTACACTGTATGTACTTGTTATAGAGTATACATTCTACCGTTTTCAGCAGCAGTTTCACCAGATCAAAGAAATCAGTTTAACTCTGAATCAAGTTTTAAATTCTGCCATGGTGTAGAATGATAAGTAAGGGAACAAATTCTGCAGTTTAGAGAGAAAGGAGATAAAAAGAAGGCCCCAAAATGAGAGCAGGCAATGGCATAAGAAATTTGGTAAAGTAACAATAGTAAGAAAATCTTACTAAACCCCAACTTTAAAATGACATTTTTTCATTGCTTTAATGTAATATATGCAAGTAGCAAAATTTATTCAAAGTCTCAGCTAGCTAAAGGGGAAAAAAACCCACTAAAAAAGCATCGCATTTTGGCATACTATAGAAGTGTTTCTGTATACTAACTTTGATTGGTGTCATCATCATTTTCATGTTCTGAATCTTCATTGTCAAGACCCAGTTCCAAAAGTTCCCGAGTTCTTTTTATTTAAAAAAAAAAAAAAAAAGGGAAAAAAAGAAAAAGAAGAGTCAATCTTCTTGAAGAAAACATTAGGCAAAACATTTACATCTGTACCAATCAATAAAAGCAAGAGTATAATCAGTAAGGGTACTTGAGAGCTATACATACATAACAAGAATGAAGTCACTCTAAAATCGAAGTACTGCAGAGTACTTCTCACTGCATACTCACTCACTACATTACTTGCACAGTTACCCTTAGAGCCGTTTGACCACCTACCAAGTTTGATCTAAAAAGTTACAGCTTCAGACAGTGGCAGGTATGCTTGTTTTTAAAGCCTATGTCAATATAAACAACCTAGGAACCTGGCATTAGTGGAAGAAACATGTAAGTGAATAGCACTCTAAAATTTACTGGTGTAGAATAGACTTACTCCTATAAAAATAATGTCATTGGTCACATTTCAAAAGGTAACTCTGCAAAAGCTGCACATTAAAGAAATGGATTTCGCTGTATTATAGAAAGGATCAAGCACTTTGATTAGAATTAATTTCTGGCAGTTTGTGCATTATGAAATACGTTCTGAAACTAGATGAAGACTGATAAAATTTTGTCTCATACAGGCTACTAAAATGTCATCTAACAGAAGCAACTGACTGAATTTGAATGACTCGCCTTTAATTTAAAAGGTCAAGGCCTTCATAAATGCTTTTATAAGCATTTCATGGGAATGTTGCAATTCTTTGATGAACAGTTATTTGACTTCTACATGTGACTTTTTGGGGACAGAGCAGATAGTAGAAGTATGTTATTGCCTGGAAAAGGCTTAGAGCCACAGCTCCAACTACTCAAGTCAGCCAGCACAAAAACTTGATCAGTTAGTGTATTAAGTCATCCCTACTTATGAGGAAACTACTGTTGACAACAACATCCTCTGGTATATATTTTGAAGTCATAACAAGCCTTACCTTACCAATATATAGTGAACATAAAATCAGAACTAAAGTAGCAGTCTAACATATATCTAAAATATCGATACCTCATATTTTACAGTTACTAAATTTGTAGAGAAAAGGAAAAGTTAAGTTTGACCTGCAATACTGAAAATTAGGGGCAGGAAGGGGCAAAGACTTGCATTTATTTAACTGTTGACTAGGACTGTTTAGGTACATTACCTCAAAACTTAGTAAGAAATGGCTACAGATGGTATAGACTACCAACATATGGACATTTCTATGATCATTAATTGCCATTTCAAATCAAAGAACATTATTTTTTAAAAAATAATCTTATGACATTTAAAAATAAGTAATAAATGCAACTCGTAAAATGCTCTAGTTGAGGTAGCAGAGGTTTTCAACTTAAGGACATTTTCAGCTATTGATTTCCATACTGTTTTTTAAATCATCAGGTAAGTCTCAAATATTCAGAACCAAATGGAAAATAGAACTACTGAGCCCATCATACCAGACTTTGATAAAATTCTAAATAAGTTGTTGTCGTGTTAAATGTGAGGAGCAGATTGCGTTTTTCAAGAAATTGTCCTAAGTACATCTTTTAGAGGCACTGCCATGGAGTTAAAAATCAAAGCTTCAGTGGTAAGAAAACCTTTTACAGCAATCAGCATAAACAGATTTGAACAGTATATTGCAATAGGCTTATCAATCAAACATACATACATCATATACCATTATATATATTCTTTTTATAATATGCATGTTACTACACACATAGATATATAGATATATGTATATATTTATATGAGTTGCTGAGTAGCAATGCCGATGACTGAAACAAAAGGGGCACATGCCACTTTTGCAAAAGTTTTTGTTTCTACGAGTCAGCCTTGATACCTTTTCCGTTCCAGCTGAGGAGTATCCAATGTTGTCTGTTGATTCATTGCTTTAATCCAATAAATAAGGGCTTGAAAAACGTATGCTACGTGCTTTAGCGAACAGACATCTAAAACAGGAAGAACATCTGAGTGCTCATCATTGTGAGAACGCATCAAAGACAGTGCGTAGTTGAGAAAATCACCACGTGCTGACATCATTCCCTGACGGGCACTGAGTAAAGTAGCACGTCTAGTGAAAGAAAAGGATCAAATACAGAAAGATTAGGCATCACAGTAGAATGCATCTTTTGCATATTAGTCTCTATATTTGAAATATGTAAAAATCAATTAAAAAAACCCACAAAACCAGTGTGATAATAAGAGCAACAATAGTAGTTTTATGCTTTACTATAAGCAGCTCAGGTGCAGTATATTATAAACAGTTAATACTCAAAATGAATCTAGTACGTCAGAATAAACCAAATAGTAGCAACAACACAGGAAGCCAAATTTAATCAGAAGAGTAACTACACTGCTGCATTACAAAATTAGATTCCTAAAATGTCAGTGAACAAGATTTGACTGTAAAATTGATAATTCATATCACATGCAGTAATCAAACTATTTTCATACCTTCTTCCCTCAAGTGTTCTTAAGCTGGCTTCCTCACGGGCTGTCATCCTTTCCCTTCTGGCTGAGTTCTGAGAAGCGTGGAGAGGATGATTTGGATGCCCAGGATCACCAGCAGATGCCAATGCAGAACCATAGCGCAGCTGAGCTTCAGTAGAGTCCATGATACTAACCATCCAATTCCAAGTAGGAATAAGCTTTTCTTCTACATAATTCTATACAAAATGAGATTTAATGAGTTTTGCAAACAATAGAACTAGATGATGAGAATGCAATCTCAACATAAGCCTCCACCATGGCTTCTACAGTAACACCTGATTCCCTACAAACAAAGCGGCTGTAAAATCCCATTCAAGAATGAGCAATGAACAGTTTCCGAAAGCTCTATTGAGACTACTGATTTACTAGTAGTGGTACGCAGCTCTCATTACTTAATACCTTGGTGTCTGTAAAGCATTCTCACCTTTCCTCTCTCTCTTTTGGGCATCTCTTCTACTCCTCACCTTATGACCACCCAGCATCTCCCAAGTACCCCGAGATGTCTTGGGGATTTTGGTGCAATTCCTGACTTTCTAGTAGCTTTAACAGCCCTCATCCTGCTATGGCATTCACCAGCCAGATCTTTCACCATTCTTCACCCCTTGCAACTTATTCAGTGAAGACGACAAAGTTAAGACCTGCACAGAGAACTATGTCTGCATGCAAACCTCTCCTCTTCGTCCAGTCTTTTCCTCACCTGTTCCCAATACTGGCTCTGGAGCCTGCTTTTCTTGCCATTTGCTAACTCCATTGACCAGATGGGGTGGTTTTTTTTGTATCCAACATCAGTCTGCTTTCCTCATTCCTCTACATTCTAGTCTTCAAAAACATCCCTCACAATTCAAATGTTCTTGTATCCACTAAACTAACAAAGTGCTGTCTCAACCCCGTTTCTTTATCTAAATGAAACCTCTGCTGTCAAGCTTTCACATGCTAATACAAGTCTCTTGCTACCTCAGCTGGACACCTCTCCTGTGCACTCATCTGGCAAAAAGGTAACTCTTGCAAAACATCTTTACTCAGCAGAGACAATATTTTCCCACTAAGAATCTCCTGAACAGAAACTGATTTTAGCCTCCTCCAGAATAAAGCTATGTTCTCTTATTTCTTTCCCTGCATATTTCCCGCAGTGTTTGATCCCAGAATATCTTTGTAACATTTCTTTCCCAAATCAGAAGCCTTTTTCTTCCATCATACTGTGAAAACAGTGCCATACAAATACTTTGTGGCTCTATTACAAGTAAATATATTGTCATCTGTTTTTTACATCCCAGCACACAGTACTACTAACAGAAAACAGCATCACTTGATTTCTTGGGTTCCCCAATCCAGTGGTATTATTCTGAAAGTTGATTTTTGTACTAAATTCAGTACAGATGATTTCACTATACACTATGCCCACATGCAAGTTGATATAAACTTTCTGAACACACTGTAGTTCCGCCTGTGGTGTTAGTCTCTGAAACTTCTGCCTATACATGGCGGATACCAGCCTTCCCTTTCATGTATTTTCTCTAAAGATGCATTTTACGTATACTTTAAAAAAATGACAGTCAAGAGTACCAAAAAATACGCACATAACACGGAAAGGATGATCATGTCCTTGAAAGAAGGGACAGTGAACAGTACATTTACCTGTACAAATCTTTTATCTCATTTAATTATTTGGCCCTTATTAACTTTCTTCTTTTATAGACTCAACAGTTCACATAAAAAAGAACAGGGCAAAAGATCTCTAGTAGAATCATAGAATCATTTTGGTTGTAAAAAACCTTTAAGATCATCAAGTCCAACCATTAACCCAGCACTGCCAAGTCCAACCACTAAACCATGTCCTTAAGCACCACATCTACACGTCTTTCAAATACCTCCAGCAATGGTGACTCAACCACTTCCCTGGGCAGCCTCTTCCAGTGCTTGACAACCCTTTTGGTGAAGACATTTTTCCTAATATCCAATCTAAACCTCCCTTAGGGCAACTTGAGACCATTTCCTCTTGTTCTATTGCTTGTTACTTGGGAGAAGAGACCAACACCCACCTGGCTACAACCTCCTTTCAGGTAGTTGTAGAGAGCAATCAGGTCTCCCTTCAGCCTCCTTTTCTCCAGGCTAAACAACCCCAGTTCCCTCAGCTGCTCCTCATAAGACTTGATAGTATCTCCAAAGCAGTCAATCCTAACTATTAATTAGATACCAGTCAGACTTAGTTGAGGAAAAAAAAAACACCCCACAGCTGAAATTTCTTTTTTTGAAAGAATATATGTATAAGAAATATGAACAATTTAATGGAATTTGTAAATACAGCTACTTCAGCTGACATTATCTCTCATATGAGGAGAGGCTCAGAGAGCTGTGACAGTTTAGACTCAAGAAACAAACTCAGGAAGATCTTTATCAGTGTGTATAAATACCTTATAGAGAGGTAAAAAGTTCTCAGTGATATCTGATGAATGGACAAGAGGCAATAGGCGCAAGTTGAAATACCTGGAAAGTCCCTTTAAACTCAAGAAAAACTTTTTTACTATAATAGTTGTCAAACACTTAACAGGTTGCCCAGAGCAGTTGTGGAGTCTCCATCCTCGGAGATATGCAAAATCTAACTAGACACAGTCCTGAGCAGCCTTCTCCTATTGACCCTGCAGGGAATCTGGACTAGACAATCATCAGAGGTCACATTTAACTTAAACAATTCTATAATTTTACTTTAAAAACCCAACTGTATTGAAATGACATTTCTTTACAGAGATTTGGGTGTTCTTACCTGCAAGTTAACTGCATCTTGATAAGTCAGCTTCACTGCAGCTGGGATCTGGGAGTATACTAAATGATTGTACTTGGGAATCAGACCCATCAGATCAGATATCTGCCGTATCACAATACTGTACGCTCTTGCTAAACTGCTTGCAGATGTTAAATAGCTGCTTGCATTGCTGGCTTCAAGTGCTGCAGCTGCCGCTGCAGCACTTGTACTGATGGTACCGCTCCGACGTAGGTTTGAAGGATCAATGTAAATCAAGCCTGCTGAACTCGCTAAATATAAAAGAAGGTATGACATTAATGAATTTATTTAACCTTTGCTACGTTATTTTCTATATTGATTGATATCGTGAACATTTCTAGAAATAAACTTGTAAATATTACTGGCATCGCAACTGTAACTAGCAAAAAATTTACTAGCTACAGTAAGCATACTCATATCTTCTTAAGAACCAGAACACATCCTTCCTTTTTTTTAAATTCAAAACCAGAACTGCAACAGTCAGGATAGGTCAAGCACTGTCCTTCTAAGACAAACAGATAAGATTTCATCCTTAAGGCAAACAAAACCAGAGGAAGGAACAAAGCCAGAGTTAACTGATGTTCACATGTGCATTTTACTCAGACTTGCCTGCTGGGGCTGATGTACTAGAAGGAGCAGTGCTAGTAGTTCTCTGGTTCTGGGTATTACGTACAGCCCATTGCATGGAACGGGGAGCCTGGGCAGCACCATTGGCATGCGAGCTATTTGTGGTTCGTTCCAGAGGCTCATCAAGCATGAAGGTCTCCTGCTCTATGTCATCACTCTGACTGCTGCTGCTATCAGAGTCACTGGAATCATTTGATTGAGAGTCATCTTCAGAAAAAAATGCTGGAACGCTGCTCGCTCCTGTTGAGGAAAATAAGAAATAAAAAGTCTCTGACAACTGCACATGTGCACGTATACGTGTCTCATATCAGCATTGTAAACTTTTTCCATGAGAAGAAACTGCACATACTAAAAAGGTTCAAGTACCACTACTGAAAATCTTTAATAAATTAGCTTTATAACATACTGCTAATTTTCCACAGGTTTCATGAAAAAGCAGTAAGATTACCTATATTTCAAAACATAAATTAAGAAATAATTTGATTTTAAAATTCTTCGTTGATTCTGCCCCCAGGCAATGAAATTCTAAAATTTATGCTTCCAAACTGGACAGTAGAGGAGTTGCTTTCAGAAAGCCTTAAAATGATTGGTCAGGTTTTGTGTTTTGTTTTAAACTGTATCTAACTACTACACTAAAAATGAGCAAAAACATTTCATTTCACTTTGCAAGAGTGCAAGGTAATCTCTGGCTAACACATGCAGAAGCTCCATAAGAGCAAAAAAAGATAGGCCACATCTTAGCGCATTTCCTTGTTCAAAAAGTCTGCATAGTACCTTACAATTACAGGCAAAGGAAAAGCAAAGGAAAAACAGGAAACACGGGGAAGGTGGAGGTGGGAGAGAAGCAGCTAGGTGAAGAGGAAAAAAAAATAATACAGGGAAAATAAGATCATGAAGGTGAAAGGGAAAAGTATTTGTTAAAATGTCATAACCAGGTAATTCTCGCTCTGTCCAATCTAGTTGTGAGGTAATTTCTCCAGTATACCTCTGGAGTGCGAGAGGCAGTCCAGATCCAAAGGCAAAGAATGACATTTTTCAGGTGAAGCCAGTTCTGCCATTGTTAAAGCCATATTCAATCCTAACACGTTTCTTTTTCCTGTACAACTTAATCCTAATATCTAAATTTAAACAGGTAGATTAAACACAAGGTGATGTGGCATACCTGCTTCTGATCCAGCAGTAGCCGCAGTGACAACACTTCTGCGCCCACTAGCATTGTCCTGATTACTGTGGTTACTCTCACTGTCACTTTCTGTTTCAGCAGCAGCTAGCAAATCCAATTCCATATCACTGCCTATAAAAACAACATAAAAAACATGTCATGTTTAGAAAGAGCAAAAAATAGAATGACTGTAGTTACTCATATAAGACGCATTAAACAAAACCCAGAGCCTCTTACTACTGCAGAATCCTAGAATAGTTTGGGTTGGAAGCGACCTCAAAGACCTCCAACCCCACTGCCATGGGCAGGGACACCCTCCACTAGACCAGGTTGCTCAAAAAAGTTAACAGATATGCAGGGAGAGGTCATAAAAGCAGTGCAAACATGCAGCAATACTTGGAGCATATTTTCTTATTTTCCAGTAATTAGCAACCCCTGGTCCCCTCACTCTGTACTGCACATATACATTCAACACACACATTGCAAATTAAGACTTTAAGGCTTCAGAATTAGTCACTCATGCCAAAAGACTCCACAGCTCTTCATGCACATGCATTAGGACAATTAACCATATACTACTTCAAACAAATATCTAAGGAATACCTGAAAACTTACACAAAGCGCACTCAGAAAGAGAAGATGATATTTGTTTTTTTGTTTTTTAATCATAGCTTTGGGCCATCTAATCCCAAACTAACTAACACAAAACAAGTTATGTTAATGGCAAGAGTTTTCATACATAATGGATTAATTTTGTCTACAAAATATTGAACCATAATTTAATATTTTGTGATTGGTTTGATAACTGACTCACCATGATTCAGATCCCTTTTGAGAACATATCTACCACAACCACTATTCCATCATCAGCCATACAAAGAGCTAGACTATTTTTTTCAGTCCTTCAAATACGTTCATGTCAACACCATTTTACAATAGCTAATACAAAAGGCAAAATAGGTATTGTTAACTAAGTATATAATAACATTTGAGGGGTTTTTTAATATCCTTTGGTACCTTAATATTTTCTCCTCGTGCAGAAAAAGAAAAACGTTCATATACTTGCCTACTACGAGTTATCTATAATTTTACCCATGTCCTTTCATAAGATGAAACCCTTGGATTCTCTCTACTCATGCAAGTCTCCCAAATCATTATCATTGGTGACTCCAAAGACACCTTTTGCTTTTGATGCACAGTTTGTTCATGCAAGCAGTAATGTGCATGATGTACATTACACATACCATCTTCATCATGCTCGTCATGCTGTCCTTCTGCTTCAGCATTTTCTTCACCATGTTCTTCCTGTTCATCATGATGGTCTTCTTCACCAGCTACTCCCTCAACCACCTCAACCTGGAAAGAGCATTGTATTTTTATGCTAGAATATCTTCCATATCAGAGATAATCTACGTATTTTCAAAAACTCAGTGCAAAATTTGATTTAAAAACTCAGAAACAAAAAAAAAAACCACATCTAAGAAAGATGTCCTGACAACTGAATTGACATGAATAGAAAATGAACTTAAAGCCACAGTAGTTGCACATGGTTGCATAGTCAAAAAAAAAAAAAAAAAAAAAATCAGGCCCACAAATGAAACACACCCTTGGACATTGGATTTTAACGCTAAAAGGGTAAAACTTTCTATAAAACCTAGAATCAGTTTCTGAATATTGAAAAGCTACCATCCTGGTAAAAGACCCTCTAGTTCTCTAATAGAACCTACATAATAGCAACCATGCGCTGAAAGACTTAAAAAGCGTTTTAACAGGGAATTACAATATAGCATAAGATTATATATAAAGGAAATTGCAGATTTATTTATTAGTATTCTAAATCGTACTGTAATGCTGTAAAATGCACTTAGTATACTCTGAAATGACTAAATATTGCTGAATACAAAACAATGATTACAAAGCTCTTAAAACAAAATGTTCATGGCACAGCACGACTTTTGCAAATCGGAGGTCTTGACACCTGGATTTCTGGTTCTTACATTAAAGTATGTGCTAATGCATTAGGCGCCATACTGAGAAGGAAAAAAAAAAAAAGAAAACAACAACAACAACAAAAAAGAAAACTGACCTCTTCCACATCTGCTGAAACGATATCATCTTGTTCTTCATCCCTGCCACGAACTGGTTGTGATTGGCTGATTCGTCTTTGCTGAGGATTCCTTATGATGTAGGATGATTGAGATTGACTAGAACTTAAAAAAAAAAAAAAGTGGATCTGGACCTCTGGATGTTACTATGAACCTAAATTATCATAGAAATCTGTCAGTAGGAAAGTAATTCCAAAATGCTTGGCCAGAATAAGAAGCCTCACCATACTTCTGTTAATAAAAAGCTAACAAAAACCCAAACCAAAACCACCTTTAACAAGTCTTTGAAAAGAACAAATAGTGAGCTTTAGTGAATTTTACCTGCTAGACTGGTCAGATGATGGTCTGGGTGGCAGAGGCTCCACAGAAAACAGCTCTTCGCTCCCCTGCATAGCATCTATACTAGTGCTAGCAAGAGTAAAGGGTGCTGTAGGACGTGCAATTCCCATCCTGACTGGAATAATTAGAGATTCTGCTACATTGCACAACTCTTCAACAGCATAGGGCAATAATGCCTGGAATACACGTTTACATTTTCCAATTGGCTGTGGAATAAAATTGCTAGGGGAAAAAAATACAGAAAAATAAAGGTCAAACATGTCTTTAAAAAAAATAAATAATAATGGCAACATAATTGTCTTGACTTTTTGAAAAAACAAAAAAAATATCTTTAACAGATACATACATTTGTGTCTATATAGTAACAATATGCACAGCTATTCAAGTCAGTTAAACATTTATCATTCATTAATTTGACACTAAGGCTGGATATCTAAATCTATTATTGACAAACAATCATAGATTGTAACTTTGATTAACATGTTAAAAACGTCTGCTTCCAAAAATCCTAACATCTTAAACAGAAAGTTTCAGTATGAACATGTAAGTTTAACAAGCTTTGTATTAAAAAGCTACATGACATACCAGCAGCTATTGTGCAGTCATGAGGTTTGCACCTTTCCACACAACGCTGCCTACAGATAACAAATTAATTCAGATGTTTCTGCCTACTGTTGATTTGTATCAACTTATTTATTAAGAGAATAAATATTTACATAAAAAAACAAAAACCAAAACACCACAACCAATACCACACACACCCCACCACTTACTTTTTCTTTTTGGAGGAAGCCATTTCAACACTAAGAATGACAAACACTCTTGCCACAGAGCGCAGGAATCTCATTGTAACAGCAATAGCTTCTTCTCTGCGTCCTGGTGTATACTTGTTTTGTAATTCCTTTACCAGAGTACCCAGCAAAGTATCTAAGAGCTGTAGAAACAGGTCATTACAACCCAATTACGGCGTGTAATTCAGAAGCATGAAACAAGACAGATTAAGATTCAAAGGCAGACACAGTCATAACAGTATAAATTCACAAAAACACAACTTGAAGTTATTGTCAAATTAGTCTCCAAGTGTATCACCTGAGACAGATTTTCTGAATAATGCAATATTTTAGTTTATGTAAAACATGACTAGGAGGGCTTACCAAAATGTCTGCTGTACACTTGACAATAAGGCAGTGCGTAAAACAGTCCAAGCGAATAGTTCCACTTTGCTGATTAAGGTAAACTTGTTCTTCAGGCAGAAGATGACCTATCCTACTGCTTGCACTAAGACTTGGAAAAAACAAAAAGAAAGGAAATAAAATTTATGTAAGTCATCAGGTCTCAAATATCAGATCAAACTTTACATTGACAACTATTTGTAAATACACACGGGTCTTTATTTTCCTGGGAGCCAAACATGATCATGGACTTCAGTGCATTCCAGTCTTGCAAAACACGTTCCAAAGCAAGCTGGGCAAATCGAGGAGGTTCTAAATCATGATCAGGCATATCAGAATCTAAAAAGACCAAAAAAGCAATATAAGAAAGAGGTACTGGAATATGGAATTTGCCATTTATTTCACCAAAACAGCTCTTACCTTCAGGATTTGCAGTTTTACGATTACGATCTTCCCTAATTCTAGGTGGTCTGTACTGGCAGTGTTCCACAGTTTGCCTGGCAACTGTCTGTACTAAAAACAGCAGCAGATGTTCTCCTCTGTAATGAAAAATTGATTAGTTGGGATATGATATACAACATATTTAAAAGTAATAAAAATTATTCTGCCCTAGTCATCGCAAATATGAACTTGCCTGCTATTTGGCATGGTAACAAGATTTGTGGTGGTAAGCAGGCGGTAAAGGAGATCAAGGCGAGCAGACTTTTGTCCAGCAATTAGTGTTTTGCACTTGCACTTTTCCCAGCAATCACAGTAGGCTGTTGGAGATGTTCGTTTGAGCCTACAAGAAATAGAAAAGGTGAGCTGCACAACTGCCCAGTAATATACCAAATATTTTCTGCACAGGCTGAGGGTGTTAATGTACACACTAAGATTCTTGCTAGAGGTTTTTGTTTATTATAGTAGCAAGATGCCAAAACCTAGCTTAAAAGAGAAACACAGAGTTTATATGCGACAACACTTGGCATTTGCTATCCTTGTTTCCTACGCTCATTTTAAGTGCGCAGTTTCACTCTAGAGCTTTGCATAGTGCCTTAGTAAAGCTCACCCAAGACCATTTATTCTACCAAAATAGCCTCCGGTCAAGAAAGTTAAGTTGTAAAGCCTTACGACACGCAGTAAAATCTCAGTAATTGTTACAATGCTGAGAATATCTTTAAAATTGTATGTTAGATTATTATAGGTAGGATATTAATGCTGTAATATTTACAGCCCCTAACAGTAGCACAAAACATCTGAGCTTCAAAGCTTTGATCAGAGACATCTTGACTGTTCATTTCACTGCTTGCTCACTTTTCCCTTTACTACATTTGATCTTAGAAATTAATATGCTACACTTCTTTCTGAAGGTTTACAAGAATGCTCTGTCACCAGGATTCACTGGCTTCAGTAAACTCCTATAGGCACTCAAAATGAAAACACTGTACTGTTTAAATATATTATTATTAGAATATGAAGCACTTTGAGGCTGTTAGACTTCCTCACTTACTCTAAACTCTACAAAGTGAAAAGTACAAGACTTCAGGTTACTCTTTCAATTCTGATCCATATAATAAATCTTACAGAGCAGAAGGAAAAGATTATTTTAAATATTTTAGTAATCTTCTGTTCTGTAGTATCTGAACACTTCAACCAAAGAAAAAGAACAAAAAGAAACCCATTAACTATCAATAAACAAATGAAACCACAAAATACTAATTTATTTATAAGAAACAGAACACAATACTTACTTGCAGTCATGTCCTTTGTGACAGACCCTTGCACATTCTGTGCAACAACAAAGAGATTCCAACAGGCCACATGTTCGGCATTCAAATATATCCTAAAAAAAGTTACCACAAATATTAGGCATACTTTTCTCCCTACAGCGCTTGCAATCTCACAACATTTCAGGTTACAATAAAATTGTACTTGTTCAAACTGATGCCTTCACTTAGAAGTCAGTCAATTCTAGAAAGTGAAACTTTGTTGTTAGTTAGAATATTCAGTGTTTCCAAAGAGCTGTTTCCATCAAAATTTTTGCCAAAGCTAGCCAGAGGGGAAAACCCACACCCATAAACAGCCATATTCTGACCAGCACATCCAGCTTTGAGAGTACAAAGCAATTAGGGGAGGCAATAACTATACCAGACCTAAAAGTTACAGTAATTAAACCAATGCAACTTTAATAATTTAAAAGTTAGATTAGTAGACTAACACAATATATGGTTGAAACATATTTCTATTTACTTAAAAAAAGAAAAAAAAAAAAGCCTTACTTGGTTAATATGTTCTGCACCAGTCCATGTAAAACTGCATGTGTCATTACAACACAACACATACAAAGGAGAGTCATCTGGATTTGTACCAGAAGGACAAACCATTCCCATAAACACATCGTCTTCTTTTTCACTTGAAGTTGCTTCAGCTAAAAGAACAAAACCAGTGTTAAAAACAACCCAAACCCCACCATCAGAACACATACTTGACAGATGTTTGTTATTACAGAATGCCATACAGAATTAGAAGGTTGAATAAAATCTCTGTCACAGTTTTTTGAGAAAGCTTTCTCCTTGACACATTACAGGTATTTCTTATAGAAGATCTTGCAAATTCCTAATTGAAAAATACAACCACCAACTCTTTCCTAGTTTTGAATTCACTGATAATCTAATCAATTCAGTGGTTCGCCACTTTGAAGGATTAAAAAAAAATAATTTATGGGATATATTCTTATAAGGAATACAGACAGTCCTACAGACCTTGTCACACCACAGTTCTAATCTGCTTCAAGTTTCTTCGAGTTCAACTTCATATATTTCCCTTACACAATTAAATATCAACATTGAATAAGAGTCACAAAACACATGTTTGTATAGAAGCCTTTTCAGGAAGAGGATCTAGCTTGGCATACTGCTTTATCGTATAGCTTTTTTTCCAGTTCAAAGAAGTTCCAGGTGATAACTTTGTGCTACTGAAAAATGGTACCTTAATCCACTGATGTTTGTAAAGCAATAAAATGCTGAAAAGACATTTCACAAAAAAACCACAAAAGCAATAACATTCATAGAAATCTATCATAATATACATACTACCAAAGAAGAAGATACTCCATAAGAGCAAGATTCCCAAAACATAGAATCATAGAATCATTTTGGTTGGAAAATACTTTTAAGATCATCAAGTCCAACTGTTAACCTAGCACTGCAATACGCGGTGTTTTGGAAAGAGGTGTTCGCCACCACCACCAGTTGCTCAAGCAGATGTCATTTCATACGCAAAAACGCAATATTGATAATGAACCTGCACGCAGGCCAAACTTTAGAATGAAACCATACCCTAATAATTATTGAAAGTGGTGTACCTTTAGCAATTTTCTGTGCAGTTTCTAGAATTGTAATTGCAGCAGGATATGCCCGGCCACTAACTGCCGACATAAATGGTGTCATGCCTCTTGCATCCCTAGGGAAAAAAACAACAGATAAGATAGAACACACTGAATTTTTTTGTTACAACAGGAGAGGCATGAAACAAATATATGAAAATTTAGCACTGCTAATCTTGTGCAAACAGAAAAAACAGAGTGAATAAGCACTCTCTTATTCGTTTTACTTCTGTGAAATAGACCTAATTTTATAGGATGGCAGGAAGCACACCCAGTCAAATTCTAAGATTCTCCATTTTAACTAATGAGCCTTTAAATAGCCTGTTTAAAACAGGCTTCTATGTAATAAATTTCAGGCGATACGACATTACAAAGGATAGTGAGAATTCACACGAAAATCCTTACTTGGCTGACAGCAATTCTCGAAGATAAGGTTGTAGAACAACACTATCACACAGTAATTTCAGTATGAAATGAGCATTTGCCTTCCGATCCTTTGATTCCACTACAGATGATTCGGTAGAAGGACCTATAATGAGAAAAAAAAAAATTGCAGGGAAACTGTTTTTCCTCAAAAAATGACTACCTATTAAAAACAAGTAATTCAATGGGGTGATTAATCAGTAGCTTGACTATTCAGTGGTTTGCCAGTTTCAGCAACATTTCACTGAAGTACTGTAAATTTCAGTTCCAAATTATATTTTGAAATACAGATAGTAATCCCAGTTTCATACTGATTACCATATCTTTATATATTTGTCATTCCCCAGGTAAAAATATTTTTTTACATAAAACACAGCGTGGGGCTTCAAGTACTTTCTGCACACTTGTGAAATTCTGCTTCAATCCAATCTTCATCTGCTAAGAGGCATTTTCATATGCAGAAAGTCTGTGCAAGCAAAGACAGCTTTTGAGATTATTTTTCTTCTAAAATGTAATCAGATAAGCGGCATGTCCTCACCTGGTATCGTGGAGGTGCTAGGTCCTTGGCCGGTGCCAGTCGCTGCTGTGGTAAGAGATCCCACAGCGGGGGCCAGGATAAAATCAATGTCACCATCTTTCAGTAAACAGAACAGCAGGATGTATATCAATACATAAAAACATCCCTAACAACATGCTCTTTCTGCAATGTCTAACACACTGCAGGTTTTCTGTATTTAATTGGTACTTTTTCCTACAAACGGCCACATTCCTAGATTAGTAACACAACTCAACATTACAAAACACACTTCACAGAAGTTTGACGCCAGCGGTAGAAAGACACATACTGGATTTAAAAACAGCTTTTAATTCTTCAGTAAACTCTTAAAGCATGTCTTGCTACCTCCATGACATTAGGTATTTTAGTCTCATGCTGAAATCTAAGTGATCCACCTTAAAAGCCATCAGTTCCTTCATTAAATCTCTCATTCTATGGTCTAATGGGATAAATGAGCAGACTTACCTGGATCCATCGCAGGAGGATCTGGAACCCAGCTGGGAGGAGCTATTGGTGGAGAAACTGGGTCCTGGTGATCACTTGATGAAGCACCAGCTTCATGTCTGCCCAACCCAGCAGCTCTCAAGGATCTTCTCATCATTTCCCTTAATCTCAAACTGAATACAAAACCAAGGTAAAAACACGATCTCATTTTCATTTATAATTAGAACATTTTAAAGCAGAATTTCACACTGAAAACAGAAACCAAACTCTTATCTCCTTTTTTCTTCACCATAGAGAAGAATGGGCAAAAAGGTATTTTTCATTCCTGTATTCCGTTTTGTTGCAACAGAATATAATGGCCTTAGAAGAAGAGTCAGCCAGTAATGTATCAAGATAGATTTGAGCCCAGAACACATCCCTAGTCACCACAGCACTGCCTCTTGCAGTGAGAGGCAGCTGATGGGCATTATTACTACTGTTTGACAGTCCTTTTACCCCAAACGCATTGCCAGGGGTGTTAAGCTTGTGCAAGGATTTGCTCTTGTTGCTGCTGGTTTTTAAAATCTAACTGCAAGAAGAGATTAATGAAAGAATAAAAATGGGGCTTAAAAAATTTTTTTTGAAGGAATTATTTGTTTCAAATTATTGCACGTGAAAGTACTACTTTCCTGAGGACGGTCAGTAAACAGTTTCAAGAAATGCTGTAGAGGGAAAGGTGGTAGGAATAAGGTAGGAGCCAAAGAACCCAGTGTGATACAAACAAAGAGGTGTAAACATAAACGTGGTTTGGTTTTGGGTTATTTTTAATGCACTTAAGAGTAGTGTCTCCTACAAAATGTGGGAGGGAAGCTTCAACCCTTATCTCCCATATCAAAAAAAGATCACAGTGATGAGGACTGTAGCTTGGGAAGGATAAAGACATCATTGTCATATCAATTGCTTTAACTACAGAGCTAAGTAAAAAAAAATAAACTATGGCCTCAGAGTGCTCTGAAAACTAACTAGAATTCAGTACAGATATCACCAAATTCCCTTGACATAAGCACCACTCAGTTACCATCATGGAAAAAGGAAAACTTAAATGTCATCGGAAATTAGAATTCAGTCAGGGTCAGAAACCTATCCTTTGGAGCCACCTTGATACAAAGGACTCCTACTATAACAACAATTGCTTAGGATAGAAAGAATCAACTTAAGTTCTTCCCTACAGGTGTTATGTTGATCTCAGTATTAGAATCATAGAATGGTTTGGGTTGGAAGGGACCTCAAAGATCATCTAGTTCCAACCCCCCCTGCTATGGGCAGGGACACCCTCCACTATTTATTTATCTGCGTAAGTGATCACCTCCCTCAGAAATTCTCTTAAAAGAACAAGCCTGGGTGCTATTACAGTACTCCCACGATACTCAATTCTCCTTGGTAAAGAACACTAGATCTTATCCCCAAATTCCTTTTCCCCACAAGGAGGAGCATTTCCACTTTACAACTGAGATGACAATGCCCCAAACCCAGAAAACAGAACTTGTTTAGAAATATCCCACTATCGGTTCTCACACCAGAAAAGGCTTCAAAAAACCCGCCACAGCTCTAGTTTGGTGGTTGAAGTAGTGAAATCTAACTTTAAACTAGCAATGGAGCCCATTCTTAAACTAGACTGAAGGAAAGAATTAGTAAGAGATTGGTAATTAACATGGAAATTAGCATACAGAAAACAAAAAGAATGTGTTAGTCAGTTTACCTTCTGCTGCTTGATGATCCTGCTCGATTTCCTGGACCATTACTTGACACAACAGAGATTGCATTTGCAATAGCTTCCACAGCCGAGAGCCTTTCAGCAAATGTATTCCTTTCAGAGCGCTCTGCTTCTGAAAAATTAACAAAAGTGTTAGTGTCAAAATTTCACTTGGGAAAATTATAAGGAAGGAGTATAAAGTATGAAATGTACTAATCATAAGATGTTCCCTATGTGTGTGTGTGTGTGTATATATATAGATTTTTTTTTTTTTTTTTAAAGAGGTAGAGGGTCAGAGTAGGTTTTTATTTTGGACGAGATTAACCATGATTCTGACTGGGTTTGGTTTCTAAATGGCCATCAAGGAAGGAAATTCAAGGCATCCAAATTCCAGAACAAGCTTTGAGTTTTTGGTATCATCAAGAGACAAGGACCTATCACATAGCTGATTCCAGACACTTGCTGAGTCAAGGCTTCAAAAATAATGACAACCAATACCACCCCAGAACACCACAAAAAAACCCCAAAAACCAAACACACTTCACAATGAGCAGCTATGAACAACAATGCAAAGTTGTGGGCTTGTAAGATACACACTCTACTTATGAGCGTGCTTAGGAAAACTGTTATGAGTATAATAAGGTAGCACAATCAGCTGACATCAGAAAGAATGAGCATTTCTTCTAACATCTAAATCCCTAAGCACCATAACACCTAAATGTTCTAGTAATAATGAGGACTGAATTGTGCCAAGTGCCATACAAAATAAAAAAAATTGCCTAGCTGTACAGTTACAGTACAACTTGACGCAGCCATCTGAATCAAAGACCTACTGTAGATTCATTTATCTGCAAGATAAATACACAGATAAAGCAGTAAAGTCAGCTGTACAAGGCTTGCTTAGAGTAACAGTCATTGCTTCTCTAGGACTTACTAACAATTAAAGATTGCATTGCTACTACATAGCAAATTATGAATCACTACAGCCACGGATCCAGAAAGAACTGAAAGAGAAGCCACTTTCAACGTGATACAGGCCAGGAGAGGAGTAATTGTCGTTTCAACAGAAAGACAATTTTTGGTATGAACTAGAAGGAATAGGTGTATTTCTGAAAAAGGAAAAAAATTTCCTTGAAGTGACTGATCGTTCTTTCAGGACATGTCTTGAAGTTGCTATGGCTAGTGCTCACTTTCCATTTAAAGGCTTTTCAAACTGACAGTCATCATCCTCTAAATGCACATTTTCCCCACTGACAGTACTACAACCTCGATAATTCCTTTTTTCTTCTTCTTTGAACAAGAATGTACTATTAATACCTTTAAGTTCATAGAATGAAGTAATTCGATGGTGTTTGTCAGCTTTGTATATTTAGTATAGTCTGTATTGTACGTTTATTCTTTAGATCCTTCCACTCACGACTACCTGAACTAGCAAAGATCTTAGGTTTTGTTTGCTCTCAAGCATGTGCAGGTTTCTTAGATAAAAATCACCTACTAGCCACAGCTGACGAGTATCAAGCACTTCGTAAACATTACTCTTGTGCCCTTACTTCTATGCTACTTGACCTGTAGTTGTAAATGAATTGCCATTGTATTTGTGCTGTACTCCTTTCTAAGATCCACTAGTTCTCTTAACTCCTGACCCATCACATAGTATTTCTGCACCCCTCACACAGAGGGTCACAGTTCTTGAGAGTGATCCCTCAAGCATTACAACTGTTCTCTGCAGCATAGAGCTTTTACCTATCCTTGGTCCCACAGTAAACTGTAACTGAATTTTCACTGTCCCACTTATGAAGTTAGTATTCATTTTTGGAGACCCATCAATTGTAAATGCCCTGGCTCTATAGGTAATCTGCTGTTCTGTTGTCTAATGAATCTGTCCCAATTCTATATAAAAAACTCAGTTTGTAATTGTTCAGCAAGATTATCTGAAATTTAGTATGGTAACTTTTAATGATTTCACACGCTTTGGACATTTCTTTTGGACCTGTCTTTTCCAAGATCCTTTCTATTGGCAAGACTGAGGAGACACCAAATCACAGAGAAAGAGAGCAGCCTTCCCCCAGCTTTGCAGGCCTGGGGCCGCTTTTCCTGTGATTCATTTATCCAATGCTGCAGGAGCTATGGTGAAACTAGGCACAGGATTCTGGGGGGGGGGGGGGGGGGGGGGGGGCGGGCAAAGCAAGCTTATCCCTGCCCTCAATATTCCCTTTCTGGCACTTAAGGGAGAATTTATATGAAGAAGAGTGAAGGATCTCAGGCAGGTAGTGGCTGGGAAGGGGCAGTATGTTCTGTAATTGTTAAGGAACATCACGTGTAAAGTCCGGAATTGAAGCCTTTACTCTTAAATCAAACTTCTTTTACAGTTTAACAGATGGCTGTATAACTTACAGACAGTAATATTAGTCACCACTGCCCTCCAGATGATACACAGAAAATAAGCTTGTCTTAATATCCATCACTAACAGTTACAGTGGAAGGTGAATGTGATTTGAATCTAAAGATATGAATGCCCTATTAAAACAATTTTTGTAAGGGGAAAGAGAGAGGCAGAGGGGTGTTAAAAGTCTATCAAGTTCACATTTTTCATTTTTCAGAAAGTTAAATTACATCCAAATGAAGTTACTGAAAAAATGTCAAGGTTGCAAAGACAAGCACTCAAATTAGGAAAAGTCAGATTAAGTTTGCCCATGCATCCTTATTTCAGCTTCCTTGTGTGCTTATAGTAAAACAATCTTCAGTTACACAGTTGGGTTTTGTTTGTTTTGGGTTTTTTTGTGTCCCGTTCCCCCCAACAAGACCCCTGCCTCAATCAGTGCACAGGATGGACGACACACTAAAGATGAAGGGTTGTATAATGAGCAAGCTGTCTATGCCTTGTTTGCTGCAACATTTGGAAGGTGTGTAGTAAGGCAGCAACAGCTTGGCAAGGAGAGGGGGAAGCGTTGTCTTGTGTTTAATGCCACTGAACATCACTTTGGAAAACTGGAACCTATTTCTGCCACATCTAACAGCACACAAAACTTTGTGAAACAAGGTTTTACAGATGATTGTGATACATTCTACTCATTTCTGGATACCTAAAAAGGTGCCTGACTCTCAGAAATAATTAACATTCACAGAACAACTAAAACTACTATTAATCCAGCTCTAAACCTACTCAAAAAAAAATGAGATCAGGCCCTAGGTTTCTCAAACAGAACCCTCAAAATTAGTTAATAGCTTTGAATACAGAAAAACTTCAAGCTAGAATACCTTCAAGACATGAGAAAGCTGCAGCATTAACCCCATTTTACAAATAGGGATATGAGGAACAATTAAGGTCTATAAATGACTAAAATTCAATGACAGCACCATACAAAAATCCCACAAGGAAGTTCATTCATTATTCAGTGCAGGGTTTGTATGGTGTGCAATAAGTAAGGAATGGGGCCACACACTGAATGATGAGGATAAAAAGAAATATTGAATAGCTACCCATTCGGTGAGCACCGTCCATCTTGTGCACTGAATGAGGTAGTCCTGTGGAAAAAATAGTATGAGGGTGTAATTAAAGACCATTTCACAACGCACACCCATGTACAGCACGTGGGTAAACTTAATTCTGGCATTTCCTAATTTTTGAGTGCTTGACTTAGCAACCTTTTCTGTTAAAATACTTTTTACATAACAGTATTTAATAGACATTTTAAATGGTGTCAGTAACTGGCATTAATAGAAGGTCATTGTTTCACATTTATTAATCCATGTCAACTGCAAGTAGCATTTCTTATTGGAGGTATTAACATATACTCTAACACTTGAAAAGTATTAAATACCGCTTCTCTTAAAAATTTGCTAGTGATATAATGGGGATACTAGTGATATAAAGGTGAAAAAATAATTGTTTTCATCTAAAATTAACATGTGAATGTGAAGTTTGTCTTTTACAATCAATAAAAACAGCTTAGTGTTCTTAAGTATTAAATTCTTATAAATCCTTGTGAGAGTAAGAAAAAATGTTGTCTCTGCACCTTTGAAAGGCTAGGACACATTTGAGGTGCTAAATTTTAAGGTACCCATTTATGAAGAATGCAGCCTTTATGTCAAGTGTTCTTGAAAATGCATAAAAAGTTTATTTTCATTGTATTGTTGAGCTCACCCTCTTCCTCTTTCGTTTCTTTGTTGCTGGTTGGAAAGCATACAGACACACAAGCATGCAGAATATTGCGGTTTCCGTCACATCTATGGCCAAGGAACGTCTGCAGCATTTGTGGATTCTGATCCAAGACAACTGCTTGTTCAAGATTCATCAGGTATTGTCTGCAAGCCTCATAGTCACATCGGAGAATGTGCTGCATTAAAGTTTGCTTCTGTACTCAAAAGAACAAAATATTTTAACAATTTAAAATACAAAAGGCAGACATACAAGTTTTCTAAGTACTTCTAGTTTTCTGTTTTTGATATTAATAGTTCTACACCAAGGACATTGGCTAGAAGTCAGTGCAGGAACTGTTGAGAATATGCATCATCTCAATTATAGCACTGTTAAAAACAGAAACCAGCATGCATTCAGGCACAGACAAGTCAAAGGAAAGGAGAGGCTTAAGCAGCAGAAGCTATCAGGCTCACAAAAGATTACTTCTGTCTCATGGCTACACGTAACATGGGAAAAGCGGTACAACTGAAAAAAACCTAAGGAGTCTACATCAACTAGCTCTTACATATTTGTTTTAGAAGAGCAATATGCATGCTGAGAAGTGAATGAATAGAAGCTGTTGAAGGTCTGGGAGGCTCAGCCCATATATAACAAGCTTTTCCACAGTGATAGAATACTCCACTGTGAAATCAATGTCAGTCTAACAGGTACACAATACCTCCTGGTGGCAGCATAGCACAGAGCAGATTAACTAAACTGCGCCAAATCACTGATGGGTTTATACAAACTTCATACATAAATTCACAGCAGAACTATTCATACAGCACCACAGATGAGTACAGAACTCTACAGGCAATTCAAGTGAAAAAATCTTCCCTTGACTCTCATAATTTCCTAATATATAGTCCAAATATTAGATTAAAAAAAGTAAAAAAGAATAAAAAAGTATTGCATTAACAAGAAAACAAGTTGTTGGATCCCTCAGAAAAACTGTGCACCCATAAAACAAATAAAATTATATACTGGCAGTATACATAAAAAGGTAATAGTTTTAGAAGTAATTCCTACAAAAATATTACTAGTTAAAAGCCTGATACAGAAGCTATGCAACCCCAGAATGGATAGTCACTTGACTATGTATGTTAATCTTTTTGTGTTTCCATGTTTCTAAGAGAATCTTCTGTTGAAATTAGTTTCTCTGAAATAGTGAAAATACAAATCAGTATCTAAACACAAAGCTGCTTTAAGCATAACTTTATAAAAGCAAGAGAAAAAAAAGCACATAATTCTGTAGTAAAGAAAATATCTTACCTCAACAGCCATAATGATAATAGCAGCTTTCTTTTTGATGGTCGAGTTAGCAGGAAGATTTGTTAAGGAATGAACACCCATTCCAAGACTACTAATAGGTGGAAGATCAAGCCAATCAGGGTCTCGTATCCCACCCATGCAATCTTTTGCCATTGGATAGATTGTACCATTTCCATCTCTAAGAATAATAGGAGATTCCTACATTTGGGAAAAAAGTTTTATCGTTAAATCTCGACAATTTATAACTATTATCCTTCCCAAAAGGTCTAGTTCTGCTTGACTGCCAATAATGAGAACAGTTTACCGAAAATTCTCATTTATGCCATTGTCTCCTATGATTACAAGTGGCACAGCATAAGATACCAGATTCTCTTTCTCAAATGCCTGAAATGTGCTTAACATAGTAAATACTACTGAAAGTATCTTCTTTATGACATACATTCATTAGGAAACATTACCAATGAAACATATAGTACCTATACTTTTAGCTTACTTAAATGCTTCAGAAAAAGTTAAATATATTGAAATGAAACATTCAAATTCAGTTCTTTTGCAAAAAATGTTTCCTTCAACTATCCTAAGCAAAGTATATTGTGTTTCTGGCAGTTACGAAAATGGTTTCGGTATTTTTTTCTCGGATCTCCTCATGGATGCCTGCACAGTGTAATCAAGCTGTATGATCAGATAAAATAAGATACATAACATTGGATAGTAGAAAGAGTTGCACAAAATCTTGATATATCATTTTTAGTATCAAATAAAGATTTTTTTTGTTCACATTTCCATTTATTCTCAAGAGTGGATTTTCATCTGACCCAATTCCAAAATATAGCTAGATAACAAGTTTACACTAACACAGGAACTACTCTCTCAAGGTTTTCCTCCCCTTTTTTACCTTTTATTCAAGGTAGAATTTGAATAAGATTACTGAAAGTACTATTCCCCTTGTGCCTTCAAAATATTAATGGCAGCAGCAAGTCTTTCATAACCCATTTAAAGATCTATTCTTTGCCAGTCTTTGGAAAAGCCTTACAGAAGGCTATACCATCCCATTCAAAGATGACATAAGTGAAGTGCAGTGAGGTTAAATGATTGAGATACAAAACCACAAACCTGTCCAGCTGTAAAAATAGCAACACTTCTCTCATTCTGACCCAGGAACGCAATGCTGCTAGTAGGGAAATTATTTTCCTGTTCAGCCTTTCCTGTGGCAAGGTCAAATATGCAGTATCGAACCCAGTTCCCAGTTTTCAGAACAGCATGCACCCCTTCAAAGATACATAAAGAAAAAAGTTAATGTCTTTTACTGATGGCATCCAGTAAAAGAACTCCTAAAGCACTTTTAAAGAATTACTAATACCAACAGAGTATCTTACGGGGCAAGTCCTACTTACCTTTTGAATCTACGTTTACTGCTAGGATCTCTGTTTTTTCAGGAATACACAGCTTTTTAGGTGTCCTTTGAAAACAGTCAGGAACTTTTGGAGTTCCACCAGTTTTTACAACCTGAAAAGAAATGTAAAATTTTAAGATGCAATTAAGCACACAGTGCTGACATTTCAAAATACTGATTGTTTTCTCAATGTTTCACAAAGACATACCTGCAGTTCATCTATTCTGAGCAGCCTACAGTCTTGGAGAAGAGAAGAAGGATCAGGATCTGAATTAGAACTGCTCTGACAGTTTGCATTGCTGGAGGTGCCTGGAAATTTCACAGCAACATAAGCACCATCCACTTTTAGCACCTACAAGCAGAATACATTATAGTTTTAACAAAAGCTTTGAATAGAAACTGTTTAGGTTTGTTTGCTTCAAAATAAACCAGACCTTTATCAGGAGAAGAAAAAAGTTTATAATGATCAGTGATAAAATTCTACAGCTCTTGGTCATGAGCCTTGCTGTTTTGCTAAAATTACTGAACTCTTCACAACTTGGATATCCTAATGACTTCATAGGCATCCTGAATCAGATTAAAGGTCCCCCCACTTCAACATCCTATGTCCAACAGGAACCAGCACCAACTGCCTAGAGAAGCTCCTACTGATACTTCCCTGGTGTCTTTCCAGCTTCTGGAAACAGCAGGACAACTTCATGTTTAATAGCCTGAACAGACCTTTCTCTTATTAATTTGTTCAATCACTTTTGAAAATAAACACTATTCTTGTGGCAAAAAGTTTAAAACATTAGCTAACAATTCAACAGAAAACATCTACGCTGAGCCTCTTAGGTCTTTAAGTGCTCTTAGCTCTTGTACTACAAAGAAACAGGAAATCACTCCCTCCCCCTCCCCCCATCTACATTTTTAAAGCCTCTGTTGCAGAGTCCTGCTGCTAATTCCTCAAGATGACCGTGCACAGTGGAAAAAAGAAGTGTTGGTGTATGAGTCTATTACTTATTCCTTACACTCAATGATAAAGTTCTCCACTCAGTCCCTTAGGACTGAAGGATACAGACAAATCTACCCAGACACACTTCATGCATCTGTGTCTTTCTCTGCCCCCCAAGGCAATGGAAGTTATTCAACCCCACACTGACACAGTCATTTCTGAGACTGTGAGCCTCTCTAAAGAGTTGCTGCCATGCATATCTAATCAGAACTGTCAAAATAGGCTTCCTTGATAAAGAAACATCTTCTGCTATCACCAAACAGCAAAGCTCTTTGAGTTTCCAGTTGAGACCATATTTTCTCAAAAGGAAAACAAAGCTAAGAGGGAAGGGGGCAGGGGGAAGGACAGAAAATGGTTTAATTTTGAGTAGAAATAAGATCTTGGTATGCTCTCAGTCTTGATCAAAACTAGATACAAGCAACTATCAACCTTGATCAGGCCCTAATTTCTCAATAGTTTCGACACAGAAAGTGCTTACAAAGCAATATTAACGATCTAGACGTAATCAACTTTATCTAACATGTCCCAACAATAAAAACCATCACTCAAATTTTCAAGGTATTGTAGGTTATAAAAATACAGGCATTTCCATGTTTTCTCCCAATTTCTCTAGCTAGGTGCAGCCTATCAAGCATACTAGAGAAAGTATTAGCAGATTTTTGTAACAAAGATTATTGCGGTTCCTAGTTCTAGTAGTAGAGCATCACTGACAGCTGTAAGAATACTACCCAAAATTTTCAACAATCAGACCTAGCCAAAAGATTCATGAACATTAACTCTGATCTAGACTATACAAAGACAGATTTCTGTTGAAACTCACAAGACAACACTCTAGACAAAAGTCATCATTTGGTAAAGCAATTTAATCAAGGTACATTAAGATAGAATCACAGAATCATTTTGGTTGGAAAAGACCTTTAAGATCATCAAGTCCAACCATTAACCCAGCACTGCCAAGTCCAACCACTAAACCGTGTCCCGAAGCATCACATCTACATGTCTTTCAAATACCTCCAGCAATGGTGACTCAACCACTTCCCTGGGCAGCCTGTTCCAGTGCTTGACAACCCTTTTGGTGAAGACATTTTTCCTAATATCCAATCTAAACCTCCCTTAGGGCAACTTGAGACCATTTCCTCTCATCCTATCACTTGGTACTTGGGAGAAGAGACCAACCCCCACCTGGCTACAACCTCCTTTCAGGTAGTTGTAGAGAGCAATCAGGTCTCCCCTCAGCCTCCTTTTCTCCAGGCTAAACAACGCCAGTTCCCTCAGCTGCTCCTCATAAGACTCGTTCTAGACCCTTCACCGGCTGTTTTTAAGGTAATCAGACTAACTTGTAAACCTGCAATCACTTGCCAATGCTTCGATCACAGCTTCTAGTCTGACATGTAGATTTATTGGTTTTATTTATTTTAATTAGTAAATACTGCCAAAAACGCTTTGTGAATTTGGGCTGTTGCTGAGAACAGAAGATTCTAAATGGTCAATGTCTAGCAGGGCATATGAAATCTTGTTTATGAAGCTTCAAATTTATAATCAGAGGGGGGCGAGGGGAAGAAACACACCTTAAGAAAAGGCACAATCCCCAAATATTTAACATATCCTATCTCCATAAATAAAAGTTTTCTTCTACATGCTTTGTGGCTGCTTTTAGTGTTCTCACCTACATCACATTTCGCTTACATCACTTTTCACGTGTTCAAAGAAATGCTGACAGTTTTTAAAGTGCTGGAACTCTTTCAGAGTCCACATGCCAATTTTTTTTTCTTTCCCATTTTGTGGTTCAAGAAGAAAATCATAAACCTTTAAAAACTGGAAAATATGTTTATTAAGATTTGGTGAGAAGAAATTCACCTCTTCAAAGGGGAACTAAAATGCAGTTCTTTAGTTAAACAGTTACTACTACAGCTATTGGCTGTTACAGAGAAAGAAAATAAAATTATCCATTGATGTAGCAGGCAACCAGGAGCTTGAGTGAAACACTTGATAGCAATTGTGCATAGAAAGCTCCAAAGCAGAGATGTAGTATAATAGGCTGGCACTAAACAAGATAAATGAGCAACATCCACATGCCTCTAACTGAAATTATATGAGTCTGAATTCACTGAAAAACACATTAACAAAAATAAAATGCAAGAGCTTAAAGATTTAGACACTTTAGCTTACAGAACTAAAGTACTTACACTGTTCATATTGCTAATGGAAAAGTCTCATCAATTATAAAAATATATAAAAATATAAAAATATATAAAAATAAGCATTTTACTGAACTATATATACAAATGTTTGCCTTATTAGGACTAAATTAGAAGAACTTAATCAAACAAATGAAAAAAGCAAGCAACAAAATTAAAGTTTAAAGATTTTTTCCAAAAGCAAAATATCTTTTTAGAGTATTTTCAAATACAATATAACAAGATTTGATGTTTCTTTTCAATGGAAGAAAAAAATGAATTGATAAACTGAAACAGCTGAAACATGGTAATATTTTTAAAATGAAAGAGGGTAGATTTAGATTAGATATAAGGAAAAAATTCTTCCCTGTGAGGGTGGTGAGGCACTGGAACAAGTTGCCCAGAGAAACTGTGGCTGCCCCCTTCCTGGAAGTGTTTAAGACCAGGTTGGATGAGGCTTTGGGCAACGTGGTCTGGTGGAGGGTGTCCCTGCCCATGGCAGGGGGGTTGGAACTGGATGATCTTTGAGGTCCCTTCCAACCTAAACTATTCTGTGATTCTCTGAACATATGTGTTATCTCCTTTACCCTTACTATCTACCCATTGCCACACTCCTTTAAACCACAATGCCAAAGCATACAGATTGGCAGAAAATATTCAACTGCAGTCCCTTCCTCAAAAGAAGGTGGAGGCAGGTCCTGAGACCTGCTTCTCCTCCCCTGTTCCCTCTTACGGTTGTTCATTTAAAATCACATTACCAATAGGCTGAGTAGCCTCTAAAAATAACAAAGTTGACTACCAGCACTTGGGTCTTTCAGACACAAACCTGTTTAGATCCACTGGTAATCTCTAGAATCTTTCCCTCTCCAGAATCACCATATTCCCTCTCAAGACACAGCAGCAGCAGATCAGGGAAAACACATTTTTTATTTATCCAGTCTCCTTGTTGGAATGGAAGAAATTTTAACACTGCAGAAAAGGCTTCTACCTCTACTCTCAAAGTAGAATGAGCACTTCCAAAGAAATACTGACACAATTTTTAAAATACTCAACTTCGAAGGATTAAAACCAGATTCCTAATAAGGATTAGGTAACTCTTCTGGGACTATATCCAGCCTGAACTCTTTCATCTTATCCTTCTCATTGGAAGGCTTCAATCTCAGACAGAAATCAAATAAAAATCAAAGTTCAAGTGACTGACTGAAATAATACAACACAAAGTACAAGTTAAAGAACAAACTACTCAACTGAAATTTGTGTTTCACAAAATTCCTAGGACTGATAAGCTTTCTGAGGATAGGAACTATAAAACTGGTAATACACAGAAGTCTCACCTGACTGAGGATGACTTTGATGAACAGAGGCAGTTTGGGGACGCCTTGAACACTGCCAATGGAAAGTCTCCAACCAAAACAAACTGCAGCTGCCAAAGAAGAAAAAAGCAGCTCCAACCCAGGTTCCCTACCCTTTTGTTCTAACAGTGGTTCCAGATAAGCCATTCCAGAAGAGGAGATCCAGAAGCTAATGTGGGTAAGCAGAATATCCCAAAGTGCTTAGGATGGACAAAACCAGCTTCTATACCTCCGATACCAGTGAGCTGTAACAAAGGCTTATTTCAGTCCATCTCTTTTCTAAACTACACTGAAAGAAGACTCCATCAGATTTCTCACCACCGCAGAAAACAGAAGAGATGAGTGTTGGGCTTTTTCATTCCATTGGTCTTCCAGGACAGAGATCAGTTTTTTGTTACTCTTACTACTTACTACTTCAGATCTGAATCATTACATAAGGCAAGATTTTTGGCCTCGCAGATCAATTAGTTTAGTGCAATTCACTTCATGTGTGGTCAAAAAACATATGCTAAATTACCAGCGTGTATTTTTCAAAGATGTTCCAATATTCAGATGCTCCATGAATACATATTTTACTCAATAACAGCACTTTGAGAGAAGCTAAGTGTTGTTCTATTGACACCATGCTTTATAAACATAAAGTACTTAAAACAATGCTTCAAAGCCTTTCTAATTTTCTCAAACACTAAAGGTAACAAACTCCCAGGTTATGTAGGAATAGTATATTCTCATGCAGGATGCTCAGGCCACTGAGGCCATCCATATCAATACATCAAGTATGGGACTTGTTCGAACATCATTCAGTAAACAAAAGGCCATGGAAGACCAGATGAAGGTATATCTGGGTAGACTCCAAAGGGTTGAGCTTCTTAACCCATGAAGTCTTAATAATATGGGTTTGGGCTCTTATGTTTTTGCAGTCTGAACCTCTGTACACATTCAAAAATTATTTATGCACAGAACAGTCAGACTGTTCAGAATTCAAATCATCTTTGCACTTAATTCAACTCACAACAAGCTGAATTACAAACATTACTGTTTCACAATGAACAACATGAGCTATTCTGGAGCCTGTAGGAGAACACTGCAAAGAGTAACCCTTCTGCAGACCGAAGTGCCTTCAGTCTTTTTCATACAATCACACAGCTGATCCAAATTAGAAACAGACCATATAACAAGGCATAAACTGTATTTCTGTCTTTAAGCTGAATGCTGCTAAGCAAAAAAAAAAAAAAATATGGCTTTGTCTGCTGGATTCTATCTAAACTTTAAAGATAAAGTGTTACAAAACTGTAAAAGGAAAAAAGTGAATGACCATATACATCAGTGGAAAAGGACAGCATGCTTTATGAAGAAAAAAGGCATCTTTGCCTTAAATGACTGATATAGAATAGACTCAGCACCAGTAACTCCATTCAGAAGACAGCCCACTTACTGGTTTTAGCACTTCAGTGAAAATATCAACATATAAAAATTCAAGCTCTTCTATATTTATTACAATAGTTCTTCTTGACGCAGTGCACAAAGATATACACCTTTACAACTGTATACAGAAATAGTAAAACAGTCTCTGTCCTGAAAATCCTAGAATCTAAACCAGGAAGGACAGATAAGAACAACAGGGGCTTTCCCAAAGCTGGTATGAGAGGAGAACAACAGTTTCAGCAACTTCAACTAAAGGGTCAAAACCTCATTTACAGAAACTGAAGTGTTTCAATGAACTAAGTTGCTCCACACTCCCTTTTGCAGAACTGGCCCAAACTTGATAATGAAAATTCATTGCAGGCCTCCTCCTTTCAAAGATATTGCTCAAGGCAAATCTTCCACTCCTGCACAATTACAGCCATTAAGGATACAGGTAAAATAGCCTGACTAATCCAACTGCCTTCTGTTGAACAGTTATTTCCTCTTCTGATAACCTTTTTTTTTTTTTTTTTTTTTTAAATCTTCTATGAATCAAGTAGAAGGCAATCCAACCTTTTCATTTTGTGGAAAACCTTTATTGGCTTTCCTGCTGCTCTTATTTTTGAAAAGCATAGCAGAGAACAGTCTAGATGACCTAATCCCTCCTAACATCACACAGCAATGCCAAAGGAGAAATGGAGTATTCTCCTCTATAGCACTCTTAGTCAAAGTTTTACTAGAGAGAAAAAGAAAAAAATACAAGGACCAAACAAACCATTTTCCTGGAGTAATAAATCAAATAACTTTATAGTCATATTAATGAAGCATGTTATTTCTAATCAAAACATTTCTGTTCTTTGGTTGCAGAGCATGACATTCACCCAAACATTCAGCTGATGTGTATGTAAAAGTCAGCCACAACGTGTAAATTTTCAGTTTCACTGGACTTGTGGGAGCTATTGCTCAAGTCACCAGAAATATTCTTTTGGATAAAACCATATCTGCTTTTCTTAATATTGTGGTTCAACTTAAAGTACCAGAATGTTATTTTTTAAGATTCAGCAAGTTTTATTCACAACGCATTCAGTCTATTACTATCAATGTGTTACAGACAAATAAAAATCAACAAAAGTCATACCAGTCAGAAACGTTCTCAAGCATCCCCAAAACTGTGATTCTTTTAACAGTTAGCTTATCTAAAAGGAAATTTTTTTTTTCCTCTCCAAAGACGGTGGGACAGTGTATTTTAGACAAACCTTGCCAACAGGAACATTCTTAACGTCTTCCACAAACACAACTTCCCTCAGAGACCACTGCTCTTCATTCACTTTCTCCTCCTCTTTTGGGGCAGGAGTAGATCGTCGTCGTTCTGAGACAAAAAAGTAATTACCAAAAAAAAAAGACTTGAAATATTTAATCAAAGCATCGAAATGCAATGTTCGGTAAACACCAAACCTCCCCCCCCCCCAAAAAAATTTATCAACCGTCAAATCTAGACTTTAACAAGAATCTGACTTTAGAACCCCCTAAAGTCAGAGCTACCTAACAGTATACCATGCCACTTTCATGTTTTTCTATTAAATTAGCGCTAATAAAGCCTATCTGATAAACAAAGCCATTTTTAAGGAAATTTAAGCAAAATAATTAAAATACAATAAATTGGTTTGGCAGGGCTCAGATATTCATGCTCTAAGTATCAAGGCTGACATCGTAAGATCTTTCATTCAGCTCTGCTTGTGCTTCATATCACCCATACAAAAAGTCTGCTTGTCCACTAGGTATGGATTGTTTGGTAAACGTCTAGACGAGTAGCAAATGAGGCAGAAAATAGTTATTTGGGCTAACAGCAATTACAATACAGTTAGATTTGCTGCAAAGATATTATCTGAACAGTAACTGTAGTACACTCAGGATCAAATTTAAATACATAACATGGCTAAATTAACACTGACGAGAACCTTTAACCTCCTGAATTGAGGACATCGTACAATTAATATTATCAACATATTTAAAGTAAGAAGCAGGGAACTTCTAAGCTAACTGTGAAATTGACTTCAAATACTAGTTCAAAATCCCAAGCAAAGTTATAGTCATTGAAAAATTACAGTTGAAAGAACTGCAAAAAAGAAGACATCAGTAGCAAAAGACTCTACTACTAAAATTAATTAGTACTGCAGATCTGAGCATACAAGATTCTCGGTCACTGAAAGAGGCCATTTGATTCTCTAGGTGAACGCTTCTTAAAATTGCGGTGTATGAGCAATTAGAAGAAACAGGAGCAGAGAGATGATTTCTCTGCTTCTGTATGTTAGTAAAGAACATCTAGGTTTACTTTATGTAATAGTTGACAAGCTACTGCTTTATGCACTGAAGTTCACCTGCAATGCAAGCTGTACAACAACAGTTCAAGCTTAAAAGGAATTTTCCAAAAGAAGTTCAACTTCTGGGCTGTAAAAAAACCCCTCACTATCACATTGCAATTAAACATAAACAAATTTATCTTCAGACTTCCTCTTGATCACCTCCTGAAAGATACTTCGGATTCTGAGAACTAAGTGTTATGCTTGGTTAGATACACCTTACATCAAGTAATCACTGCTCATACTAATACCTCTAAATTTAACACTGATAATTCACTGATTATCTAAAGTCTATTACAAAAGCCTTTACATATATTGCACTTCAGGCTGAAAGTCCAAAAAGGATTCTGAAATTAGTACAGAATCTTTGTAGAACTGCCTTTTATGAAAACTTCTTATCTACACACTATTTTATGTTACTATGAGCTACACATCACTTACTATATGGCATTGATGCACTGCTTGCTATTGAAGATGCATCACTACAAGTGGAAGCTGGGGATGGTGGAGGACCCATCTCAGTTTTCACAGGTTCCTGTTTGCTTTCAGGTCTAGAATAAAAGGTGTTACTTAGCATGAAAAAAGAAAAAAGGTAAGATCTTTTCCGTGACAATTGTCAAAGTGTCAGTGTGTCCCAGCCATGTTCCTTTAATAATACTTTAATGAAATAACTCCATACTTGCAAACAATCACCTTAACTGACAAGGCTATACATCTAATGTTGGAAATGGTGCTATCCTGCTTAATCAGGGATTAGCTTTATAACATTAACAGAGCACAATACAAATTTACAGAAAATAAACATCCTTAGATGCACTTCATTTGAAGACAGGAAGAATTATTAGCTTTATACAGTAACCTGAAAAGCTAGAACTGCTAAATTTTTTCAAGTCTTTCCTGAAATGGTTTAAATCTGGTTTAAGAAGCATTTAAATGGCAATTGTCAACCAATGATTTTTTTTGCAAACTATGGAGGCACTGAAACAGGTCTCTCAATGCCATGAAGAAGGGCCTGAAAACAGTTAGTTCCATAACAAAACCACTTTCAGTTATTCAAATATAAAATCCTGGAAACTTTATGAAACACTGCAGGAAATTCTTCATCTAATATTCCTTCTGCATTTCACATTTCTATAGTGGTTTCACACAACTGAGACGCCTTTCCTGCAGTGAACATTTGTGCATGTTTAGCAGAGTTTACAAGAAAGCTAGGATCTTATAAAGAAGGGAGAAAGTTCAACCTGATAAAAACCATTTCAAGAGAATATCAAATCAATGTTCTGTGTGTATGCGTGTGTGTTCTCAACACTTACTTTGCCTCAGTAGTTTTGCTAGCTTTCTCCATGTTTTTCAAGCTCTCGGGTGACCGAAGCTGAAATCGACAGCTGTCATTCATGTTCCAAACAGATTCCATTAACACACCCACTTTAGGAATTCCAGCACTGATTGAAAAAGCAACTGCTCCAGCATGATAGAGGGGGTTATTTCTTAAACACACCTACAGATAGAAATATTTATTTCTATGAGAACAATGGATTATACTGAAGGAAATCATATATGTATGCATTTTCTTGCTGACATATGTAGTAGTGAAAAAATAAGAAAACTTATGAAACTAGATGAAAAGGAAAGTCAGCATGATGTACTATGCAGTTTGCTAAGAAAACAGAAGCTGTTGTGCAATTCACAGCTGAAAGCAATGACTTTAGCAGTGCAACTGTTTAATATCTAGTATCTGGATGCTCAACCACAAAAGGGACAATTCATCCAAAAACAAAGACTCATCCCAGAGTCGATAAGAATGGATTGGGAACCAAAGGAAATGTGCTCTCTGGGAAGGAGCTGTTTTGTCTCATATTAGTTCTAACACTAATCACAAAAAGAATTCTACACTTCTGTGTCAGCTGTTAATATTTTTGGTAAAGGCCTTGAACCAAAGGCCTATCCCACTGCATAAACAAACCCAGACTCTAGTAGTAGTGCAGGCACTTACATGCCAAATCACTTACAATGATATGTGCACTACTGAGAATCGTATTTCTATACTTACTTTCTCTCAAAATACAGAATCAGTAGGTAGGTTAAAACAGAAGTACTTTGTACGAGTACAGCTTGTTACTCCGTGTTTGTAGCAATAATCATACTTGTAAAACAATAACAACACTAACAGGACATATCAATTTAGTCATGTAATTAAAACATACTATTTTAATTCCATATTATTAATACAAGTTTTGTGCATAACAAGAATACAACCTAAATTGTTTGTTTTTAAGAATGGGCTGTAAGCTCATCATATAGCAATGTAAAAATGCCACTTGTGACAGTTGCACTTGCCTGGGTTCCAACAGTTATGTTTGGCATAGAGGAGATACCGGCACTAGACTTCGGCTTTTTATTTTTTGCTCTCGCCTTTTCTAGCATTTTCTTCCTTTGGCTGAAAGGAACTACACCCCTGTGGAAAAATGCATATAATTTTAAAAAAGGCTATGAACGAAATGCTGTTTATAACTTTGAATAGTTTATTCCTTCTGCTTAATATAGCCATGTCATCTTTGCCAAAACCTCAAAGTATTGTAGAAATGAAATATTTTTCTATATTCACCCCCACTTTCCAAATTCATCTCAACTGGCCAATTTATTAGGAGGAGGAGGAAGGAGAGCATGTAAGATACGTCACTGCCAAACGGCTTTCCCTGTAGTCCAAAATGTTTCAAGACTTCTGTCGCAGAGGGTATGCTCCAGTCACAGCCTTCGAGTGGCAGGTTGTCCCCTCTGAACTCGAGGATATCTTTCCCATGACTAGTGGTAATTTCCACAATTTGCAGTCATTGGGGAACAGGATAAGGTTTTTTTATTTTTAAATTTTAAAAGCCTCGCTTTCTTTCTGGGGACATGGCTGAAGGAGTCTAGGACTCTTATGACAGGCTAAAGCTGCAAGAGGGGGAAAAAAGGACACTTCTTCTGTAATTGGATACACTCAGTTTAGCTGCAAATAACACCTATGTATGCAGTTAGGCACGTTTGTTATTTTGATACTTCATGTTTTAGCCAGTGGGTTATAGAGTTAGATGCTTTTATTTGAAAACCTCCTTCATGTTAAGTGTAACATGAATAGCATCAGTCCTGTGCAATGCTGGAAATGGAAATCCTGTCCACTGTACTACAGACCATTGTGACTAAGGATATCAATAGTAACAGAAGCTTCTGTCTACATCAATCTGATTAACATAAAATCACCACTGCTGACATTTAACCCTTCCCAGAAAGGATATCTTGATTAATAAATAAATTTCTTTCAAAGATTACATAAGAAGTTTTTTTTATATATTGCACTGATTATTCTAAAAGCAGTAAAAATGGCAGATTGTAATAGCCAGGTATCTTCAATGTTACGGCTTATTAGTTTCTATACTAAGAGTAATTTCTCTGATGTATGTCAGCCGTAACATAATGAAAGGACCAAGAACCAGAGAGCTGTAATTTTGAGATTTGGGACTAGAAGTTAGAATAAAATACAGCTGTGTTTAAGTTTACTAGTCTAGCTACAATTCTACTTAAATATTTTCCAGAAAATTATTAGAATTTGGAAGCTGTTTTATAGAATCAATTTTCAGTACTCTGATTTCAAACTCATCACCAAGTATTTAACTCATCCATGCCTAAAAGCTACTTGAGCTTTGGGCAGGGTATGTAATACAAGGACTCCTGACACACTGACAAAAATAATGCATCCTGACAATGCAGTATTAATATTTGATGAAATCATTTAAAATAGAAATTAATTTCAGAGCTCTCTTGGGAATGTTATTTTTGAGGTTTGGGGTTTTCTTGGGTTATTTTATTTTAAAATAGGCTTAATTATCAAATTGTTAGTTAAAATATTTTAACTAAGATTTCATATTTTACAATGTTTAAAAGGTGTTATATTTTAACAACAAGCTCCAGAGGGAGCATCTGATGTTATTTCTCCTTTCTTTAAGATTTAGATCACAAACGAACAGACCAATTTTTCCTAGCAGAGCCTGACAGAAGAATGTGGACCTCATATGTGGGTAAGTTTGTTCCATATTTATAATCTGAAAAAGGCCTGAAAGGCATAAAGAAGGTTATTCTGTGTAGTACTGATATACCTGAATACTAAAACATTTATACGCATCTCCTAAAAGAATAACCTTATTCTCTTAAAGATGTTATAACTGGATCCAAAAGCTTTAGGCGTTAAAAGAAGAGAATAAATATACTTTAAAAAGGGAACCTAAGCTCAAACACAGAGTTAAACGACTCAGAACTACTGTGGTTCAGTAATTTTGCAATGTTTCTCAGAGCCAAGACCACGAAGAAATCCACTGGATCTACAGTGTTGTACATAAACACAGTATTTACTTACCACCAATACAAGTTGTTCTCTAGTTGAGCACACGTATAAAGAGCACAACAATGTAAAGAAACGATCCGTTCTCCCTGAAGCTCCGAGTATGTCTGTGCAGTGTGTTCTAACTTAGAAGCTACAGAGCTTAAAGTTTCATCTACCCACGTAGCAACCTAAGAGAAGGGAAGAAAGGAACAGAGAAGGTAGGGGAACAAAAGAAAAAAGGTAAGTTGCCCCTTAGTTGCACCATAATGTAATATTTAATGGTTTTGAAAGCAAAAAAATAAAACGAAACAAACAAGATTCCCTTTGGGATTTTATCCCATACCACCTTTTCTTTCCCCAGAAAAGAGCTTTTCAGGAATTCTTCCCCTCTATTTCCAGTCCCCAACAAAAACAAAAAAGGTAAAAAAAAAAATACAGAGAGGCATCAAAAATACTTCAACAAGTGCATATACTTTACCAAATCAGTTTTGAGTTCACTCTTAACTGGGCAGAAAAGTATATTTTAGATAACTTATTTTAAAGCACTGAAAGCTTCAATGTTCTTAGTTTTTCTAGTAAACATATAAAGAACATTAACAAGCTTCTCTATTCTTAAACCAGTGTCAGCTTCTACTGTAAGAGCAAAAAGTAATTTCAAAAAGTATTTCAGATAATCAGGTAAAACAGATATCTTTTCACTGTTTCAGCTGTAAATCTGCCGTATTTTTTTTAACCTTTTTGCATTTTTACAAAATGCCAGTTGGGTTTCTTTTTTGTTTTTTACATCCACATAGAGGAAAAGAAACAGAATGAACAAACGATTTAAGTACTTTCTACTACCGATGATTCTGAAGAATCAACTTCTCCATAATATACTGCAAGTAACTGAAAAATTGTCAAATTGAACACCCAGCACACATCTCATACCTTGTTATTTTCAGTGGCAACAGTTGCTCTAATACTATTTGCAGAAAGGAGCACTATCTTTTCATTGGTTAATCCCAAGAACATGGCTCGTGGATGATGTAGCGAAGGATTCTTTGGAAACAAACAAACAAACAAGTTTAGATATTCAAAGCATATAAATCATCCTGAAGGTAAGCTTTTAAAGATGTACCGTACCTGTGCATTTCTGTAAGGCTCTGATTCACTCCACTTCCATTGATAGAGTTCTCCTTTACTGCTAACAGCCACAAGCTCAGAATACAGAGCTCCAATAGAAATGAACTTTGTTCCATCCTACAAATACAGAAATACAAAGTCTAAGACAGCAATATTATAAATATATATATAAATGCAAAAAATGAACTTGTAACTTTAAAGTTTTTTTTCAGAGTTCCCATGAACATTTAATTTGAAAATAAAGATGCATCCAGCTTGTCTCAAGCTCAGCATGCACACACACACACACACAAACATTATTGCTTCTGACAGAGCGAGGGAAGAAAGAAATAGGTATTATTTTCCTGAAGTTTATCAATACATTTACATGACAATTAACTTGGACGATTTATTAAGAGCTTGCACAACAGTTTAAGCACACAACACTGCTCGTGGAATTAAAGATGGGAAGATCTCTTGACTTCTGACATTTAAAAATAAAGTTTCCCTCTAAAATTCTGGCTTTTTGCAATGAACAAAAACCCAACGTAATTCCATTCCTAAGTATATTCATGAAGAGATCTTCGAACTACCTGAGAAATCAACTTCAAATTCAGTGCCTCATCAATTAAACAATTCTTATCTTTCACTTCTGAAGATAAATACACAACAGCAAACAAGATCAAGTTTAAAAAAAAAAAAGTCAGCGTGCTACATGTCATATTAATGCCTCATTATGACCTGACATGCTGGAAAAGCTTCTAATTATGGGTTATTCCCCCTCCTCTCCTTTTCTCCTTGTTTGACATTTTATCAAAATTCACATGGCACCTTTCTATGACTTAGATGGTACCATTTTGCTCAATAGCTTCATCCTGTCCCTCGCCCAGATCTCACAGCCCTGTTTTCCCCCCCTCTTACATTTGGATGTATATCAATGTTGCAGCTACTACCTAACAGTTACAATCTCACTTTTTCCAAGTTCAGGTTCCCCCTTGCATTGAAACCGATCTCAAACAACAGACCTGTGAATTTGAGTGATTTCACAAAACATTTACTTGTATTTACTGAGAAACATTTGTAAAGCCTGTCATTTCGCTGCTCCTCAGCAAATGCACCTATAGGACAATCATGCTCTTTCTAAACTTCGTCACAACTGTAAGTTCCCTTCCACTTAAGGGACAATAAAGTTTTTAAAAAATGAAAAAAAACAACTTAAACTAGTATAAAATCAACTGCTGTCTTCTAGGGCTACAAATCTGAAAGACAGGCACATGATCTCTAGTCTTCTCTGTAGTAATTTCCCAGATCAGTATCTTTAGCTGCCTCTCTTAGATTACGTTTAAGCCATTCAACCATCTGATGGGAAGCTGAACTCTTGTCAGACCGTTAAAAAAAGCCCACATTTATCTGTCCCTTAAATGAAGGGGTGTTTCTTTCAGCTACAGAAGTTTACAAGTACAAACATTTTTTGTTTCATAAATCTGGGGTCACGCTATTTTTTATTTTTTTTTTTTACTATTTTCATGCCCAGAAGTGCACATTTCAAAAGGTGCAAATGTGTCCTTGAATAACACAAGATTCAGCAAATCTCTTGCCAGCAGCTCAAATTGTTCACCAGTATTTTGGGAAAGAAGAGAAAGAAGGCAGCAGGAAAGGACAGAAGCAATCACAAAACAATTCCCTTTTATACCCCGATAACAGGATCTAGAATTAGTTAAATCATAAAAGAATGATTTTGCTCTGGAGGGCATCTACCAACACAGCACAGAGGTAGCACAAATGCTTATCTGTGTCATGATTAATACTTGCCATCGTATAAATACTGCATATTCTGAGAAAGAACTGCCAGCAGAACCTACAGTAGTCTGATGAGATGCATCTCTACTTCATCAGCATAAATGAATCTTCAGAAGTTAAGTATGGAAAGCAATTAATTTTTGCTCCAAGACAGTATCGTTATGACCTTTAATCTTGCTAATATGTTTTACAGCTTTTTATAAACAAACAATTTTATACCACTAGCTCAACACTAAAGAGACTTGCCATTCAATATTTTTCTCTCCCTTCTATCAAAATATTAGTAGTTGTGATCTACAAGTCAGGACCAACGCTACATACACCTCCATAAGGCCATTCAAAAGACTAACAGCGCAAGGCTGCATGACCATGACAGCTCTGATTCTGTACCTGGAGCCTTATGTGTTCCACTATAAATTCTGACTTCAGACCAGAGAAATTACATACTTGAAGATGATGTAGATTGCTGACAAAATCTTGTATCTCAACAGTTAAACAGAATATATCTACTTGAACAAACTAAAGGCTCAGCTTGTACCTAACTGCAGTCTAGCAGGAAAAACATGGCCATACTAGAGCGGCTCTGATGTGCATGGCATAATGTTGATATGTGGCAGTGTAGACTAACAGTACTACAGTCCAATGAGATTTGAACTATGAGAAGAATTCATACATTGATTTGAATCCTCAAGCAGCTGATTTCATTTATTGGGTGAAGAAAACTATGCATCATGTCTCAACATCATTAGTCTCAGAATATGGGTGAAATTGATACATTTGTGAAGACTGTCAGCTTTCCAAAAGTTTCACCCATTCCTCTCAGGTTGGTACTTTACCTCCCATAAACGCACCTCATCACGGACTGAATATTTGCAACCAAATTATTTTCTAACAATTCTTCACATACTTTAATCTCTCCCCTAGCTTACTGTCTTCTTCCATTAATGTTTCAAGATCTCCTTTCCAATTTTCAAAATGGAAGAAAAGTCTGAACTGGCCTCTCAGCTAAATTATCTGCCTTATGATTCACCTTGAAGAATTTCTGTTGGAAAATACCACTACCAAAACTTCAGAGTGGGGCTATAGCAAGAAAGATGCAGAACAATTTCTTACGAATGTTCAGCTGAAAGACAGGATGAAAAGTTTAACTACTTTTGGATAAAGATGAAAGGTCTTTCCAGAAAGACACCTTCATTTAATTGGAAGCTAGAATTTACATGAGTGCATATGCAAACAGGTCGCTTGGAAGAAGTTCAGTATATTTAAATTGAACAAGCATGCAATTAGATATCACAGCAAGCTAATTCCATAAAAGATGCCCAATAAAAGACTGCAATAATCATCGTGGGGCAGGATCTGCCAAGTTTGCAAACAACAAAAAAAATCCTATGCAGGAAAAAAACCCAAACCAAACCCAAACTAATTTAGTAACTAAGTTTCAGGGCCAGAGAGAAAAATGGAGTTAACAGGAAAAATATTCTTGAAGTAGTTAATTAAAAAAACCCATAAACCAATCAACCAAAAAACCCCACCAAAAGCACAAACGAAAACCAGAACAGTAATAATGGTCATAATAACGTTACCAAAACACAGCAGTGGAAATAAAAAAATACAAGTTAGTATTCCAAATCTAAGCTACATTTATTCTTTGATGCTAAAACCCCTGAAATCTCTATCTACTCAAGCTAGATAACTATGACAAAAGCAAGAGGGACAGAAGCTGCCAATTTTCACCAACAGAGCAGTTCAACATTACTGGCTAAAATAATAAAATCACACTTTAGACAGAAAAGGTCTGGTTGGGAGAGCAATTATTAGACAAACATTCTTTTTAGGTATCTTCATTTCTCAGTTTGAATACTGGAATGAAGATGATAGCAGCTAAAGGTGAGCAGCTGTAAGCAGAAATAAGCCTCTAAATCCACCTCCCTCTTCAAGCTCTCTATCTATATTTAGTCTGAAAGGAAGAAACAGAGACATAGAAAAAGAAAGCATGACATATCGAAATAACAACCTCATAGATACTGCAGACAGATAACACTAGAAGGATACCCCAAGTCCATAAAATCTGGTCTAATAAACATAGATTATCACTTCCATTCCTAGGAAGTTTTTTGGCTTGTTTGTTTTGGATTTATTTTGTTTTTAAAGACACTTCCCTAAGTATCTAGGTCGTTAACAAAAAAATGACTACAGATACCCAGTTAGCAACATACAGCTAGTGTTCCTATTAGTCTTATATATCATGTGGGAATTACTTCTTGCATGAAAATGGAATTAGGGTTACAAAGAAAACCAGCTAATCAAAGCCAAAGGGATTCTGAAGGAGCAATCAATACTGATTTTAAGTTACTGGTCAACTCAAAACACAATTGCAAATAAATGTCAACTTTCACTTTTCTTGCTTAAAAACCTGATCCACTCAAACTGAAAGTATCTCTGGGAATACTAATACCAATCCAAAAAAAAAAGTTTCCTTTCCTTGGGGGTATTGATTGATGAGAAGCTCAACATGAGCCGGCGCTTGCAGCCCAGAAAGCCAACCATGTCCTGGGCTGCATCAAAAGAGGTGTGACCAGCAGGTCGAGGGAGGTGATCCTGCCCCTCTACTCCGCTCTTGTGAGACCCCACCTGGAGTACTGCGTCCAGCTCTGGGGGCCCCAGCACAGGAGAGACATGGAGCTGTTGGAGAGAGTCCAGAGAGCCACGAAGGTGATCAGAGGGCTGGAGCACCTCTCCTATAAGGACAGGCTGAGAGAGTTGGGGCTGTTCAGCCTGCAGAAAAGGCAGCTCCAGGGACATCTAATTGCGGCCCTCCAGTACCTGAAGGGGCCTACAGGAAAGATGGTGAGGGACTGTTTATGAGGGAGTGTAGTGACAGGACAAGGGGGAATGGCTTTAACTTGAAGGAGGGTCGATTTAGATTAGATGTTAGCAAGAAATTCTTCCCTGTTAGAGTGGTGAGGCACTGGCACAGGTTGCCCAGAGAGGTTGTGGAGGCCCCATCCCTGGAAGTGTTCAAGGCCAGGTTGGGTGGGGCTTTGGGCAACGTGGTCTAGTGGAGGGTGTCCCTGCCCATGGCAGGGGGGTTGGAACTGGATGATCTTTGAGGTCCCTTCCAACCCTAACCATTCTAGGATTCTATGATGAAGGACAGTTTAAATTGCTTCATGAGTTTCCCATTGCCTATTAAATGCTTTGTACACCAAAGTAAGAAAAGAAGAAAAAGAAAAAAACCCAAAGTTATGATCAACAGCAGTGCCTTCAAAACACATGGAGAAGAAAAGGAAAACTGTAACAACAGAAGCGCAGCTATAAGGGTGTTACTAGTTATTTATAATTTTCCTAAGTGCATAATAAAGAATATGCTTTATTACATTATCTCACATAAAATGAGATGCAATATTCGAAAAGGAAACACAGAGTATTTCTTTGGAAAAAAACAAACAGATCTATTGCACAGCATGCAAATAAAATAGTAAAAAAAAAATTCAATACCTTATCTGGCCACCACTGCAAGTCTTCTCCTAAAGAAACAGGACTTTGAACAGGTGTATTCTTCTTGTCCAGGTTTGGTTCCCCTTCCTTACTTGTAGAGCCTCTTTCATTATCAAATGAGGCTCCATCAAGCCACCTTCGTTCACGCAAACGTAAAACGGACTCACGTTCACGCAACAGCTCAGAGTCTCTCTCTAAGGGAAGAAGGAGAACTGGTATGCAATTGGGTCACACCAGTGGGATAAAAGTAAGCCACTCTCTAGTAAAGACCCTTCAGGATGCAACTATCAGCAGTTAAATCTACTCACACAGATTAAAAAAAGTCCTGACATGCAACATTCAATATATTAACCCTTTCAAGCATATGCACTTTAGAATCACTAAACATAAATATAAGCTAGAAATAAAGAAGTCTTACAGTTTTGTGCACTATAAAAAATGCTAAAGCATTTTCACTTACATCATAAGAGTCCAAATACATTTAACATTGCAATTTAAAGTTTTATAGTACAATATTCAGAGTTCTGTAGTACTGTTTTATCAACGTAGTAACAACAACAATCTAAGTCTATATAGTCTGTTAGGTATCTTTATGCAAACAAAAAAAAGAGTATTTATTAGAGAGTTTCATAACAAGTTTCCCCCCAAAAAAACCCAGTAATTTGAAAAGGTTAAAGAAAGCAAGCATTAAAAAAAGCTCTCATATACATGTTTGATAATCCAACCCCTTTTGTTTAAAGCAATTTCCATAGGACTGGATTTAATAAATTAAAGTGTATCTGTTTTGAGAAGATCAAATGAAAACTTTTCAAGAGTCAGACAAGTTTTAAAAAGGATCCTTGTAGGAAAATGTTCCTTACCAAAATGCTTCCCCTCCAATTGGCCTACAAACTGTCTAAAGCCAGTACTCTGCAGTTCGCTCATGCAGATACATTTTTTAAATCAGGTAATCAAACTAACTTTCCAAGAGTCAACTATGCATGGAAAATAAGGATTATAAAATTCGTGGTAACGTCTTATATAGAATAACCTTAGGAAAGGAAAAAAAAGGAGGAATTTAGAAGGAGTTATGTCAGATGCTGAATATTCGTACATGCACATAATGCATTTAACCTATTAAGTACTTCACTTAAGCTCACAAAAATCAACTGGAATTACACGTATGAGATGACCACATTATTATATCATAGTTTCAACAAATTATGCCAAGTCTTGGGTCTTTTGCTGTATTAGATAAATGGGAAAGTTTTTACATAAGCCAAACACAACAGCTTGTCTCACAGATATATTTCATAAAGTACTGTACTTATTTTCTAGCAAACATCACACTGACCCCTGACTAATAATTTTGTAACAGGAACTTATGTGTTCAGCAATTAATATACTAAAACAAGTTCATGAAAGGTAACAAAACTATACTGAACAAACGATCACGGTAGAGGTTGGATTAACAGTTTGGAAATTCTATAGGCATTTGCGCAACAGCTCCAAAAAGATAGGAAATTGCTGCATGGTCTGTTATAAATCTTTTAAGTGTAATATGCTTAAAAAAAAAATAAAAAAAAAGCCTTAACACTGCTCAAGGAGGTTGTTGGGTTTTGTTTGGGGTTTTGTTTTTTTTTTTTTAAATCAGCTGCCAATAGTTCTCTTTATTCAGCTACAAAAACGCTTCCAAAAAGTAAAATTTAGATTTCTTCTCCCTCCTTAGTATCTAAAATTCCTCATTCCATAAAAGTAATTTCTGTCATGGAACAATAAAGGAAATGTGAAGAACGGTGAACAAAGAGCAACCCAAAAGAAAGGAGGGGGAGGGAGGAAGAAGGAAAAAAAAAAAAATTAAGAATGCTGCATGTCATCGTTACTCATTTTTGAGCCAAATTAAATATTTGTAATGCGATCTATGTATTAGTAGGTACTTACACTACAGTTTAAAATAAACTTAACATGCAAAAATTTTGTAACACCTTGCAACACCAATGATCAACAATTAGATTTAAAATACATGACTATCAAGGTTCTTACAGAACTTACCTGCTAATATTCAGAATTCATTAATAATATTGATAATGACTAACAGTCTATTTGTCTACTCTGTATTTGACAACATATCACAGTCTACTTTCGCATTAAATCAGAATCTAAACCACCAGTGTGCACTATCACTAGCTTTTTCCACAGCAAACTACTTATTACAAAGAAAAAAGGTGCAAAATTACCTCTGGATGAGCCTAGCCTGGAAAGTGATGAGCGCCGAAAGGATGGATAACCAAAGTAACTAATATCTTCTGAAAACATAGCATCAGCATCAATAATGACACTTGGGTGAGCAGAATGTATGTCAGCATCCAGAAGAGACATAAGATCCTCTATAAGAGGAGACAAGGGTCTTAAGTGAATAATCAGCTACTTAAAACATCAGCTAGAGAGACCATCAACTAAACAAACATCAAAACAAAAAAATCCTATCTATTAATTGAATTTCTGCTCTTCAGATTCACCAGTGCAAACTCATGTGCCTCCTATGCAACCACATTTACAATCAAGCTTGGCGGACTAGTGAACAACACCAGTTTCCCTACAAGAACTGCTCTGTCACTTATCTCACCACATTTCCCAAACAAGACTTGCCCAAACCATGTTTTTCTGTAACCCAGAAATTCAAACTTTAGCCTGTCACTCAAAAGAACAAAGCGCTAGGATAAGATAGATACGCATACATACATGTGCACACACACTCATGCACATAACACAGAACTCCAAAAATGACCTAGGATTAAGGGAGGACAGAACTGATGGCAAAAGCTGACCTTCACAAAAACCACATCTTTGATGTCAAAGACTGTATGTTCCTCCATGGAACGTTTCTTTCAGAGAATGACGTACTTGTTTAATTCATGGGCTAGTAGCTTGCAGCTCTCAGTACAAAGCTTAAAAAGGTAGCTACAGTAAGAACAACAACAGTTATCTGGAGAAAGCACTATTTTTAATACCATGCAGTTAAAAAAAATAAACCAAAACAAAAACACATCAAACCCAAAAAGATGAACTTAAATACTGTGACTGCCCTAGCTTCTATATTAGAAAACTTGAGTTTCTCTGAAGTACTGATCATTGTTGAAGTATAAAACAATTTCCTTTTGTTTGCTAAGCTATAGCTACTATGAAGTTCAACAAGGCCAAGTGCAAGGTCCTGCACATGGGTCGGGGCAATCCCAAGCAGAAAATGGATTGAAAGCAGCCCTGAGGAGAAGGACTTGGAGGTGTTGGTGGATGAGAAGCTCAACATGACCCAGGATTTGCACTTGTAGCCCAGAAAACCAACCCTATCCTGGGCTGCATCAAAAGAAATGTGACCAGCAGGTCGAGGGAGGTGACTCTCCTCCTCTGCTCTGCTCTCATGAGACCCCACCTGGAGTACTGCATCCAGTTCTTGGGTCCCCAGTCAAGAAAGACATCGAGCTGTTGGAAAGAGTCCAGAGGAGGACCACAAAGATGATCAGAGGGCTGGAGCACCTCTCCTTTGAGGACAGGCTGAGAGACTTGGGATTGTTCAGCCTGGAGAAGAGAAGGCTCCGGGGAGACCTTATTTATAGCAGCCTTCCAGTACCTGAAGGAGGCCTAGAAGAAAGCTGCAGAGGGGTTGTTTACAAGGGCATGTAGTGATAGGACAAGGGGTAATGGCTTTAAGCTGAAGGAGGAGAGATTTAGATTAGACATTAGGGAAAAAATTCTTTCCTGTTAGAGTGGTGAGGCACTGGAACAGGTTGCCCAGAGAGGTTGAGGAGCCCCCCACCCCAGGAAATGTTCAAGGCCAGGTTGGATAGGGCTTTGGCCAACCTGGTCTAGTGGAGAGTGTCCCTGCCCATGGCAGGGGGGTTGGAACTAGATGATCTTTAAGGTCCCTTCCAACCCAAACCATTCTATGATACACACACACACAAAAGAGGCTACTGAAAACTCATGTAATTTATTGAAGTCCACCAATATGGACTGACAAGACAACTAAACACAACTACCATCTTGTTGCTACAGAAAGGACAGTCCTACTTCCCTCCCTCATCCCTGTGGCAGCTGCCTCCTTGAGCAGTAGATTTCTAAATCTACTACCAGTGCATTAACCTGGCTTGAAATAATATTTCATAGGGTACAGAGGTAAGGTGGGAAGCAATCTTCAGACTGACTTAACCAAGTAATCAAACAGAGCCCCAAAGCTACTGCCTCATCACATGCAGCAAAGCAGACTGGACCCTCCTGCTGCAAAGGAGACAGTTCTGTCCCTTCCCAAAATTTCAAGCAAATCTGACTGAAAAAAACTCAGGCTCCACAAATTAGGTTTCAGCTAACCCATGCAGGCACACAAACCTCACCACCATGCAAGAGAATGGCAGGATACCTCCTTCTGGCAGCAGGACCACCTCATCTGCTTAAACGACTCATGAAGCTAGAGTGAAGCTATACACAGAGTCCCTTCAGGAAACACTGAAGGAGCACATATAATTTCAATATATCCAGTTCTCAGCCTCAACCTCATCATAAGCATAAGACAAAATAGTGGCTAGAAAACCAGGTCTGAAGTTAAATAAAAGTGTTCTTAACAGTAGGAACTGATTATTATGGGTCTTTTTCTCAGTGTCTGGAATGAAGCAGGGGGTACAAAGGAGAGGGTATCCAAAAACTGAAAAGGAGCCAGAAGTCCACACTTACAGCCAGTATTAATTCACTTAACTGTTCCACTTAATGATAATGAAAGTGTTGGAGACTTTCACATCCCTGCACATCAGAATATTTATCCTTAAATTTCTAAACTCTCTTCTCCAGGAAATGTAACACATACCAACTGCAAACAGCTGTCCCCAGAAAAACAGCATTGTAACTAGTGAACACTGCAGATTTCAAAGCAAGGAAGACCTGCATGAATGCTTTCTGCATTACATAAGAAATCCACTCAAGTGTGGTCTGTGTTTCTAAAAGCACAGCATTTGAGACTCAGTGGTCCATGCAGTATGTTTTAGGAAGTCATCCTTGACAGACTGCTTGGAAACCCTAGTGTAAAAAAAAAAAAAAAAAAAAAAAAAAATCAGATTTGGCAAATCTGTCTTACTAAAACACTCCAGATCCCTCAGAGTGGCCTTATCCTGCCTGCTACTTTATCTATTTTCCACTGGCTTTCCACAATGATAAAGCAGCAGTACACCTCATCTGAAGAGTGTCAGCTTGTAAGCACCAGACTTTAAGAGCTGAAAACACAGCTGAGACTGTTGTATCGCCCAATATTCACACGCTGCTCCGCTACCCTCCTCACACACACCACAACCATCTTTTCTTAGGTAAGCTACAGTCTAGCAACTCATTCTCGGCTTTTTTTTGGTCACTAATCCAGCAAAAACCTTTATCTCTTCTTGGGAACACGATTGGCCAGTACAGAAAAGAACTCTCTGACCTCATTCAAAATGGACAAGGTGGGGTTTTGTTAAGGTAAGCTAAGCCAGAAATACTCTTGACAGAAAATACACACTAACTTGTGACACACACACACACACCTTCCACCACTTCAGGTATGCTTCCATAGCTGTGTTTCCAAAAAGGAAAGTAAAAATTCAAGCCAGACATAAGAACCAAAACTATGTGCTTTATGTCTAAATGTGCATTAAGATGAGTGAGGAAATCAAGCCTTTTCTTACCCTCTTATTTCAACTTCAAATCAGATTTTAATTTTCTTCCTGTATTTCTGCAAGAGACTCCCCCTTCTTCCATTTTCTATACCAGCAAACAAAGGTGCTAAAACCAGTAGGGATAGGAGCCAAATCCACTCCCCTTCATATGTCACTGGGATTTTTTTTAGTGCTGTGAAAACACAGGTACTGCAAGGCTACATTCAGTTTAAGAAACCAGGGGAAAAAACATTCTCTATGACTTTATTTTCCTGCTCTTCAGAAAAATCCCAGGGGATGATATTATTCATCTCTTGTGCAGTGTTAGACCAGAATCAGACCACATCTCTCACATTTAGATGTGATAATTCTGATCAACCTATTTAGGTAAGAAAGTACCTATGATTCACTAGTAAATACCATTGAAACTTGGTAGGAAAAGGATATCCAGCGCAGAGGAAACAAACAAAAACCCCCACTAATTTTTAAAAAAAAAAAGTTTCAGTATTCACATAAGCAGCAATTCAAGTACTGTAGAAAACTTTTATTTTCAATAGCTCCATGCATAGCATTATCACTGGATTCATTAACTGAAAGCATTGCCTAGATCAATTCTGATCTCAAGTTGCACTCGCACTAAACCTTTTCCCTTAAGGGGGCAATCGTAAGTTCTCTCCTCCTCAGCTGCATATTTTTATGAAATATTCAAGAATTCAATGCCTTCAGTATCTCCTCCTCTTTCAAGTTTGGATTAAATTGGCAAAACAGTGAAAGTGAAGGGAGAGAAACATGTATTTTTGGTTTCCTAGGAAACCAGACTCAAACAGAACTCCAGAACTCACTTCTTGATAAGATATACTTATTCAAAACATTACCCAACTTGAAGTTCATCTTAAAAAAAAAAAAAGAAAAAGAACAGAAAAAGAACACAAACAAAGAAAACCAAACCACACCAACAAAACCACAGAAAAAACATACACCTAATTGTTTTCCCCCAAAGGCAAGCCACTGAACTGATCCCACGCTATGCTCTGGTTCCCATCTCCCCTCACTGCAAGCCAAATCAGTAAGTACTGCTGCAATACCAGCCCATCTCTCTTCTCTCCTTTAAAAAAAAATAAAAATGGATTTTTAACAAGCTCATCTCAATTCCAAAATCCAAAAGTAGTCTGGATGCTGCCAAACCTATGTTTTACAAGTCCCACTATATCATGCAAAAGTTACTGAGCAAACATGCACACATCTGAACTATACAAACAGGAAAGTATTTTAACTTCTATTCTACAGAATCTCTATACAGAAGATTAACAGAACATAAACCCCAGAAGCCACCTCTAATACAACTTGATATGAGTTAGAAAATTAATCTAGAGACCTTCAAGTCTTTTCCATACTGAATGATCTTGTTCTATGCAGTTTCTACCTCGATTATTTTCCGTATGTACTTGTTACGTATCAAGTGAACCCACATTCCTCTCTGCTAACTATCATAAAACAAAAGAAACAGGACTTGATTAGAGAAGTCAAAATCAAAGTACGTAAGGGTCCAAAAATAAATATCTAAGAGACACTTTCTGAAGGCAATCTGTACAGAAAAGTAAAGTTCTGCTCTTCACTTAAGACGTTTCGAAGAATTTGGGAAGAACTGAGACGTGTTTTTTGTTATCTTAAAAAAAATTCAGATGCATAACCTTTACAATACTAACTAAAATTATCACAATTGGTATTTTAATGAAATTATGATGTATTAAACAAGAATTTATTAATTTCACAGTAGTTGGAAAGCATCTTAGCTTTGTATTACTACTTTTTTATTTCTATTTTTAAAATCAAGTGCAAATTACTCTTAGCGTTTAAAAAAAAAAAAAAACTAAAAAAAGAAAAACCTTCTCTGTCTTGGAAGGCTTAGAGGAGTAACCCCTAAATTTAAGGGTCACAAAGCACCAGACATGCAGAAGGGAGAAAGTAAAAATTAGCATATGTTTTTAAATCAAAATGCTAGAGCCTCTGAAGTCCTGAGCCAAAAGCAGTCTTGTCATTTGCTTTTTTGTGCTTGGAAGGAACAAAATCAAAAAGCTTTAAAGCATAATTTGACATAACTGAAAAAAGGGGGGGAGGGGGGGAGAAAGTAAAAGTTCTTATCTTTCAGAATTATTTATAAAAACGTGACCAAGAATTGAATGCATATAGAATCAGTTATTGACAGTTTTCTTTTACAAACTCTGATGTTATACTTCCAACAGAGCACCCAGAAGCAAGACGAAAAGTGAAAGCAAGAAGAGTGTAAAGTTTCTAGAGGAAAAGACTTAAAAAGGGGTTTACGTAGTTCTGAAGGAAAGAACGTTGGTGTTTTTCCAGCGAGTTATAGGCAAGTCTTGCTGGCCATCAGGTTTTCCTGAAAACTAGCCTGCAGGGTTTTGTGACACAAACAAGGACTGGTAATTTGTACTATATTAACATACCAACAATAGAGTCATCACAGCACTGACTAGTGTCCAGTTAGACTATTCCTACTGTTTTGATCACATTCTCAGACTAATTCATTTCTGTGCAACAAACTTGTTTTTGCCCATAAAACTGAAATAACTTAAGACATACAGAGAAGGCACAGCATGTTCTACAAATTGCAAATTACACCTTTGAAGACTGGAGTTAAGACAGCAAGTTTCATTTGTCTTTTTCCACAAGAACTGGGGAAGAGTTAGCCCAGTTTCTCTGTGGGGTAAAAGAAAAAAATGGGAAAAAAATACTAATATTAGGAGGTTGCAATCCCCTATAGGCAAGATTAGTGTAAACAGGGGAGAAGCTTTAAAAATTAGGCCAAGGACAGAATTATTTCCCAGACAGCTAGTGAGGACAGTGAAACTCTGCATACTACTTTAACCTATCTCAAATACAAAAGACTCAGACTGCAGCACAGGCACCTTTGAATAAAAATTACCAGCCATAGGTTGTCGGACCATCCCTATGATCTCAGAAGGTACTAAGAGAATAGTTAATGCTGTAGAAAGCTGGTTAGTATGGTTAAAAGGAACTTCTACTGTAAATGATTACTAATAGCTATTTATCTTCTGAAGGCTGGTTCTGGAGGAATGCGTTCAGGTATGCTTAGAGTAAGAACTCTTTGGAAAGAGTTGGGAGAATTTACTTTCTCCAATGCATCTGTCTAATGCTATTATGCTGATCACTAAAAAAAACCAAGACTCACATTAAAGATTTTTCACCCCTTTCACTGGAGGATTCTTGATTCTACAGCAAAATAAAGAAGCTTGACAGATGCAACTAAAACTAGAAGAGGCAAAATGAAATACAAAGCCTTTGCTGCAGAACAAAAAAAAAACAAAAAACAAACAAACCAAAACAAACACCTTTGTCTAATCACATGATTGACAAGATAAAGATGGAGGAAGCCCATGAACCTTCCTGGTGAACCAGATGAGCAGAAAAAAAAAACATTTATTAGAAAAATATCAAAACGTCATTTTGACACACAGAAAGAAAAGCTAGTATGTAGTCAGAGTTTAGATGTGTTCTTTTCATGCAGTGCACCTAAGACAAACTTTAGATTTGGCTGCTATGTTTTCAAATATGTTTATTCAGCAAGAAAAGATTACCAAAATTATTTAGCCAATGCAAAAGAAGACTCAAAGTCTTTTATAAAAAGCAATTGTATGGGACAGATGATATTTCAAAAATAGCTGGACTTCAATTACAGCATTTTACTGGTATAGCCAGAATACTACAACATTTATGAGGGGAACTTAAGATGATGAATAAATTCTCAATCTAACCGTAACAACTGTAAGCTGTTTTGCCCTCACTTGAGGCATTTTGATTAAAAAAAAGCTGTATAATTTTTCTGTAAAAAATGCTGTATCTTAAGAATATATGTTAGTAGTAAAAATCATGCAAGTCACTAGAAGGTTTTAAAATTAGCTTTTATGAGCAAGCCACACAGCAGTCTCAGCATCTCGTTGAGCAGCAAAATACAGATGTAAGTAATGCTGATGTTACAAAGCCTGGGATCCTAAAAAAATTAACTTTCATGCCACCCACAAACAGGGTCAACAGTTATTCTTCAATGCCTAACCTAATCCCTCAAGACATCCCAGTGCATCTTTTGTTTTGCGCATCTTTAGACTGCTCCTATAAACAAGAACTGTCTTCACTGCATGCCTTGCACAGCATGGAGCACGCTGTCAGTGCTTATACACAGAAAAATAAGAACACATTGGCATTTTCTTATCAAAAGCTGCAGGATACAAACCTCCAGGAAGATATGATTCACTTGCTGTGTCATCCCCATCATCTCCATCTTCATCATCACGACTCAACAAATTATTTACAGCAAGGTTTACATCAAGATTTGTTCGCTGGAGTTCCCGAATAATAATACTTCTGGACTTTCCTTGTAAAACAACTTGTGCCTGTAAGACCAGAGTATAATTGGTTACTGGCCATTCTCAGCTCACCAACCACAACTCATAAAAAAAGAATGCTTAACTCTAAAAGAAGTCTAATAAAAACTAAAAGAGGTATTGTTAATTCTCCAGAAGTCAAACACAGTACATACGGACAAAGGCTCACACAGATTTTTCACAGTATCTTGTACTAGATACTGAACCTTCTCTCAGTTCACGTTAGGCCACTGAATTCCAACTTTGGTGCTGAATTTCCTAGTGGTCTACCTTAGAGTCCACTTCTTGAGATGCTTAATGCTGTAGTTAAAGGATAAGCAAAATCTGGTTTTGAGAATATTCTGTATGTCTCTATAAAAATGTTTAAACGTACTATATCAATCAACAGTTTTGCAATCAACTGTTGTTCCAAAACTACACCTCAATCCCTCTTTTTGACACTAGGTTCTCTTTTCCACTGCCCTTCAACATGTAACTACCTTATTTCCTGTGTTTTTTCTCATAATTCTGCAATACTTAGATTTTTATTAGCAAAGTGCAAATGCAGAAAAAACCTTCCAAATGTTAAACAGATGCAATGAATTTATAGAACCCAGAAGCTTTCTGGTCTATTCCACTACCTGAGGACTCAGAGAATTTTGTTTTTCCAGACAGACTACCCTCTACAGAATGCCACAGAAGATGACAGAGCTCTGGAAGATCGCACACTGTGTGAAGAAGGTAAGAAACCAGCACTGAATGTTTTCCTAACACAGTAAAAATGAGGCACCAAATAAAATGGTCTGTTGACAAGCAAAAAAAGAAAGGGACATTTAAACAGCACAGAAAGGTAAACTTTTTGTCATAATTGTCTATGCCAGAAGTTGACAAATTTTCAAGACACTGCAGAAGCCAGTTTGCCACTGGTGGGTCTGTAGATACCTTGCCTGCTAGGTCCTGTCTTGTGCCAGTCATGCTATAGGCCATTGAAAGCACACAAGCAGATTATCTTTGGCCTAACAACTAACATCTGTATTGCAAATGTAGATGGGCAACTTGTTTTGAACTAAGAATTAAAATGCATTAAACTAGTCAGGTGTTCTGAAAGTATTTTCTTCAAACATGGAGGAAAATGTTGTTTTAACAAGCTCCAGTTAATGACACAATATAAAGTCCATGAGGCTTTAGTGCATTAAGAGGCAAAAGCAGAGCAATCTATACTGAACATTCATCAGTTACATTCATAAAAATTAAGCAGAGGTGTCCATGAAGAAAATTTATTAGTATTTTAAAGATTTAAATATGTTTAATGTCTTTCATTTAAATCTAAAATGGATCACTCTGTTTATCAAACAAGAAAAAAAACAGTCAACCTGCCGCCGTTAAAGAAACTTAACTTTATTAGCTACATGCTTGATATGTTTCTCAAGTATTCGATTTTCTCACTACATCTTCCAACTGCAAATGAACAATGCATGACATTCCTCATCTAGATTAAACACATACCTTGCCTTAGTGGAAGTTCGGGAAACAAAAATTCTAGAATCCAAAAAAAAGTCTATCACGCATACTATGCATTTAGGAAAAAAAGCAATTCGGCTAGAGAAAGTCAATCTTTTCAATCATATGTCATTACTCCTTGGAGAAAAAGCACTACTGTAACAACACATTCCTGTTCACATGCTATGAGAAGCTCTCCAGGTTTCTGGCAACAAGCAGTTTCTAGCTCACATACCTGTGAAATGAGTTCCTCTGGAATGACTGATGCTGGAATCACTGGTTGTGGTTGACTCCCCAGCAGTCCAGATCCTCTATCACGTCCTGTGCGTATAACTCTGGTCTGCCTTCGAGAATCTCGAGCTCCAGCAGATGATCTACCAGAAGATCCTCCACCACTTCCACCAACCCCTGAACTCCAGCGACTTCTAGAAGATTTAGATTACAATTTGTTTTTTATATAGCAGCATACTTTGGGAACTACTTCAAGAAGTATGTCTTTAGTTTTATTATTAATAACTTGTAGACAGTCTCTGAAAAATACTGCAGATTGTCTTCATAGACAAATATTATGAAAGTATCTCTCAAAACTAGAAAGCACAAGAGTACCAGGCAATTGATAAAGTTCTGAATTACACAGAAGAAGTATAAAACAGGACTCCAACTGGAAATTGCACTCTTTCCTACTGATATAGTTGTGTGGATGTATACATACATAAATACATGCATGCACCAATTCCCAGACTTTCCAAAAGCAACAGTATCAGCAGTGTAACATCTAACATTCTGCTGTTAATTTGCTGTTATAAAGCAACATGCACCAGCTTCATGGTCAGTGGACTCTGACAGAAGGTTACTATACTCAGATGGGTCTCTTAAAATTTCTGAGACTTGATTTACATTAGAAATTGCTTAAGATAACACTGGAAAAATTAAGTAATCTTTACTGCAAAAGAAATCTTACACTAGATAATTCTCTGATCTTCATGGATGGTTTTCAAGAGATACTCTACTCTGGACCTATTCCTATATTCCTATTGGAGAAATCAACATCAACTGTATAAGTTGCAAAATCATGCCTAAACTGACTGAACAGCTTTTTCATTTCTATGAGTCAGTATCAAACAAGGGAGTAAAAAGGCAATGGTTTGGAGAAATGGACAACTTGCCATCATTACAACTTTCCACTAATCTTAACACCACAGAACTATGTCAACTGAATCTGTTCTGTAAGTAAGAGGAGATACTCTGCTGTCATGAAAGCTTAAAAGACTCTAGTTTGTTCTCCAATGTTAACTAAACTTTATTGTACAAGTCTACCTGAAAGGATATTGGATATGGTATTATTGCTATTTAATAATCAGTATCAACAGAGCTTTCCTGCTCTCAACCACCCTAATCCTTAATCTCCTTACAAGAAAAAAAAGAGAAAGACAAGAAAAAAGGTATGTTCTCTGAAACAGTATCTAATAAATTCACGTTAAAACTATACCACATGTAGCCATAAAAGCTAATTAAGTAAGAATACTTGTCTTACATTTTATGGCTTAGGTTGATTACTAGCATCCTCTTTTTCTGTTGTTGGGTGGGGTTTTTTTTGTTTCCTCCTGACAATATCATGCAATCACAGAATAACTCAAGTATCTGCCTAAACTGAGGCCCTGTCATAGACACATCTACATTTTCAGGATTCTAGCCAGTGACCACACAACGACACAATAAAAAGCAATTCAACGATGGCTTTAGTAAAATTCTTGTCTCATGAGTTAGAAAAAGAGCTCTAAAAAAGGATACTACTGAAAACGGAAAAAAAAAGAGAAAAAAAAAAAAAACACCACAAAACCAAACCCAAACCAAAGAAGAATGTGACATTTTAAATAGAATGAGCCAGTTAATCTGTTTCTAAATGTGAGAAGAGGGCTGAAGGGAAAAGAAGAGGGCTGAGGGGAAGTCAAATTCTTCCTACACAATCTCAATTCAACTCTCACCAGAGATGTGGGTTTAAAGAAAAGGTTACATACTAGATTTTAATGCCTATTACATATTCATTTTCTACTCTAAGTTATAAACTATCAATGACAGACTTACGACATCTAACAGTTAAAACCATTTATACTCATAATTTCAATATTCTAAGTGTGTACTAACTTAGTCCTATTATAGAGGGAAAAAAATCATAAGGACACAGCTATTCCTATTAAAGTGGTCTAAACCTAGAATAAATATTAATATAGAATGGAAATCTTTCTGCTCATTTCTCCTCACCTACTAGTTCTCCACATCTCTCCACTGCCCACTAGCATGCTAGCAATTTTCCAAATCCAGTGATCTAATCTAAGGGCTCCACATTTTGAATGTTTTTAGACTCAGTTTACTAAATTAAGTATTCCCTTCATTTAATAGAACATTATAGTGTCTACTGCTACTCTACTAGTTTGGTCACTTGCAACTATCTAGTTCTGAAACATGCAAGGGAAGAAATTAGGAACTCTTCAGTTGGTCTCCGAAGCACATAGCCACAAATAATTTTAACCCATTACGCTCAGGTAAAAATAACAAGGAAAAAAAGTCTTACACTTCCCACAGTAAGTTTTTAAACACGACAATATCAGTTTGCCTTTAAAGTTTAACATGTGGATTTTAGTTTCAGATGCACAAAGTTTTCTCAAAAAGTTTAGGGGGGGTGGGTTATCTTTCATGCAACTAAGCCCCAGATGAATTTAACTTATTTGGTAACATAAACAACGAATCCCTCCCATGGAAAAGCTGTAGTTCCTCCCTCTTAACAAATCATTCACATGCAAAAACCACAGTTTGTAAATACAATTCTCCTTACTATGGTTAGTAACCTTAGGAAGCAGTACTGTTCAACATGTCTTACAAAAGCATATAATGAAGAGTTCACTGTGATTACGCAATGAAGATTAATTTACATTGCTATATAAAGGGACACCATCAATTTTAAAGCTAATGACAAAAAAATTGAATCTGTACAATTTTAAAGGTTCTGAGCGACAACCTTTTCAAAACCTTCCCTTCCCATTAATAGCCCCAACTAACAAAACAGCACTTGTTACTTGGGGCAGGGGAGAGGAAGGCACAATAAAACTGACCACACAAAGGTCTGCAAGCATAGATAACGAAGATTCTTCCTGCATAAATGTGCTCATTTTACTTTATGCTGCCAGCCTATCAAGGTCTAAATTGATAGTGTCCCTCTAAAACACTGCTTTTCAAAATCAAGGAACTAAAAAACATTCAAAAAAAAAAAAGACAACACAGCCAAAACCAAGTTATTCTTCACACGTACATGAAGAACACTCCGTATTCTAGGTACTGAAGGGTCACTTGCATATCTGTTACTTTAACCAAGTCAATAATATTTTATTATACCCTACCTACACAACTGCTGTAATTATACGTTCCCTTATACATACTACATACAATTTATATATGTGTATACACATATACTCAAATATGGAACAAACAGATTGCAGCCTCAATCCTATCAAAACTTACCCAAGGGTGTTGCCTGCCAGTCTGCCCAGAGTTTCAGAACCAGACAGAAACCATGGGGAGTCACTAGTCCTGCCTGGCCTGGATGTCCTTCCTGCCCCTGAGCCACTGTTCAACTTTGAACTGAAAGTAAAAGATGGTAAATCAGTCACAAAACAATCCCAAATGGGTTAAGAACAAAACCTGGAATCCCAGGTCTAAATTCTCAGGGACTTAGTCTGGTAACATACCAGCTTAAGCAACACCCTTGGGGAATACTCCAAACTAATCTAACTGTATATTAAGAAGTACACTGGAAAAAGAAAGCGGAAAGCACACCTAACAGATCTTCTGTACATCAGCAATCCATAATAGCACAGTTGCAAATACATATTAAGCTAATTAGTGATTTAAGTTAGCCACTGCGCTAAGTTTTCAGTTAGTGTATATGTACAAATTATAATCACCAGGTGTTCTATCCATAAACCTGAGCCTGAGTATGCTACTTCAATATTAAGAAGTGGTTTACATTCAAATATGAACCATTAAACGGTCCTATTAAGGGGGACTTACCTGGACTGAAGACAACATGTCTAGAAAGTGAGACTCTCCAGATGAGACCACTTTCAGAGTGGATTCTACATGAGGCTTAACAATTTAACACAGTTTCTTTCATAAGGATTATTTTTGGAGGGGTTTGTTTCTTGAAGTTAAAGAGATCCTGTCTCACTTCTTTTAGAATCACATCTACTATTTATTCCCTACACCAGTTTGTCAATCTAGTCTGTTTGGCTGCATCACCATAACCATTATGTATCTCCTCAAAGTACCATTTCAAAGGCCATCTAGTTTAAAAACAAACACAAAACCAAAAAAGCAGCCAAGCTGCTCATCCAGTTCAAAAGAATGATTTAATATGAAGAAAAGTGTTTCTTACCCATCATTATTATCAGGTTTACCCAATTCCAATCTGTCTGGTTGAACTGAAAAACCAATCCTGCAGACTCTACCATCCTGTATTTAAAACAAGAAAAACCAAGCGTCCAAAATTGAAGTGTAAGACAAGTTACAGAAAAAAAAATACAAACAAAACCAAGTCTTCAGTTAGTGAAGACAGTTGATCTATTTGATGTTAGAAGAATTAATATTAACTGTATGGTTTCAAGTTTGTTATCTGAGCAGATTTAAGTCATTTACCTCAAGAAGAAATGCAGCATGATTTGGTCCCACCACACACTGTTTAATAGTGGCCTGTTCCAATACATTCAAAGGAGGGTGGCTGAAAACAAAAAGTAAGCATGTATAACATTTTTAAACTTTTAAAGTAAAAAAAACCCAAAACAAACAAGCGGTATATGGAAGGAACAATATGCAGTGATGGAACAGTCAAGAATGACTAAATATGTGCATTAGTTGAAGCAACTATGATGTATTTTCAGTCATTAAGCACAGAAAATGCAGAACAAAACCTTAAAAGGTGATACAGTTTTCATTTAATTTGATCAGCAACAAACAACAGGGGTTATACTTCAAATTAAGGAGTCATTTCATAAGGAGGGTATTTAATAATATAATTTATCACAACTGAAAACCTAACATTTTCTTCCTAATATAAGAACTGTGTTATCTGAAGCATTTCTCAACTTTAGTATTAGTAGTATTGAGGCTTTCTAAGGCTTTAGATAAAGTACAATCATTTGCTTCATGTTGCTGTTAGAAAAATTGTACTTTCCTAAATGATTTACAGCAGTATGCGATATGCCTTACCTGTTTAAATTATATTTGTTCAGCTTCTCTGAAACTTCCCTTAATCTGAAACAAAAAGAAATGAAGCTGTTGTTTGAAAGACATCCTCCACAGTACACAACACCTGCTTAAGCAGCATATTTACCATATTATGGGAACAACTTACCACCACATTTAATGAAGCTCAATATAAATACTACTTGGTGTCAGGAATCTGTATAAGAACTGGATAGCGTTCAGCTTCAAATGAGGTTTTTGTTTTGGAGGTTTTTCACTTTAAAGTTCTACCCTTCCACCTACTATCTTGCCACAAAACCACCCATGTTTTCTTGCATTTCTATGTGTTTTGCAAGTTGTTACCAAAAAGCACTACTCTTGCCTTGTTACCACCATTTACAACTTTACACACAAAATAAGCAGATGAAACAATGAGCATTAACTATAGATATACTTGTGTTCCCTCATATAAGCTTGAATATAGTATCCCAGAACAGATAGGATTATCATTTTCTAGGAAATCCAAGTACATGGTGTGTCAGAGCCAAAAATATGACAGTAAGTTCCCCAAACCAGAAAAGTCAGGAAAACAGATGCACAAAAGCCAGCGTCAAAAGGGATGAACAACAAACTTTGACTAGTAGACGAAACAATCCAGAGAAAATTCACTATATATAAGGTTATGTAAAACATCGCCTTTACTAAAAGGGAATGTTTCCAAAAGTACTTCCATCTCACTTTCACGGCACCTCACCAAATGAAAGATCAGAACTCAAAAAAGGGCCAACCCATAGACCACTCCTTCTTAGAGGATACCATGTCCAAAAGTGGAAACTGACACAGTAATTTCTAAGGTAATTTCTAATGCACTTAGAAAAGATCTTCCCCAAGCAGTAAAGATACTCTTGTAATATCAGGTAGGTATTTCAGGTAAAACTTAGGCTCCTTTCTTCCCAAAGATGACAAGCAATCTGAAAAAGCCCCTAAATACCTTCCAATTTTAGTTAGAATATTCACATTATATTAAGACATAAAACCGAGACGAAGCCTGTAAAAATAACACAAGATCTTCCTAATTAAGAAAAATTCTCAACTGTGAAATGCTAGGAAAAAGTCCTAGTTCCTCCTAGCATTCCACAGATTTCCTCCTTAATCAGCAACACCTTTCTAAACCTAACAAAAACACAGGCACACCAACACTGTTTTCCTCTGTCTGAATCCATGTCTTTAAAACCTTTCTTTTTACTTGCTCCCCTTCAGTTTCTACACACAGACTGCTACGGACAACAGACTTCAGTTACTTGCAAACCCTGAGCATGAGAAAGATTACATATACAGATTAGAAGTCCAACAGCCAAGTCTTAACATTATCATCGGTGTTTAGCTCTAAAGTGCTCATCCTGAGGGGGAAAAAAAGGGGGGAAAAAAAAAAAAAAGATAAATGTCTGTTTGAGAAACAAGATCATTTATACTGATAGAAGTAACTTTCAAGCACAAGAAGAAAGGACCACAGTGAAAGGACAGCAGGAAGGAAGTGAACGTGCTTAGAATCGCCTTTTGCTATCCAAGCCAAGCTGCTAGTTTCTAAATAGGCAATTTCACACTCCCAATTTCCAGCCACAGGCCAAGAGTATGCACATAGGTAAGGTAAGGTTCTGCGAAGACAACCCACGAAAGGGAAAGAGAACGCAAATTTCACATGCAATCTGCATGAAAGGTACCCCACAAGAGTGAACTACTGTGGAAGAATGTGGAATGAAGCCCAAAGATGAGTGGCACGCACTCCACAGTTTACCATTACACTTTTATAAAGCAAGCAGGGATCTGCTGCATAATATATGACAAGTTAAATGTCCCTGAACTTTCATGTCTTAAGTATATCACCTAACAGTTTCCCAGAGGAATCTTGAGCAGTTTTCCATTAACATTTCTCCTCTCGACAAGCATGAGTAATAATTATGGAATAGGAAAACCTACCTTTAAGTTTATTGCACTGCCTATATGAAAAGCTGATGGCAAATAAAGTAGCGCTTTACTGGAGATAGTTACTACACTAGTCTATGAGCAACATTTAAAGCTTCCTTATCTGGGCTTTGCGTCACAAAACCTGAGCACTACCAAAGAAATAGACATTTTTCCATTTGTAAAAAAATCATAATCCCTTTTCACTTGTAAAAAAATAATGAAGTGATAGGGAAGAAATATGCACAGAAAGCTAAGTCTTGCATACTCAGTGAATCTATTAGTAACACCAACTTCAAGAGAGTAGGTCTATCTGCAACAAGCATAGGTCAAAAGAAATTTAACATTATTGAAAAGAGGCTGCTATCAGCATTTAAAGAGTAGAGAGCAGAGAAGGATATAAGCGACGATGCTGAAAGTACTAAACTCTCCTACAGAAAGAAAAGAAAAAAGGAAAAGAAAAACTACTTCACCTCCCTCATATGCAACTGCTGTAATAGCAAAATTACCAAGTACTGCCTAATAAGCTTAGAGAACCATGAAGACTTGAATTTGACGCACACAGCACCAAGTAAAAAGGAGTAGTTCCCCAGTGACGCATCCTGCTGGGCTGCTGGTTTCATCCCCACTTCCCTCCCGCCGTCTTTGTGCTGCCACCAGCATTCACGTGAACGCCAGTCACAAAACTAAACCAGCAGAAAAACAAGAGTAAAACGGAAAGATGTGTTTGTGTATTCTGTAGGGAGAATATGTTTGAGCAAATAAAACTCCTAAATAATTTCACAAAAACATTTCCTGCAGCAATCCAAGCCTTTCTACTTATGCAGTTGCATGATATTGTACTACCGACCCTCTGAAAGAAAAAAATACAAAATGCGTATTTAAGATGATGTCAATACAATTTTAACGATACAATTCAATAATTTCAACTGATGGTGCACTGGAGAAAGAGGTACAGGCACAGATGATTTAATTCTCGCATCAAGGAAGGACAACACTTCCACTGAGACCTTTCCGTGGTAAAACAAAACGCTGATGTAAATACCTGGACAGGCTAAGCTTTGAAAAATTCTCCTTAAAAGTAATTAAACTATTTCAAAGGACAAAGTTAGAAGCAACATATATTTTGCTCACAAAATGATTTTTGGGGAAATACACTAGCTCACCACACTTTCAGACAAAAAGTTTAGTGATGATGGCTTCTGTGTTAAGACACACATTCTTTAAATATCCCTATCAATATTCATCCAAAAACAGTCGTGAGGAAAACAAAAAGTCTGTTTGTCCAGCCAAGTAGGGATTGCTTCAATTTTAAGTTTTTGCAGCTCCAATTTCTAGCCTCTCCACGCTGATTGGAACAGAAGGGAACTACGTTCACACTAAGCAACCAAAGAGGCTCCACATCAGGACTACCGGAGCTCAGATGTGTTTATTCATCACAAGATATTACTTCTCTCAAAGTACATTTCTATTTCCAGGTAAGTTTATCTGAGGACCCATCCTTCCACCACATTTGCTTTATAAAACCAAGTTAGGCTCAAAAAAAAAAAATGCAAGAGAGCTACAGAGAAACTCCATTTCAAAATACTAAGTATTTTACAGAAATACTGAACTTCAGTACATTTTAAAGTAACTTTACCCTATTTAAACAAGTGCTTAAATCCACATAAGCAAAATTCTGACTTACAATTTGTGCTTTTACCCAGCTTGCAAGAATTGAAATGTTCTGCTTTAAAGTCAGCAGGCTGTCCCGAGAATTACTTTTTAAAGACGCCAGGGACTTCTATAATAAATGTTCACCATGTTCAGTTCCCTCCAGCAGTCAGTCAGTAGCAGTCCTACCTTGCCAGTCATCCTGCAGGAATATTCAACCTTCTCAAGTATTTCCATCATGCCAGCAACAGTTCACAGACCAAGAAACAAACCATAAGACATAAGCAGAACTTTCTTACTGTTATAAGGTTTTAGGATAGATCAATGAATGTATGCTCAGCCTTCTGCCCATGTGTTAGGAAACTAACAGTTACAAAAACAAAGGAAAAAAAACAACAACAAAAACCAAAACACACCTACATCATCTATAGTCAGTGAACATCTGCAAGACCTTTTCAAGCAGGCAAGTAACATGAAAAGCATAGTGCACTCTAAATAGGAATCTCATGAAGAAAGATTTACATAATTTTCCCCTCAAAAACTTACTTGCTGTTGAATAGAAACAGTATTTACAGGTGCTAATATCTAATCTGACATTTCACAGTTTTGGTCTAATAACAGTATATCTAGCACATTTATTTATAAGTATTAAAGCAATTTCTGCCATCTTGGAGATTAATTTCTGTAACGATATAAAGAAAGCTATTTTTCATTTCTCTCTGCAACTTCAGACTAAATTTTTTAATGTCAGCTAGGTCTTTAAAGAACACACAGTAAAAATCACTTAAGTAAATCCTTTGTTTGATTGCTTCAACTGCAGAGATGTAAATTAAAATGTTTGCATGTTGCATGTCTCCAGAAAGAAGGAAGTCTTTCTGTACTCAGCAAGTAACACTACAGAGTCCCAGAAAAAAATCTTCAGAAGATTCTCTTGGATTTTTCCTGAAGTTGCTCCTTTATAGCCTTAAAAAATTTATTTTTACATTTTAAAGTTAAAATATCATGCAGGGGCCCCACCACTTCAGTATCACATGGTGATGTTAAGAGTTGCAGAGGAGAAGTACATTTAAAAAAAAAAAAATGGCTTGCTATGACAAACAACTTTGAGTAGGGAAATTAAAAATAAAACTAATTTAGCCCTGGTAGGTTTTTCTAAGTGATCGGGCCTCTCTACAACTTAATACGTCAGTGAAGTCTGCAAGCCAACAAACTTAAGAGACTTTCACACCAGAGCAGAAAGAAGTATACAGGAACTGATAAAACGCTTTTCCAAGGGAAGGCTAACAATAAGCAGATATCCCGGGGGGGGGGGGGGAAGGACGGGGGAGACAGGGACCCAAAAAAACCAAAACCCACCAACTCAGGCACTGGAAAACAGTACTGAGTAACAGACCTATCAACACTTCATAATACAGCCTTTATCTCCATCCCTCAGTTGAGACCCAGGGAGGCAGTTATGTGGTGCATTAACAGGGTGTAGCCCAGCAGAGCTGCACAGCCTCCAGATCAAAGCCCTCACACACTTGCTGGTCTTGAATCACATGGAAATGAGCTCCTATTGGTGTCATGAAAACAGAGTCTCAGAAACACAGAAAATGGACATGCAGAAAATGGACACTCAGCTTAAGCAAGAACATTATATTTGTTTCCTGATCCCAGGATGTCTTGGACACTGAACGCTGTCATTGATGTAAAGTCACATCCAGCTACCTTCCATGCCCCAGTACAGCATAGAAAAGGATCCTACTCCTCATGGCCATTTCAAACCTTAGAAAGCAGTTTCCAAAGAGGCAACCTTCCACAGTTGCTGTACCAGACACCCTTCTCCTAATCGAACACATTAAGAAATAAAGGTGAAAAACCTCTTCTCCATCAAGAAGGTGTTTGTGGAGAAGGGGAGAAGATTAAAGTATTGCTTTAAGTATTAAGTCATTCTGGGTAGTAAGAGGGGGAGAAGGGTGGACATCCAGTAAAAACAAACAAAAAAAACCACCAAAAACAAACCTTAAGTACCACACAAAAGCAGGCAGTAACATTACCTGTAGAAAATATAAAGGCACATTAAAACAAACAAACAAAAAAAGTGCAAGTACAATAAGACAGCCTCCAGGGTAACCAGCAGTGGGGTGGGACAATGTGTTTAGACTGTAATGCACAGATCACTGAAACAAACCAGACGACAAAGCAAGTCACTGCTCCACTCAGTCAGTAATCAGGTATACCATGGCTTACAACATGTCCTCTCCCCATTCTAAGGAATATAAACCAGGACTAGTCAGTTATTACATACTAAGCCAACACCTACTTCTCAGAAAATCCCTGAGCTGCAAATTGTTGTAAGTTGGAAAAGCATCACTGTACGTTTTTCCTATTCTAATACTCTTCTCCTGTCATCTAGCACTGGTTACTGCTACGAACAGGAGGAAAACCAGCCTGTAACAGCTATTCTTATGTTTCATGGTATCAACCAACACAGGTTTACAGAACATGGCTCCCAAACTTCATTTTCTATTTTGTCAGATTGTTAGTTTGATTGATAAAGGTAGTTCTGACCATTTAACAGTCCTCTCTGGAACAATGGTAGCACACTGTGCTGAATCAGTAAGTTGTAGTAGAAAGGTAATATGGCAAACACAGACAAATTATTCTCTTGAAAATAGGTTTTTGCAATATCCCTGAAAAGTCTTCAGGTAATACAGTGATTGCAGAAAGTAAATTCCCTTACAGTAGACCATTATTATTTCATGATATAACAACACAGATATAGATAATGACCTATATCGAAAGTCAGGTATGAGCTAGCCCACAACAAGGTTAAAGCAGGACAAGAAAAATTAGGAAAGACAGGATAGTGTCAACGACATCAGAAGGTTAAAGACAGGCACTCACCGATATCTTATATTCAGATTTAAACACACACTGCATAGGCAGGTAAAAATGACTTACCCATCTTCTTCACCCTACAGAGGGTAAGCATATATTTCAGCTCTGGTTTTAAGAAAGCACAGCAGATTTCATATCACTGTACAGGAGAATGAGGGGAAAGTAGTAGATATTGTCTATCTAGACTTTAGTAAGGCTTTTGACACTGTCTGCCCTAACATCCTCACAGAGAAGCTCATGAAGTATGGATGCAAGAGCAAACAGTGAGGTGAACTGAAACCTGGCCCATAGTGTGGTGATCAGCAGCATGAAGCCTAGTTGGAGGCCAGCGACTAGCAGTGTGCCCAGGGGTCAATACCAGGTCCAGTCCTGTTCAACATCTTCATTAACGATCTGGAGGAGGGGGGCAGACCATGCCCTAGGCAAGCTCACAGATGACACCAAACTGGGAGGAGTGGCTGATATACCAGAGGATCATGCTGCTACCCAGAGCACAGCAACCTCACAAAGTTCAACACGGGGAAGTGCAAAGTCCTGCGCCTGGGGAGAAACAACCCCACGCATCGGTATATGCTGGGAACTACCCAGCTGGAAAGCAGCTCTGCAGAAAAGGACCTCGGAGTCCTGGAGAACACCAGGTTGAACGTGAGCCAGCATGTCTTGTGGCAAAGAAGGTGAATGGTATGCTGGGCTGCATTAGACAAAGCATTGCCAGCAGGCTGAGGGAGGCAATCCCTTTATTCAGCACTGGTGAGGCCACACCTGGAGTTCTGCATCCAGTTTTGGGCTCCCCAGGTCAAAGAGACATGGATATACCGGACAGATTCCAGCAAAAGGTCACAAAGATGATTAAGGGACTGGAGCATCTCTCAAATGAGGAAAGGCTGTAAGAGCTGGGACTGTTCAGCCTGGGGAAGAGAAGGCTCTGGGGGCATCTTATCAACACATATAAACACCTACAAGGTGTAAAAAGGACAGAGCCAGGCTCTTTCCAGTGGTGCCCAGTGACAGGCCCAGAGGCGATGGGCACAAACTGAAATGCAGGAAGTTCTGTCCGAACATCAGGAAACACTTTTTTATTGTGAGGGTGACCAAGCAACAGCACAGGTTGCCCAGAGAGGCTGTGCAGTCTCCATCTTTGGGAGTTATTCAAAAGCTGTCTGAACACAGTCCTCGGCAACCAGCACTTGAGCAGCGGGGTGATTCTGAGGGGTTTTTGCTTTCAGGATGTGATGTCCACACATTTGACTTGGAGGCATGGCAACGAAAGGACTTTTTTTGCCATTGAAAACCTAGTTTTGCTATAGAATCTCTGTAAGGGCAGTGGCTTAGAAAAAAGTTACACCAAGGAGTCAGAGAAATGTCTGAGACGTATTATTTGGACATTGAGTAAAAATATCCAGGTGGCAGTACTCTGTATCTCTAGCAGGAACAGAATCCCTCCAGCAGCCACCTGTAGGACTTGTGAAATGCAGCATTAGGTTTGCCAGAACTAGATGCCTATGATTAATGATGAATTTCTAGGCTGACTGACTGGTTCCTCTAGTTCAAAATCTACTTAGACCCTTCCTTCACATTTATCATTTTAGTGACACTGAAAACATGACCTTCTGAATGATAATTTTTTAAAAAATCAACAAAAAACCACCACAAAAAAACCCAACAAACCCACCAAGCACAGCCATAACCTAGCTCAAGAGGAATATAAAGTCAATCACACTTTTTAAATAAGCAAAAAACAATCCTAAAATAGCTGATGCAGCATGGCCCTTTTCTGGGGGAAAAAATTATAATGAAAAGTTTGAGTATAAATAGAAAGAAATCACAAATGGTATGATCCTGACAGGACTAGCACATAGCAGTTACAGCACACCTACATATGTTATTTAGCACAATATCCAGAGGATTTGTTAGTACAGCAGATTTACAGCTACTGGTTGCCTAAATGCCTAGCGGTGTTTCTGTGGAAAAAAAGAGAAAAACACTACAGGAGAATGAGTCAGCCTCAATCTGATGTTATTCTATGATAGTAGACTTCCAAGAATATGGGTCACAGATTCAGGCAATACAAGACAGAAATCTGTTCTCCATTGCAGAATGCATCAAATCATCATTCTCTGTTCCCAGATTCTGTTCAACTGCACAAAGTCCTTGTAGATGCAAAGAATTTCTGTTTAACATTTAGCAGAAAGCTATTTCTTCAGCCAGAAGACCACTAAAAGCTAAACAATTGGATCAACTAACCCAGTTGGGTGCAAGTTCCAAATCTTACAACAATGAAAGCTGCAAGCTATTTAGCTATCTGTCAATTTCAGTAAGTATATCCTTCTGTGACAGCAAAATGCAGATAATGGAAATTTAGAACCCCATGGTTGTCTTCAAGGATACTTGAAAAATACTCCCATGAAATAATGTGAGCCAGCATTATTACTATGTTAACATATGAATGCTAGCTACAAAAGTGTGGCTAGGACAGCGTACATTTGTTTGACTAGAATGAGTGAAACTTAAAAGACCACGTTTAGACAAGGGGAGGGGAATCATAATTTTTTACTGTCAGACTGTTTACTGTAGTGATTCCACTAAAAAAAAAAATTGCTATCAAAATAAAAATCCAGTCATTGTAAAATCTTAACACCTTTTTGTGTCCCATACTGATATATCATTAAAGCTCCTTCAAGAGTTAATTAAGAGTCACCAGGGAGGCTGGTATTTACCAGCACACCAGCTTAGAGCCAGGAGAGTCAGGTTCTGGTCCCAGCTGAGGCTACTGTGGGAACCCAAATCATAATCCCTCCAACCATTCTCCCTTTCATTCTTGCTCTAAGCTTTTGGAAGCCATGACCACTACGTGCAAAGTTGGAGTATGGCCTTTGATTAGAGTATTCAAATGCTACAAAAATATTTTTTAAAGTAAGAACTGTCTTGTTACTAGATACTTTGTGTGTTGGCTGGAGAAAAGCAACAGTGTATTTTGTATAAGTGATTTTATTAAAAACAAAGCACAAACAAGACACTGAATTCTAACTGCTTTGCAATAAAGTGCAGCATGCTTATTCACATGCTGAATCAGTTTTAGCAATAGGGAAAGATCATTTAGCTTGTCCAGTCCTTTACTTGCCAAATCCTCCAATTCCAAGGCTTGAAGTCTTCAACAAAAACCTCTGATATTGCAGTATTATCCACATGTCACTTTTTCAAACTTGTTAAAAACTGCCTTTTAAATACCATGGACTACCCTCCTCACCCTGCACTGTCTTCTACTGAACATACATCTTCAAAACCTTCCTTTCAGGCACTGCATCTTTGATTTAGATAGGAATGGAATGAGACCTGGCATAGGGAGTAGAGAGCAAGCACCATGCCAGAAAAACAAGCAGCCAAATTGCTTTGTCAGATGCACACTGCAGGCAAAACAACACAAAAAGAAAACCCAGCTTTTGAGGTGCACAGTTCATCACAATACTCTTTTGCATTGCTGAAAAACAGATTCTTTTTTCTCCCATCTGTCTGTACCACAGCCACAAAACTCCAGGTGCTTCCCCTCAGCATAACTAGTATTTTGGTTCCTCTACAAGAACTCATGAAGCAGTACCGTTTTGTACCTCCTGCATCACATTTTGCCTGCGGCCATGCTATTTCAGGTAACAATCTTGCCAGATACAGATTTTGCATCACAAGAGAAAGAAACAAAGCCTTGGCTATTCCAGCAAAGGGCCTGTTTTCCCCCCATGCCCTCCCATCAAGAGCAGGGCAATCCTAGCCAGATTACATTCTGCCTACCCAATCTGCCCCACAATGACAAGATTCTATGATTTATATCGTTGGAATGTTTTATTAAGTATCTTTAAATCTCTGCTCTAGAGACAGATACATTTTGCTAAAGTCAGCAAATTGCATAAATAATGCCTTTAAAAAAAAAAAAAGAGAGAGAGAGAAGGAAAACTGCTGTTACTAATGTACTAAGTGTGGTCAAAGCTGAAGAGAAGTTTCAACAGCTGAAGAAAGAGATCTTCATTAAAGGTCAGACAACAATAACTCAGTTACATTAAAAGAAAAACCAATACAAAATGGATTAAAAGCAATAAATCCTCTTTAGAAGAACACTTCTTGATATTTACTAGAAAGAGAAAAAAACCACAGCTATGATTATTTTCAGGCTGGATAGAGAACAGCAAAACTTCATTCCATAAATGAAAGCATAAACACTGAGACACATTTAAGAAAATTAATTTTGCAAGATTAACAAGAAATGAAAGTCATACCACACTTATTGAAGTGACAAACTCCAATGGCTTCAAATGACAATGGAGTAAGGCCTACAGCTCTCATTCAACTGCATTCACAGGGTAAGTATTTTCCAGTTAAGTTTGTGGTAAAAACAGTGTAGTACTGTTCATATTTGTAGTATACTGTTCAAATACTGTAGTATTTGTTCATATTAAGTCAATGCCAGACTCTGCACTGGAAGCTTAACTGTGAAATTATAATTTTTAGTAGAATCCAGAGATCCCAATCAAGATCTGTCTCACTATATCAGAACTACCTATGTATATAAAGAGCTAATCTATACCAAAGGTGAAAAATGTGAGAGTTTGAGGAAACCTAATGGAGACTAGAGAATGAAGCATAATGAAAGACTGTAAGCAAATTTTAAAAATGCTGTTTAAACACAGGCTTGCCTTAAAATAATTAACTACTATTTCTACACAGCATAAAAAAAAAAAAAAAAAGACAAAAATTAGCATCCAGCTTAACTAGAGATGATGGCAAACATGCTGCAGAAAGTAATACCACCAAGCCCTGTGTACAGAGCATGAAGTTTCTTTCTGGACTATTTTCTAATGAACAGACAAACTACAGCTGCATGGTTATAATCACCCTAGATTATTTAAGATATTCCCAACTGTCCACAATACTGATTACTTTTAATAAAATGAAAAAACAAAAACCAACAACAAAAAACCCCACACCCCCTTGAATACAGGAGGGGGGTATGCTGAAGACAAATTTCATAAGATTATTGAAGTCTCTCTCCAGCAGCCTTCATGCTTTCATCTGTTGAATTACACTACTGTTGTCACAAATTACATTGGCAGACCTCGCGGCTGGCAATAAAACAACAGCGATAGTGAGAAGTTCCAACACAGTTAATGTCCAAGACACTACTAATCATGTGAATGCATTCTTTAATAAAACACCATAATGTAAAATTAAATCAGAAACACAAAGGACCAAAGCTATTTGGGGGCATCTTTTCTGATAGAAGGTAGTAACCAGTTTAATCAACAAAAGTTGTCCAAAGCAAAATTACAGAAAAGACACATTTCATCTCAGTTGTGGATGCAAACAAGTTGAGAAATCGCCAAGAGACATCTTACGGCATAACACCAACATACTTGGCATTACAAAAACTAGCCAATGAGACAAACTATAAGATGCTACGTTAAAGATCATTTTTAGAACTGCAACAAAATAATCACGCTGGGGTGTGACAAAAGGATGGCAAACAAATATTCAAAACTTTTCTGTACCAATATGGATTGGTACTGTAAAACACACTGCACTTTAAAGCACAGCAGCTAAGATGTGCTGAAAGAAAGGGTGAAGCATATTTACCATGAGAAATTCTCCTGACAAGTACTGGCAGTAGCAGCGAGGCTTGTAAGAGGAAGACAAAATTTTCAAAGATAGCAAATTCAATAGTTACATCACTCCTGAACTGGAACCAAATTGGCAGTTTTACATAAATGTAGATGACCATTACGCCCACCTTACGACTTTCTACTCAGTTTTACAGTATGCTGGAAGCATTCAGAATAGGCAAACTTCATTCCTTTTTATCAGTGAGGTGGTACATGTTCTCTCTCAAATATAACAAAAAGCTCTTTAAATTGAAACAAAATAGTTAATATTCCTTGGAGGAGAAGAGTAAGAGAAAAGGAAAAGGTGTTGGTTGATTGCTTTTTTAAGCACAATAAGACTAAAAAGTAGAGCACAGAGTTTATTGTCAAAGTAGTTCTATGCTACAAAAAGAAAAGAATTAAGATCTGAAACCCGGATAATTATTGCTGTAATGGACTAACTAGTGCTGTGATCATCCTCATTTAAACTGACAGGCTTACAGTTTTGGACAAAATACACGTGCACCTTAAAAATTACATTTGCACACTTATTTCAGTATTTTTTCTCCTAATCGTTCTTCCCAATTTAAAAGTCTCTAACCAGTACAACTACGCCGTGTCCCCATGTTTTCTCTGGGACATACACAGATGTCAACGACTTCAGTCTTCTATGTGAACTTGTTACTAACAGCCAAATCCTTAGCGGATTTTACCGAAATCAACCTTAAAAAAAAATGTTTGTGCAACTAAAAAGTACAAATAGTTTTTGTATATGGTTTTCTTCTGCATAAGTGCCTGTTGAGTTCATGCAGGGGAAGACAAAACAGCAGCTTTTACAGGGAGCATATTCCAAATTTAAATACTTAGATTGCTGTTAGTGTAATCACTACAATAAAAGATACCTTGAAACTCCTTCTCTTCCTTTATGCAATTTTCAAATACATACTACCATCTATTTCATTTAAGTTACGAACAATTAGCCGTGCCATAACTGTAAAAAGTCAGCTACAATACACTGCAGAGCTTGCCACACTTAGGTATATCCTTGGTTGTTTTTCTCAACTGTTAAGTAATTTTTCACATAAATGTAACCCTGTACTGAACAGTTATCTACTTAAACTTTAGACAGTTTAAGAAAAAAGTGTCATACCCTTTACATCTATTTTATGGTTTAATTACACATTTTTGACAAGCAACTTGTTACAAAAGTATCCTACATGACAACTATAACATTTAATAAATACATAGTAACTATACCAAAATTACCTTAAAAGTATGTTATGGACCATAGATTTTAACTTTTACCAAGAATTAGCACATAAATGTCGTTGACTGATACCTTACTGTTCTTAGAATTACAAAAGTTTTCTGACATCCCTGACTTGCATTGCCAACCTTAAAATATGGCTATTAATATCTTATTCCATTAATCTTATTTTATCATTGGTCTAACAACAAATATGCTCAAACCTCACAGATAATTTGAGAAGGAAAAAAGAGGCAACATTTGTGCCCCAATTACTATTTTACTAAATTCCTTGTGACAGGTCACAACTACTCTCAGCCTGGATCACATTCACTGTACACTTTCACATTACAGTAGCCAAAATAAACTTGCTGCTTTCAAAATGGAACTCAATGCTGCTGCTTCTTCTCTGTTCTTCATTCCCAACTCTCCCTCCTGCAGCACTTTTCCAAACCCTCCCTTTTTCATCCATCTACTCTGATGCTCACCCAACCAGGAGATAAACCAGTTCAACTTCCTAATCTGCAAAACTCTATTGACTTTGCTTTACCAGGGTTATCTTTACATCATTTTAGCAAATTAAGTCAGTTTAGTGTGGGATCAGACACTTTAAGTTAGTGCAAGGTAAGAAGTGAGGAAAACAAACCTCTCCCCTTCAGAAAAGAGCAATTACTTTGACTTACAAAATCTCAGCGAAAGTTTCAGCAAGAACATTCACAGACAATTACATACATACTCTCTAAAAAGCAGTGTCTGGGGCATAGCAAACAACTGTAACCAGAAGAGGACCCTGGCAGAGCAAAGCCCAAAATGGCCTACACTAGTTTCTGTTTAAGTAACCTTTCACATTCAACCAGATATGAAATGATGCTTATGTGAAAGTTCTGATGCTTGACTTCCCAAATCATCATCCTTAAATAACAATACTGAAATAAGACCAAATCCTAATCCATTGTTGCTCGATGTATGGATCCTATAATGGTCTGTATAACCACAGTGGTGGTGCAAACTGTTTGACATAGCTAAAATGTTTTATTCTTAAAAAAAAAAAAAAAAAAAAGTGTTTCCAACTAAGAGTCTGATGATAGTAACAATGCCATGAGAGCCATGCCATTCCCTCACTCTCTTCTAAGAGAAGTAAATTTAAATTTTGTTATGCTTTCAAGAAATTAATCCTAAAAACAAAGTCAATGCTTCTCCCGTTACTAAAGTCTCATGAAGCAACTGCAACTCAGGGAATTAAAGCACTACATCAGCAATGGTTTCCCTGTAATTAAACCATACATTCCTGTTTGAGGCAGGCTAACTTTACTTTAGCTAAAGTAGATTAGGAAACAGTTTAAAGCGCATCAAAATAAATGACTTGAGCTAAAAGAAGTACTGTATTATTTGCACATAACTTGCAGGTTTTCTATTTAAGAGCAAGTCAGCCAATCCCTTTTTCCCCCCAACTCTGAGCAGGAATGCAGATTACACGTGAGTAACAGCAGGGAAATTCATGCTCGGGCTGCCTTCCTCTCCACAAGAGGACAGGTAGTCTCCCAGCATGCCTGTGGACATAGAAGAGGGAGTTCAGGGTTAAGCAAACACTTGCATTTTCAGGAGCTCTCTCTCCCTCTCCGTGCATGGCTCCCAGACATGTAGGGCCAGGACACCAGCTCCACATCCCGGCTGGCTCCTTGCACAGAATCATACCACACCCTACGCCAGCTCCTTCCAGCAACATCTGCTTGGGATTTTTAACAGATTTGCTCATCAGTAAATGCAAAGGGGAAAGGGGGTGTGTGTGTGCGTGTAAGAAAATCTGCCAGAGTAGCAGCCCACATATGCACTGATCACTTGCCTATTACCTTTAAGTGATGTTTTCACGTACATAAACTATGAGATACACAGGCACAGACTAAGAGGGTAGGTTCTTGCTAGGTACTTTTTCCACGGAAATTGATTATCAGAGGGTGTAAACAGTGTGGTACATGTAAAGTATACTAGTTAATTTTTCAGTTCAGGCATGGCCTAAAGTAGGGAATATTCAAATAATAAAGGCATTGAATATATTATTAAGGAGAAAAAAAAAACTCACGTAAGAGCAAGACAATCCTTTTCACCTGAAAGCTGACTTTCACTGAAGCTTCAAAGAAACTTTTCTTGGTCACATTACTTGTTTCAAGAGCTTACTGCAAGAAAACTTACTACACACCACTTTCTTAACACTCATCTTAAATTCAGAATACCCTCTATTTAACCAAATTTGTTACGTCTTATCCTCAACAGGAGAGAAAAAAAACACATTAACCTTGTGTCAATGACCATTCCAAAAATGACGTCTTACTCTACGCTAGGACTTAAATGGCTCAGCTGACACGAATTTTCTTTGTATAAGGTAAAAACAGAAGCAAAGCCTTGAGACAAATCCTATCCCTGAAGGTTCACGTACAGAAAGCCAGTCACATAAGGTGAAAGACTCCCCTTCCCGTTCTACAGAGTAGCAAGTTAAACTGCTCCTGTGAAGTTTCATAATAGCCAAGAAATGGTTATTTGTCACGGTTACACCCACTTCGTAACCCAACATAAAATTAGTAATTCTTTTTAGTATATTTCTTAAGATGGACTTATCCATGAAATTGTTTGTCAAACTTCCGTCACAAAGCCTCCAACCCTGAAACATACATAAACAGGTGGATAATCAACAAAATATATGTAACACCCACTGCAACAGAAGCTGGGCATCTCTTTTTCAAAGATTAAGGCCAGTAATTATTTACATCTCAAATACTTTATGAAGTTGTTTCTCAAACTGCAGGCCATACCCAATTTTTCTCCCATTATACTTTTCATATTAAGTTTGCAGGGAGCAAATTGCTTGGGGGAAAAATTCCAAGTTACCTGTCTTCCTAAATAAACTTACCAGAAAAAGCTTAATTACCTCAGTTCATCCTAAACAAAAGTTTAGCCTACTATCCATTTAAAAAAAATAATACTAATACAACTGCAAAAGTAAATATAACCTTGTCCTCAATGAGCTTTCTTCAGCGCAACTAGCTTCCAGACATCTGAGTGAATACCGTGAACAAGCCAACACCACTTCAACTTATTTGAGGGAGGTCTAATAACTACCATCAAGGTACAACATTAACTTGTATTTTCAAAAACACTAGTTAAGAAGTACTTTCAGATGATGAGTAGGCATGCTTAGGATGCCAATTATTGTGGTTCTACGGTTACTTTTTCCTTTTTTCTTCAAAGTGTTTTACCGTTATCCAGTTTCTGCACAAATAAAAGGGATAACAAATTACACAGAAAACCTAATAAAAACTGTAAAACTGAGTGACACAAACTGCAGCAACCTGGAAAAAACCCTACCTCCTCACACCTTACCACCTTCGCACACCTATACTGATTATTTAGCATAACGTCTCAAATACTTTATTATAAAAATTCAAAACTGTCATGTATCCTGAACACACAGGGGCTGCATTGATAAATCCCTTGTGTTTTAAAATGTGATTATTCCTTAGATGCAGAACACAGATCTCTCACTGAAAGCAATACGATTGATCATGTCCTACGTACACTACAAATGAAAGCATACAATACAGAATTATGGTCCCAAAATCAGATTTTGAGAGCAACTATCATTCAGAATGCAGACAGAAAAAACACTAACTTAGGCTACTGACCACTGTCTGCAGCCCAGACTCAAAAAATCCTACAGTGTGGGAGAAGAAAGAAACATCACAGAGATAAGAGATCTCCCAAAATCCTAACTTCTATGAGTATGTATATGAGACTTTATTAAGCTATCTAGATCCTGATCTATATTGACAGAACAGTAATAAGCAGCAATGCTACTGATAAAATTGAACTGGCATTTCCAGCACATATGTGCCCTATTTATGAATCATTCTGATTTTACTGCATTACAAGTTCTGTACACAGCTACCACACTTCTAGTAAAATTATATTTATGAAGTGCAAATTTATGACTTGCAGCTCAGATGAAGGAGCCACTTGATTTTTCAGAATAAGTAACTACTTAATAGCACTTCTGCAGCTTTCTCCATATATTAATTACCACACATTATGAAGCTTCCTGTATCAAAAAGAAGTTGTAAGAGCTGCTGCTGTGGTAATAAGGGGGGAAAAAAAAGAAAAATTAGGAAGCATTATGAAGACTGAAGGTGCATCATATTTAACATCATAAAGTTGACAAAACAGGTGACATTAAAGAAAAAACAGATGAGCTCTCTCACTCTGAGCAAAGTGTGATAATTACATGATAAATGTTTGCCACAGGCCTATCAACATTAAAAAAAAAACAAAAAAAAAAAGAAAAAGAAAAACCACTGGGGTCCTTTCAAGTTCAAAGTCTTAGATCTTGCTCTAAATCAAAACAGTGCAATGAAGAAGTAGAAGAAGCCCTAGTACAGCATCACCGCTTAGAGTTTGCCACTCTAAAGGAAGATGTATGCAAAATTTGAACATATTACTGTGGAGGAAGCCACTCAACCCCTTAGGAATAGGTAGGCCTGCTAGGAAGCTTGATCCTGTAAAATGTATTATTAGGTTAAAGGAAAAAAAACAAAACTACTTCACACTAACACATTTCAGGTTTTGGACTTATTTTATCATTAAAAGTTTCTTTTCCCTGTTTAAGGGCAGGGAATGATGCAGTTTGGCAGAAATTTTATCTTTACGATGGCCTATTTTCCTCATCATAAGCCCTCAAATCTCAGCTGTATTTAATAGAGGCATCTCAGCAAAGACTGGGCTAGGAAAAGTGATAAACAATAGCTACAAACAATAGTGAGGTGAGCTGGACCCTGACCAAGTCTGAAACCTGGTAAGGTCAAAACCAGAAGAATATAGCCAAGAGCCCATATTTTATAAGATTTATAAATATTTAAATAATAATTACAAAAACTAAATAACATTTATCTATAGCATAAAAAATACATAGGTTTCAATCCAGTAATGATCAAATAACTCGATTTATAAACACATAAATTCATAATAAAGATGAAAAGTTACATGTTTCTTAACAATTTTTATGTAAAAGAGCACAAGTAGAATTTACAAGCTATAACACATACCATTAGTAATTGCTACGGAAGATATATTTGACAGCCACACAGTATGCTGTCAAATACACGTCAAGCAGGGAAGAAAATTCGGTTCACTGATTCATTTTCTCCTATGCATTCTAGTTTCTCCCCAGCCCGCAATTTCTCTCCCCCAATCCAACATAAAGTTAGCCACGACGTTTCCAAGCAGACTGTGCTTCTGTTCTAGCTGTCATTCCCATCCCAGCCAAGCTGCACACAATCAGTAATCTGGAGATCGGGCCTCCTTTTTGTATTTAACAAAAAAAAAACAAAACAAAAAAATTTGTATGTACGAAGGGGAACGCAGAGCACACTGGCGGTACGTGCTCGTGTAACGTCCCTGGCACACATCGCTCCCATCATTCTCTCACACACACCGCGATCCCCCATCTGCATTGTCTGCCTCGATCCATCTCTGATTAATATGGACACATTCTCGCTCCTCCTCGTCCTCGGGCAGGGAACCTCGGGAACCCGCTTCCTCGGGCGGACGCCGGGACTCCCCTGGCAGGCCGGAGAGCCCGCCGGAGCCGCGAAGGGGCGGCGGGCCCGGCGGCGAAGGTCACGGCCCCCCACTCCCCCTCCCTCGGGGGGGGCAAAGTTTACGGCGGCGGCCGCCCGGAGAGGCCGGGTGCGTGCGGCGCGGCCCGCACCGCTCCTGGCCGCCGACCGCGGCGAGAGGAAGGTGCCGGGGCCCTGCGGTGCGGCTGCGGGACGGCGGCAAGGGGGAGGGGAAGGGGGGGGGGGGGGACGGGTGTCGGGACGTCCCCCGCGGCCAGCGCTGCCCTCTCCCCCGGGGCGCCCCCGCCGCACCGCGCTCCGGCCGGCCGCCACCGGCCCCTCCCCTCACCCACAGGGGGCCGAGCCGCGCCAGGCCGGCCCCTCCCCTCCGCCCCCCGCCGCACGGCCTGCCCCTCACCGGTCATTGAGCTGGTCCTCGGTGCCCGGCAGCGGGTGCACCACGAAGTGGATCGAGGTCATGTTCCGCGCCGCCGCCGCTGCCCCCCTCGGCGGAGGGAGGCGGGCGGGCGGGGGCCGGGCACACAATGGGGGCGGGGGGGGGGCGGCGGGGGAGGGGGCGCTCGGCCTCCGTCCCTCCCCCGGGGCCGCTCGTGGCCGCCGGCGAAGTCCTCGGCTCACCCGCCGCGGAGCGCGAGGAAGAAAGAGCCCGCCGCAACGGCGCCGGGAGGAGGCTCAGCCCGCACCGCACTCACACACGCGCCGCCATCTTAACTTCCAGCGGGCCCTTCTCTCTCCCTCCCTCCGTGCGCCGCGCCGGGGAGGGCGGGGCGGTAGCGCGCGGCCGCGGTGTAAGCCTCGCGCTGACTGGCGCGCGCGCCGCCGCGCGGCGCCCCTTCACTAAGCGCGCCGCCGATTGGTCGGGGAGGCCTCGCGGAGCGCGGTGACGTCATACTGGAGGGACGTAAAAGACCACGTGCCCGCTGGTGGGGGGTGGTGCGTGTGCGCGCGGCTCCCTGAGGTGCCGGGGGGAGCCCCTCCCCTGCGGCCGGGCTTCGGCAGGGTGGGCGGTGCCGCCGCTTCCCCTCGGCCGGTGGGGGTGTCGGGCCGCCTCTGAGGCGGCTGGCCTGCCTGCGGCACTGGGAGCGCTCTCCGGGCACAGGCCGCAGCTCCCCGCCCTTTTCCGCCGTGCCTTCCCCGCCGCGCCGCGGCCTTGTAGCGCGTTGAACGCCTTCCCGGGGCTCGCTGGGGCGGCGCGGGTCGAGCCGTTCCCCCGGAGCGGCGTGTGCCTCGGGTCGCTGACCCCCGCCGGGCTCCCCGCGGCTGCTGCGGGGGAGGCGGTGACCGATCCTTCGGCCGGGACCGGCGCGGGGTGCGGCCTGCCGGAGTGGTTTCGGAGGAGAGGTGGTGGGAGGCTGTGCCCTCCGCCGGGGGGTCACCGAGCGGCCGGTTCCACGTGTGGCCGAAGGTGTGCTTCAAACCTACTGCCCTTCATCACCTGCTCGCCGAAGCCGGCTGCTTGCTTTGTGGTACCTAATTACAAATAGCTCAGTTGGTCTTCCCTCCAACAGCCAGGATTATCCACCCTTTTTCAGGGACATTGGTGGTATATCAGCATAAAAAGTTAGCTCCCAAGCCGATGAAGCACTCAATGGCACCCTGCCTGTGCACCCTCCCTCTGGAGAGGATTTAACTGTACTGTTCCAACAGAGCATACCTTGCAAATGGAACTGGTTTTGACAAATTAACATCGTAATTTGCTGAAAGTTGAGTAAAAGTCAATAAAACTGCCATTCGTTTCTATAGAAACTAACACCTTGGCTGGGACTATACCAAGCTTTGATTTTTATTTTTTTTTGACTGGAGTTTGCTGCTTTTGCAGCTTGTTCTCACTTATTTCCAGGAAATTGGAAATTTAGAAAACTAGCTTGGAATTTTTTAGCATATGAGGAATGCTGGCAAGCACATGATAACAATACAAAAAAATTCTAGAACCTAGTTCAGTGAGTTATGATTAATTTCTGAGGCTGTGTAATCATAAACCCTAGAAATCTCAGTTTGTTCCTCCACTATCAAATCTAAGCAACTTTGCAATTTCTCATCTTCCATTCTCCTTTCATCCCTGGCTCTTTCACCAGTACAGCCAAAAGGAGCTAATCCCAAGAATCAGCTGATGTTGCTGCTTGCAGCCCAAAGATTTGGGGAGCTCATGAAGTAGTTTTGGGTTTTTTTGGTGTTTGTTTTTTTTTTTTTCCTTTTTCTCAATACAACTATCATTAACATGAGGAAATGTGGTAAAGAGAACTATTCAGTTCATGTGTTCCCGATTTCTTATTCTCAGACACTGTTTCCCCATATGTTCTGTTCTCAGGTGACCATGATATTCAAATGAATTCAAAAATACAAATAAGTAATTTAGCTTATCTTGTAAGGAAAGTCCTAACAGGTTTCTGGAGGTACATGAGGCATGGAATAGGACTCATTCTCTTTGGTAGTGAGGCAGTGCAGTAGCTGTGCTTTTAAAAATGAGTAGTTCCATGATTTACCTTTTTTTCCTGTTAGGACAGAGCTAAGAGGTTTTGGATTATTTAGTTCTGTATTTGATTGTACCAAAGTTTGTTAGTTTTGCTCTGCTTTTTCTTTTTTTTTTTAATCAGTCTTTACGCTTTTCCTGAAAACATTTACGTTGTGTCTTGCAGTGGGAGATTCTTCTAAGCTGTCCTGACCTCAGTCATTTTACCAGAATCACTTGCATGTTTTGATAATCACCTGAAAAACCTTGCATCTCAGTTTGATTATTTTTTTCCAGACAAAAATTGAATATTTGTCTTTGACAGTCATTCCTCTTTTCCATTGAAGTGTAGGAAGGTAGATCGCATGAACTCCAGCAGTAAGTCTTGTTGCATCCTTGGGAATGCTTTCAGGAATTTTTGGTAGGGTTTTGGGAAGCTCCAGATACTCATTTGCTCTCTGAATCAGGATCTAGTTCTCCAAAGCGTTTACTTTTTTAAATAACATGATTTGTTCAGTGGAGTTCTCTTAGGGGCTAGGCATAAGGAGGAGATTTCAATTACACTCTTCCTTCCACCCTTCACGACCAAGCTTTAAAAGTTAATGGGTTATGGAAACCTATTAGATAAAAGAGGGGAAAAGAGCTGGAAAAGCCCAAAGGGGACACACATCTGTTAGGGCTCAGCAGTCTGCTGCTGGCATTTCTAAGTAATCCTTTTCTGTAGCTTTATTTACATTATGACTGAACCCCAGTCTTAGCCATTGCCTATGGCTGTGCCAATGCAAACACTCAGCATAAGCAAAAATGAAAAAAAAAATTAAAATTGATTCCACTGGAACTTGTGTTTTGAGCCAGAATAAACTTGAGTAGTGAAAATGTCAGCTTTTGTTCACACTAAGAGTTTATACTGCTGTCTAAAATGGCAACTAATCCTAAGTGTAGGTGAGAGGACACAAAACCAAGTGCTCAGCTGACGATGTTGTTATTCTGACAGGAGTTTGTAACGTGGAAATTCCAGCACGCTGTCAGAAGTGCCCCTGCTCCTCTAACAAGGATGCAAGGCTGCATCTTGCTGGTTGACTTTTGGAGTGATATGCATTGAATGCCTGTCTTGTCCACTGACGTGTATTTTAGAAGATAATCATGCAGGTAACAGAGTTTGATGGTCCTTTAATTATCTGAAATTGACTCCAAATAGAATTGCTTTGTGATAGTAGAACTACTCATTCTTGCAACATCTGTTTTTTAAGAACTTCAAAATAAAAGATGTTTCCCCCACGTCCTCTGGATTGTCTAAGTCTGTTGGATGACAACATCCAATCCTAAATTGCTATGTTGTGTTGGGTTTGTGTGGCAAGGTTTTGGTAGCGGGGAGGGCTACAGGGGTGGCTTCTGTGAGAAGCTGCTAGAAGCTTCCCCTGTGTCTGACAGAGCCAATGCCAGCCGGCTCCAAGACGGACCCACCGCTGGCCAAGGCCAAGCCAATCAGTGCCTCTGTGATAACATATTTAAGAAAGAGAAAAAACACTTAGAGAGCGCTTTTGCAGCCAGAGAGAGGAGTGAGAAGATGTAAGAACATCTGCAGACACCAAGGTCAGTGCAGAAGGAGGGGGAGGAGGTGCTCCAGGCGCCGGAGCAAGATTCCCCTGCAGCCCGTGGTGAAGACCATGGTGAAGCAGGCTGTCCCCCTGCAGCCCATGGAGGGAGGATGAGGGGGTGTAGAGATTCCACCCACAGCCCATGGAGGACCCCATGCCGGAGCAGGTGGAGGCATCTGAAGGAGGCTGTGGCCCGTGGGAAGCCCACGCTGGGGCAGGCTCCTGGCAGGACCTGTGGAGCCGTGGAGAGAGGAGCCCACGCTGGAGCAGGTTTGCTGGCAGGACTTGTGACCCCGTGGGGGACCCCACGCTGGAGCAGTTTGTTCCTGAAGGTCTGCACCCCGTGGGAGAGACCCACGCTGGAGCAGTTCGTGAACAACTGCAGCCTGTGGGAAGGACCCCATGCTGGAGCAGGGGAACGATGAGAGGAGTCCTCCCCCTGAGGATGAAGAAGCGGCAGAGACAACGTGTGATGAACTGACCGTAACCCCCACTCCCCGTCCCCCTGTGCCGCTGGGGGTGGCGGAGGTTGAAGCTGGGAGTGAAGTTGAACCCGGGAAGATGGGAGGGGTGAGGGGAGGTGTTTTAAGAGTTGATTTTATTTCTCATTCCTCTACTCTGTTTGCTTAGTAATAAATTAGATGAATTCCCTCTCTCAGTTCATTCTGTTTTGCTCGTGACGATAATGAGTGAGTGATCTCTCCCTGTCCTTATCTCGACCCACAAGCTTTTTGTTGTACCTTTTCTCCCCTGTCTGGTGAATGAGGGGAGTGATAGAGGGGCTGTGGCGGGCACCTGGCCCCCAGCCAGGGTCAACCCACCACATATGTAAAAACTCATATTTGCCAAGTCATGAAAAAAATCAGGAGCAGAACTAGATTTTCTTTCTTTACAAAATGTATCTTTAAGACAGGACTTCTGTCTTGGCCTAAGAAATGTAGTTCCCTGTGTTGCACAACTCCTTGGTGTATAGATGGTGCTATTTTCAGGCCTACTGATAAAGCAGCAGCTTCCTTATGAAGGTGCAGCTATAAATACACCAACACCCAACCAGCAGAACAAGTTCCTTGCTGGTGTACTTGTCTGTGCGAGAGTTTTTGCCAACTTGGAAATACCGTGTAAAATAACTCCTGTGGGATCATTGCTGTTGTGTCTGAAATTGAGCTTTGATGAGAGTAGGGCATTTCCTGAAGTTTTCAGACTGGTAGAAGCACGTGGATTGGAAGGGACCTCTGGAGGTCATCTCATCCAGCCTCCTGCTCCATGCACGTCCAATTCCAGTAGACCAGGAACTGTCCTACCAGGAACCACTTCTGAATAATGCGCACCGCGATAGACTTCTTCCCAACCGCTCGCTAAACTCACTTGGCAGCTGCAGACCTGGTGGTTTGCACAGAAGTCTCTTAGTCCTAGAGGGAGAGGACCTGCTAGAGATGGGAGGATTAGGGTAGGAGGACTGCGGGGGACTTTGTTCTGTAAACAGCACACGCAGATGCTGGCAGGTGTACCACAGGCAGCAGTGCCTGCGGCTGATGGGACACGCTGAACTCGGGGAGGAGGCGCTGGGCAGAAGTAAAGGCTTTGGGCAGCTAAGGAGAGCGCCAGCACGCGCTTTCCAAGCTGTTAACTCCAGATGTCAACAGAGATGACATCAGGCTGGCAGCATAAGATTGTATTTTGCTGTGGAAGAAATGAGGCCAACATTCCTGAAAATGTCAACAAGAATGCTATGCAGAAAACTGCAGCTTCTAGATTGTTCCCAAGGCTGAGCAGAAGTTCCTATAGTGAGCCACAAAGTACATTGCAAAGAAAAAAATGTTTCCAGCACTTTGTGCCACAAACTGAAGCAAAGTAGGTCCATCACTGCCTCTTGCTCTCCCTCTGTCTAGGTATAGCGTAAGAGTAGTTTGTTTGGAGCTGGGAACATCAGGCTTTCAAACCACATCCATGTGTTTTACAACACAAGTACCTGCATAGTTTGCAAGTTAACACAAGAAATCAAACAATTCCAGCTGAGGAGGACTGCGCTGCCAGCCATTTGCTTTCTGCTGTCCTGGGCTATGTTTTGTCATGCTCGTGTCCCAGGTTCTTATACCCTGATTTTTTTTTTTTTAATGTTGCTTATTTATGACAGCTGAAACGATCTTGATGCCAGGTATTAAGTGTTTATAATCTCTTATTTTCTAACTTGTACCTGGCTGTCCAGTTGAAGAGGTCACTGTAATAGAAAAAACATTTGTCTTGTGCGCAAAACCATGCTCGTCTTTAAGAAGTATTGTTTAAGGCCACAAAAGAGCAGGTAGCTTGGTAAGGCTCAGAGCTGATGAAAACTTGTTTCCCATGGATTTTTTTCTTACAGTGGGTTCTTCGGTGTCTAATAGTGCACACAGCAGTTCTCTTTGCCCTGTGGATTCTCCAGTGACTAAAACAAGTTGAGCTCTATTGCGGTCTTTCCCTTAGCTGCAGTACTAATCGTTTCTCCTCCCCCCTCTCTGATGCTTGAGTCAATTAAACTAACAGAGACCTCTGAGACCAGAACCTTGTGTCAAAATTTGGCCGAAAGAGACTCAGATGTTCAGAAGTTAATATGGTGAGCTAGATGCTTTGACACACAGCCTGCTGATATAACACTTGCTACCGCACAGGGACTGAAAGGTAGCTGTTTAAAATCAGGCAATACTGCAGGTACTTGATCTCCCTTCCCCTTTCTTGTCTGAGCGGCTCGGCATTTCTTCTCTCAGGCTCTGCAGTGAAGGACTCCTGGGCTAGAAATTAGGATTCTGCATCTGTTTCTCCTTTCTTCAGTGTACAGCCAGGGTTACTTTCTTCTGTTTATGGCAGTTGGTGTGGTATATCTTGGATCAAGGTGAGGTCTCTGTCAAGTACTCAGTGGAGTTTGTAGATCCACCAGTATCTGGCAGACTGAGATTTTGTTTTGGTAGATCCTTCACTTGACATTGCTCCTCACCCTTTTTGTAGCCCTTTAGTTGCATCCTTTTCTTCCAGCTCCCACAGAGACACTTCTGAACATCTCTTCTTTCTGACTAGACATCCAGGACTTCTCTTCTTGTCCAGACCCAACCATAAAGTTTATGTGATGGCTTTTGTATGTGTAGACCAGACCTGCCTGCTGACAAATGCAGCTGAGCGTGATAAGAGTAGCTCACCAGGCATCCCGGGCACTGTGCAGGTGCTGAAAGTGCTGGGAACAGAGGCTATGGACAGCCACCTTGTGTGACCATCCCTGGAAGGCGGTGTGGGCAGAGCTGGCGTGCACAGTGCACGCGGTGGGTGTATCTCTGAGGCTTTGTGTCGGCTGTGCCATCTGGGCAGGTAGCTGAAAGGCAGAGTTATGCTCATTTACATCAGAGCGGCTTCCTGTAAGCTCCTGGTAAGGGAAGATGGAATTTGTTTGAATTTTAGCAACCTAAAAGACAGGCATGTGGCCCTAGCAGGTAGTCTGGGTTCCCTGCAGAATTGCCTTCTCCTCCTCATCTGTCTGCAGGCTGCCAAGGGAGTCCGGATGATTAACTGGGACAAAAAAGGGGTTTTATTTCCCTGTTAGTTCCATTTGATTGTGTTAGTTACTCTCGCCTTAACCATATTTACCTTCAAAAGTGGCAGTTTTGAAAAAAAATTGCCTTTATAAATTGTGAGGGTGAACTGCATTACAGCAATAGTTCTGTATGGCCTTGATTCATGTACTCCCTTCTGGAATTATTGCAGAGTCAATTTGTTTCTGGCAGGGAAAGAAGTGGAGACCTTCCAGGGCGAAAGCAAGTGAATTATTCCATGGACTCCAATGGAATTTACCTTTCTGTGTAGTAGCCTACTTTTTAGCTGCTGTTCCTCTGCCATCAAATAGCCACCTGTCATGGACGGCTATTTACAATCTAGAAAGAAATAGTAGGTAGTTCTTGCATTTGGTTTTAATTCCACTTGAAAAATTATTAAAATTTAAAAAATTCAAGAGACGTCAACTGTAGCGTAAAGCAGCAAGTGCTGAGTGCCCAAGCATCCACAGTGCTGCATTTTGAGGGGATTTGTGTTGGCCAGCTCTAGGTGTGCCTCATGGACTGAACATCCACAGCTTCCTCAGGGATTGTGCTGCACTTCAGGAGTGCAGGTTTCCATTTGGTTTCACCCCAAATGAGGCCAGATTGTGTTTTCTCAGGCTGCTCTGCAACGTGAACCGGAGGGTGGTGAGAGCGAGATGAGTTTCGAGTCCAAACTCCTGATTTGAATGATAACACAGGCACACACAGAGGAAAGTGAGCTGCTCGTGAAACAGCTCCGAAGCAGCCTCTGTTTGCGGCTGGCATTTTAAGCAAACCAGAGGCTGTGTCATTTGAGAAGCGATAAACAGTGGCTGTTCAGGAGAAATTTGGCCTGTACAGAATGAGTGTACGCAGAGGCTGCAAATTCACCAGCCCTTCTGAAATAGCTCTTCTACATTTCAAGCAGCCAGAGGCTCCTGTCACAGGCGTGCAGGCGTGGTTTCAAACACAGTTCTCCAGGAGTGAAAATGTTCTTGTCTCTTGGAGCACCCCATTCCCTTCAAATGATGGGCTTTGCTTTCAGCAAAGATCTCATCATTCTGCTAAAAATCTTGTAAGCTTGTTTCTTCTTTTTTTTTTTTTTTTCCCCTTACGTCACTAAGGACATTTACATAGAACAGGATGGCTGGTTTTTAAATGTTCCTCTAGGTCCCCGTAGCATATTCCCAAACTGAGAACATAATTACATTGGGTCATCGCAACCAGTCACGGAAGTGATTAAATGTCAAAAAAAAAAAAAAAAAAGAAAGATGTTGACTTAATGTGAAGAAAGGCAGCTGTAATGGATGGAAGTCCCATGAAATAAAGTTTTAGAGTTTTTATGGTGATGATGGAGCTTCAGTGCTAAAAAAAACCCAACGCAGATTGCAGTAGGGGCCGTGGACAATGAGAGATGCCATACATGGAGACCTGTGTTGGGAACTGCTTTGGTAGTCAGCGTTTAGCTTCAGTGACACTAATAGAGAAAAGAAAATATGAATAAATAGTCTGGAAGGTTTGTTGTTTGTTTGTTTTTTTCCATTGCAGTGTAAGAGGAAAGGGACAGTTAACTGATGGATGAACATTTTATTGTGAGTAACAGCAGTTACAACACTTGCCTGTTATGTATGCCTGCGTATGTGTTGGTGTGTGTATTTATAGAGATAGGTAGGTAGTAAACATGAAACTGCAGGCAGATTTGCACATACGGAATTACTTGCTACTAACTGAACATACAGGTAGTTTCACTTGCAATGAATGTTGCTTACTGCTATAAACTGAGGTGAACTGGGGTGTTTGTAAATTTATCAGGCTTTAATTATTGGGCTGAAAGGTTTAATACTGCATATCTGCCTCTGTCTAATTTTTAACACAAGTGTTGAGTAAAAGGTTCAGGTACTGCAAAAGATGAAGATGATAGAAAAAAATTATACTAAATTGTCTTTGAAATATTTTATTAAAAACTGTAATGCTACTAGAGTCTGAAGGAGGGCATTCAGTATATTACCACTTGCAGGAAGCTTCAGAGTTCACTTGAATTGGGGTTATGACCAAAAGAAAAACTGAACTAAATATGCCAGGTAGAAACTTGTTAGCATTTGACAGGTCCATTCACTCAGGATTATGTATCTACTCTTGTCCTTTTCCCGGTACAGCTTATACAAGCTACCTAGACCCAGCCGGATTTGCCTAAAGCTTTCCCTGACACGGTGCCTTCCAGCTGGCAGGGGAGGTGGCGGCAAGCCCTCCTGCCCCTCCGCTGCTCCTCTGGGCAGGGTGCCTGCCGGGCACGCTGCCGGGGGGAGACGGTGTCGAGTGAGAAGTGTCTTCTGGTGTCTCCTAGCTTTTGGGACTGCAAAGTCATGAGCACAAGTGCTTTGTTTGGGGATGTCCCCTTTAGAAATGCTGTAAATTTTTAATGCAGAAATTGCAGGTCTTTGCCTGAGGAATTTACAGAAGTTTATAATATGTAAGACACTGGGGCGGGAGTTCAGATAGATAGGCTTCAATCATAACAATGACAGGTGGGGTTAATGTTAAACTTGTGTCTTACCCATTTCGATTCAGATTTCCTGGATTTATTCTGCTGCTCTGATAAACTATGATTTAAAAGTGCTGAAGTGCCAGTTCAGGCTAACAGCCCCTTCTCCTACGCTGAAATGCATCACTGCAAGCAAAAGGCACCATGCTTTGTATCTGTCTCCCAAGATCAGAGAGAGAAGAGCTGAGAGGTACAGGGCTCAGCTGGCAAAGACCGACTCACAGGCTGTCAACTGAACTCGGAGTGGGAATCAAATCCAGACAATATCCCTGAATTTAGGTGTCTAATTGCCCACTGTAGTCAGTGGAGTTTTAGTTACGGCAGTCAGTGGAGCCAGGAGTGTGATTCAGCTGAGGAGATGTAGGTATCCGTCCTCGGGTGAGCTGAATCCCTCCTGGCAGTGGGAGGTGAGACACTGAGCTCATAGCGGTGTGTCCACCTGGCTCCACATCTGGAGCCTGGAGGTAAGCCCATCCCCGATAAGGATGTGGTGATGACAGGGATTCAGTCTCCAGCTGCTGGCATTGCTTCTCCAGTTTAATGAGAGGGGTGGGCCGGACCCCCCTGGCAAAGGCTGGAGCTGCTGAGCTCTCTGGATGGTCTGAGCGTGTAGGCCAGCTTCAGCCTCTCTCCGTGAGGTGGGCGAGCACCTTAGACCTTATTTAGGGTAGTCAAAATGGCCCCGGGAAAGAACACCAAGGCTCTGCAATAAAGAAACAACATCGTTCTGTTAAAATTATTGTTACAACCTCAACTGATGAGTTCAGACAAATAGACTTAACCGAGCCGTCTTAGTATATGCAACATTAATATCTACCACTTATTTTTGAAGCTATGTTTTAGATTTTATTTTGGAGACAAAAGAGTCATTTAAAATTATGCAAATGAGCTGCCAAACGCAAGGCATTATGCAGATTTGTGGAGGCAGGCGGCAGAGCGTTAACCCTTGGTGCTGCGGCTCACTGCGGAGGGAGCGCCGCCACAACAGCATTGTGTGAATTCATTTCAGCCCTTGCGCTCTTTAATGACAACGCTCCTGTGGCAGGGCCTGAGGTATGAGGCTAACCCTCCTGCGCGCGCCTGATTAACAGGTGGGTTTAGGTTGATGGAGGAGGTGTATTTGCTGTGACATTCACCTCGCAGTCCTGCCAGGCACAATCTGTACCCAAATCCAACCCGGGTGTCTCGGAAAGGACAATCATCGTGGCTGTTGGCCGCTGTTTCATACAAGTTGTTTCCAGAGTATTTGAAGTGACCATCACAGGAGAAATATTAAATTGCTTTTCAAATGTCAGCAGTGCTGTAACACTTTAAAAACAATTGACACTGTCAGCTAGAAGTCCTGGCTCACTGGGCTGGCTGGGGTACACAAGATGCGGTAGCCGCCTTGACTTTCTGGAGAGGAGGGCTATTAAAAGAGCTACATGTTGTGCTAATTTGTGGGTTCAGTAGCTCATTATCCCACCCAGCTATAAAGGTGGTGGGAATAACTCTCAGCCAGGAACAGATGGGTTTTGATAAAAAGCCAAGGCCTGATCTGCTCTGGAAGTTTGCCCTGATCTCTGCAACCGATGCCAAGAGCTGACATAGCCGCATCGGTGCAAACGCCAGTGCCGAGCAAGAAATGCAATGGTTTATAGCAGTGAAGTACAGCAAATGGCAGGAGCTGGCAAATCCCTGACACGCATGAGGGTGTAAGTGCAGCTTATCTCTGGTGGAGATGCCTGATGCTGGGTTAAAAAAGTCATGGTGGCAGCCACGCCTGGGGAGAAAGGCAGGGAGTTCACGTAGGGTGGTTTTGGAAGGGCTGGGTTTGTGCCTCAGCCCTGTCCAGGTGAGGTGCCAAGCCCTGTGAATACGGGGTTTGTTCAGGATCAGGCAGGGCTGGATCCCGCTGAGGGCAGGAACGGGTCTGGCTGCAGCACAGGGGGGCTTCATTCCACATTTCCTCTTGCACTTCAGTTGCTCCTGGCTCTGTCAGAGAGCTCACAGAGCAGCGCAGGTGCCAAGGAAAACACCGAGGCACTTGGTATTCCTTTTCCAGTTGCTAAATTGGGGGGGGAGTGATTTTTTTTCCCCTCTGCTATCTTTGAGGAAATATGTATTTGTGTAGTGAATATCTTCAGTAACAAATAATGTCTCGGTGCTGCTCTAGGACATAGGGATAAGCTGGGTTACTCTCCTGCATCCCCTTTCACCCAAACTCTTTCAAGTTTGCTCCACTCACCAAATTGCTCCCTCGCTTCCTTTCAAGTTAAGGGTGTCATTTCAAGCTGACTGTCTGAGCCAGTACAAAATTCCGAATAAACACTTCAACATATTCAAACCCGGATGCTATCAGTGAATTTACAGACTTAAATAAAACCTATGGCCAATTTTAAACTGGATACACATGCATGCACACGAAGGTTAGCACGGCTTAGCTACTTTGGTTTTGCTCATTTTTAAGAGCGTTTTTGGCTCAAAAATGTAATGTCTCTCACGTATTTGGAAAGAGTTGTTCGAAGCACATGATCAACATCTGCTAGTTTCCGATATGCCGGAGAAGCTCGGCAAGAATGTGATAGATGCAGAGATCAGAGAAAATATTGGTCCTGCGTATTTTTTTTTAAGATGGATTTGGAGCTTTCCTATTGCTCAGCAATTTGTGCAATGGACTGGTGATATGGTTAGTGAAAAAAAAAAAAAGCAGGAAACCCACCTACATTGGTTCAAGTTTTTGTTAGTTTTGGAGGGAATAGCTGAAAAGGATATAAATCAGACACTGCTGCTGCACTGTGCTTGCCTTGCCAGCTTAAAAGAACTAAACTAGTTTAAAGAGGCAGAAATACTGTTTTATGATGGCCCACATCTCAAAACAAATCTGAGCACAAAGACCATGGAAGGAAGTTGCTAGGAAACCTCACAGTGCGCTGGGCAAGTTTTGCAGCGCAGGCACCTGTAAGAGAGTCATCACCACCTGCCAGCCTGAGCGTTTCCCAAAAACTGCTGTGCAAAATCATAGGGCACATTCATTTACAGAAATGAAGCATCAGGCAATGCCTCACAGCCTGTTTTAAATTAGTGCAGCTTCATGGACTGCAAGCCATTCCCAGAGCCATCCCTGAAGACTCCACACTAGCACTGAAGCCCTGGCTGCTGTGTCAGGCAAGGTCTGACCAGGCTGCTTTGCTAGCACATGCCTGCAGTCATCTTAATTAGGTTCTTAGCAAAGATCTTTGCTTCCGTGGGCTCAAACCTTGCCCATGCTGAGATTTCAACGAGGTAACTTTAAGCCAGACTAACCCTCTGGAAGCAGGGCCACCCAGTCTCATCTCTTTTGCACTTAGTCTCAGGGTGGGTTTTGCCAGCAGAGATTTCAGGCAGGCGTGCTGCTGCCTCACAGGGCAGGGGACGGTTCTGCATGGGGATGCTCCAGAAAGTTGAGGTGAATCAATGGAAAATGTTAAAGCTGCAGGTCCACAGTGTCAATGTGCACATGATAAAGCCCCCATGTCTGTACCAAGTAGTCGTACCTTAATCCTCCTAACGTTTGATTTCATAGCTGAACACACCGATTTAAGCCTGTTTCTACAAGGAAACTGGTAGCTGAAAGATTTGGGAATCATCAAGGACACATTTTTCATTCATCATGAAGTCATCTGTCAGTGCAGCTCATGACAGGGATAAGACAGGTACTGCTAGGATTGCTTGTCTGTAGACTTCCTTGGTGGCTTGTTCCAAAAATGGGTGATGTGAGGCAAGGTGATGGAGTGATGGCTGCCGTGAGCACGATGAACAGAGCAAGCTGGCCATGGTTTAAGAATCTCCATGAAACTCCCTCTGTGTGGGAGCCCCAGATGGTGTGGCACCGGCAAATTCCTGCCTGCCACTACCTTGTCCTCGCTACGTGGCAAAAGCCTGCCCAGCACATTGCCCACTCCCTCCTGCCCACCTGTCAGGATGACCCATCACGGCTAAAAGCCATTAGCACTCAGAAGGTGGATCCTGGGATCTCCACTCCTTCAAAGATAAGCAATATATTAGGAGAAACCAGGAATACATGTTAAGCCTGAGGATTCTCCTTTGAAGACAGATTCATTTTAAAACACAGGGGTTCATTAAATGGCAAAGGAGGCACTCCGGAGAAGATGTGACACTGATATGCAATGCTGATACGTGAAGTGTGGCTGTCACAGGATTTTCCATTCTGGTTTATCTAGTCCCTTGACGCATAAAAAAAGGAAAGATCCAGATCTTCAGTTTAACTTAAAAAAACCTCTTAGGAAGTCCTTTTTTACACAACATGTAATTAACATATGGAATCAGCCCTAGATATTCCTGATAGGTTTAGACTAGCTCTGCACTCGATGGTCTAGCAGTGTTTTTTAGCTGTGTCCCCATGTGATGCTGGGGTAGTAAGGGTTCCAAAACATTCTGTAATGGCAGAAACTCATTTGTTAATTTAAAGAAAAGCTTTTATAGTTTCGGGAGCAGGAAAACTGTGCGAGAGCTATAGCAACATCTGGAGCTTTCCTAGCTCAGAGCAGGTTTTCTGCATTTCAGAAAGGATTACGTACATGCACAGAGAGCATTTCCAGTGGTGTTCTGGAGTAAGGTTACGTCCAAAGACTCTCAGTTCCCACACTCCGGGACTCAGAAAGCAGCACCCACCTTACCTGCTCTTTCAGCAGTGATGCCCACACCTGAGCTAGTTCCCTGCACCTTCTTTACAGCCAGTGGGGAGAAACAGGGACCCGACGGACTCAGCTGTACAGCTGGTGGTGGGCTTAACCGTGCCCAAGGAGCACCTCTTCTCCACGGGCTGCAGAGGACATTTAGAGGGGAGTGGTTGTGTTTGCTGTAGAGGTTTGAAGTGAAGTGAGTGAACCCCACCAGGGCTCCTGCTGACTGCAGCCGGGCAGCCATCTGCCTGTCCCTGCTCCGAAGGCAGCACTGCCCTGGACAGGATGCTGGGCGACTCGCAGGTCCCGCTTGGTGTCAGAAGGCTGAAGCAGTTGCCTCTTGCAGCCGTTCATCCTGCCCCTTTCGTAGAGACAGTTGCCCTGAAGCAAAGGATGTTCTCCTCCCATGAATCACCTCCTCAACCACAGATGTTAATGTGTCACTACATGTCTGTTGGATCCCTGTGTTCACCGCGGCCGTGCGCCTGGTGGTGGTGCAGAGCAGAGCAGTACCCAGGCAGGTCCCGCTCGGATGCAGAGCTGCTGAGTAGCGAGGAGAAACAGGAAAGGCAAGTTCAAGGGCAGGTGTGACACAAAGGAGAAGGTGACGGTAGTAACACCAAGCCAGCAGCAACAGCAGCTGCTGCACATGGCAGGCACAGCCCCATGCAACCTGCTGGTGTCCGTCGGACCCTTCACATCAGGACGTGCTGTGGTGGCACTGTGCATCTCCAGCTGGAAATGAGAAAGGGTCTTCTCCAAAGCATCCAGCACAAGCAGGACTGTTAGAGGCAAAGCAAACCTAACCCTTGCTCATCACCACAACCTCCATGTGCATTGGTAACTGCCTCTTCCAAAGCAGCAGCCCTCAGAGACCTGAGCCTGGGAGCTGCAGAGCATCTCCCGCTCTGCCTGACGCATGTGGGCCATCTCAGAGATCAATGCTTCTAAAATACGGTGTGATCGTTACGGTTCATCAAAGCACAGGCTTAATTTTAAACTCCTCAGTAATACAAGAAGTTACTGTCTGACCCTGTCTCACACCCTAACAGTGCTGCCAAAGGAGGAGAGAAATAATTGGAATTTTACATAGTGTCATACGGAGGGATTCAGAATTAATCTAAAATGAAGATGATGAGACCATCGGTTTTGTCTGGTCTTTGATCCCTTTCACAAATACAACCCCCTGGATGTGGTTAGAGAGGGCTCATGCTGTGAGCGGGGGTTTTTGTAATCGCCGCTGTCTGGAAGTGCTTGTCAGTCCGATTTGTGCATTTTTCCAGTCTGTTTTATAATACAACCAAATTACTGTTTCCACATCGTAAGAGGTACTTCACAGGCTTCTTCGGAGAGGACACCAAGTTCAAGGCTAACTTTTTCTTTCCTCTCGAAGAAGAATTTTTCCAGTTTTCATTCTTAAACCATGTAATTTGATAATTACCCACAGAGGATGAAAATCGATTCAAACAAACCTTGGGTAGCAACACTTCACAGAGATGTCTGGCGCTCTTCCTCCTCCCCATGCAGCTGCAGTTCGGTGACATGTTTACCTGTGATACCATCGCTGCTCTGAAGCTCCAGCCCCATTTGGTAGGAGCTATTGCCGGCTTCATGTAGCTTCAGAACTGGCTTCTTCTGGGGTTGATTCGGTTTTTGTGTCCAGGTATTCTGCAAATAGGAAGCCAGCCATGGAAGAGACAAAAAAATAGAATGAAAGAAAAATCCATAAATTGAGGAACTTCGTATTTCACAATACTTAAGTGGTGAAAGCGTCTCTCGCAGAGTTGCACGTCAGGATGTACCTGATGCCTAGAGGTATTTCCAGGTAGAGTTTCAGATCTCCGTGACTGGCCCTAAACCAGCCTTTCCTTATGCTCACCGCTGTTGCTAGCGCTGCAGAAACAAACTACCAGAAGCCCTTCAATTCTTACCACTGAGTTATTTACATCTCCTTTGAGGATGCTGTAGATAAAATCTCTGAGGCCCTGGGATAGACTCACTGGAGAAAGTAAGGCTGACACAGCTCCCGTTTCACCACTGCTAAAGGTGGCCCATGGTTGGAGCCGCACAGCTCATCCTTCTGGGCCTGCTGCCATTGCTGCACCTTGCCGAGGAGATCCTCGTTGCAAACAAGAACTGCTCATCCTTCTTTAAACAGGGAAGAACAGCTTGAGAAAAGGAAGGCAAAATTAGGGTTGGGTTTTTCTTGTCATCACCAGAGCCCATGCCTTTTTCCACCTGTGCAGAGAGAAGCTGTCATAGAAATGACGGAAGGCTGGTGGTGAGAACTGACTGCCAGAGCAAGGCATCGTTAATAGTCTGGAGTGTCCAGCCAGTGTTGGTGAGTGGTATAGGTTTATTTGGTAATTCATTTCTCATTAAAACTGGTACATTTTTTTCTTCCTAGCAGAACAGGAGAGAGTAGAAATGTTTCACATAATCACTGATTTCACTGAGATATGACAGAATTATCAAGCACTTTAGATCTTTTTAAACTTAATATGAATCCCATAAATTATCAAAATGCCAGCATATAAACAAAGGAATTCAATAAGCTTGGTTTTGATATTTCTATTACGTTCCAATTTGGAATGAAAGGAGATTGGAAATAATCACCTTTCCCAAGAAAATGTCACTTCTGAGACCACGCAGCTCTCAGCATCCTTGCATCAGCCTCAAGAAGCCCAGTGGTCCCTGCTGACAGGCAAGTCTCCTCCCGTGCTCAGTGATGCTGCGGCCAGTCCAGCACACCTGCCACAAAGGGAATTCTCATTCACTTCTTATCGGATGCTCGGGGGTGTCTTCTAGGGCAGCAGCACCGATTGCCCACACTGTATTTTGGGGAAGTACTTTCTTCAGTACACTGATGGAAATGCAGAGCTCCTCACCGGCATTTGAGAAACCTGGGCACATCTCTGACAAGTGGGTAGGACTTACCTTCATCCCACAGAGGAGAAAACAACAGGTGGCCTTGGCACGTACAAGCTATTTTCTCTTGAAGTGAACATGGATGTTGTAGAAATGAGAGAGTTCTCATTGAAAGAGTTCTCCCTTACCTTGCACTGGCACATTGATTTCTAATCCTGCAGCAAAGCTGAGTTCCGTTTGCAGAGGACTGTCCTGAACAGAAGTGGATGTCAGACTGTTAGCTGACAACATAAAATGTGCTTTTTATAGAGAATAACGTTTTGTTCTTTATTTACAATTAGGTAGACAACATACCTAAAATGGAAGAACAAGACCCAGCAAATACACTACGTACTAAACTACAGAGGCACCAATGGCTCTTGGCGCTTGTTTTCAGATGGGAGTTTGTACCCCCGGGGCGAGTCGTGCGCTGCTGGGTAGTACCCACCTCTCCCGTTCATTCACCGGAGAGCTGGAAAGCACAGAGAGCGACCGTCTTCAGCTGCTCCACAGTTTACATCTCTTCTGGGTGCCAGACGCGCCGTTTGCTGAGCTATTTGAACTAAATGGGAGCAGTAGGAATACAGTAATGTTGGCTGAAAACGAAAGCTGAAGCAAGGGGATTTCAGAGCAGCTTTAGGGCCTGAAGACTGCTGCAGTCCTCCTGTTTGTGCTGCGGAAGGGTGATGTGGATGCCTGGAAATGACTCTGGTTGTGACAGAGAGAAGAAATTTTAATTTATCAGCAGGCTGTTCTCTGAGCATTGCAGCAGCTTTCAGATGCTACCTTTGGGAAGAGTGGACTGGCTTGATGGAGGGAGAGAGATGCTCTTCCATAGCATCACCCCCTCCAAATCTGCATGATGGCAAGCAGCTGGTGCACGTGCATTTTCCAAGCAGTCTGCACAGCCCCATCAGCGCAGGAGCAACGGCAGGGGTGGCACCGCCGGGCTATTGCAGAGGCCGTCACACGAGAGGAGCAGTGAGCAGGCAGAAAGCCAGAGCAGGTGGGGAGATGTTGGGACATTTTGGGGTTAGAAGAGGCTCTAGAAAGGGCAAGCTTAGTGAATGAGCACAACTGACATGCCATGACAGGCACGCCACGGGCTTTTGCTCTCCAAGGTGTGGTGCTGCGGGGTGTTTCAGTCAAGGCCCTGTGGACGCATGGGATAAAGCATCTTTTAGCAACAAAGCTGGACACAGTGGTGCCCCGAAGAAAGTGGTGCTGGGGAAAGACCTGTCACTGCTTTAACTGTATTCAAGCATACAGAGCTAGAGTGAATAATACTGTGAGCAGGTCAGCAATTAATTAACTGGTTTGCTATAAAAAGGAAGGGTAACACTCATTTTCTTCCACCTGGCCTGTTTAAACCTGACTTTGCTAGGAAGAAAAACATTTATTAATTTAGGTGTAAGAAAGCGTGGCCCTGCTCTCAGGTCAGTGAGAGAGCAGGAGTGGAAGAGAGCCCAGGATGATGCGGGAGGCATTATTTGAGAGGAAGACACCTTATGACAGCACTAGGAAAACAAGGAAAAGAAAACCCTTTTAAAGTTGACTGAGTGTCAGTGTGTCTGAGCAGCAGAGTGAGAAGTGAGTCAGTGTAAAATATTCAACGAATCATTTAAATTTGAATTGAAGGAACTCAATTGCTCCATTACGAGTTTCAAGTGGAGAAAGAATTCCTTCAGGAGAGACATAAAAAGCAGCTATTGATATAACATGAATATCTTTTCTCATGAAGGTTAAAGAGTGTTAAATATGTCAGTAAAATGCAGAGGATATCAAAGGATTGTCTCATTCACATAAACAGTGTGTTGGGAATCCAGAAATACCCTCCCCAGGAGTTAATTCTACAGGTTTGTATGGAAAGTCAATGCCACTCCAAGGAGCAGGAGGCTGAGCTGGAGCCTGGCACCCTGGGTCTGCTCCAAGCCTTTCAGCAGCACTTGGCTGGACACATAGGTGCACAGTTACATGGCTAATTACTTCTGTTCCATACGGAAATTAGGAGAGGGGAAAATGATCATTATTATCCATTTGAGCACATGGTTACCTGATTTCAGTGTGTGGCTGCAGCATTCTGTATGCAATTGCACTCTCCATTAAACAATGTCTGGCTTTCTGTACAAGGGTTAGTCCAGACTGGGCTTAACATGATGTCCTTACACCACACTTAATGACGTGGTTGGGGTGTTAAGAGATTCTGGCTGATACCTGTAAACCAGTATGTCAGACACTGTCAAAACCTGCTAGGTCTGAAAATATATCGACCAAATTCTGTTTGTATTGATCAGTACTTGCTGTACTTGATCTGTTCTTGCTCAAAAGAGACCAAGAGAGGCTTTGAAAGAACAGGCTAATTCAGGTATTATATTTGGAAGGGCGATGAAGGCAGCATTGCTTCCAGCCCTTAGGGTTAGATTTTGGGTTTGGGGGAGTTTGGGGTCGGGTTGTGGGGGCTTTTTGAGTGGGGGAGTGGTTGCAAGTTTCATGCCATTTGGAGTATCTTAAAGTCCATGTCCACGGACTCCCCTGACAAGGTGGACTCTGACTGGGGGTGTCCCTGGCTCTGTGCTGAGGACAGGGAGAGGCAGCCACACCTGGCAGTAAGCAGTGGGCTGAAGGACATCTTCCAGTTTCCATCCCTCCACTCTGCTTTTATATTTTAAGAGAAAGGTTCTCAGCTTCATGGGTGTCAGGAAGATCTTAACAGCCAGAGACGCTAAAGGGCTCAGAAACAAAGAGCCAAAGAACCTATACTGTGTTAGACTTAGCTGTGTTGGGATGTTGTTGCCTTTAAGGTCACCATGGGAGTGAGTTCAGGACAATCTGTGAGACTGACAAGGGCCAGATCAGACATGGATGCTGTGGTATATGCACTCCTTCATCCTCCTCACGCCAAGTTAGATCTGACTGTGGAGGCTCCCTACGAGTGCAGCAGACTCAAAGCGGGAGGATGTCCTATTCCACTGATAAGACAAGACATTTTCAAAACAGCATTTGCAAGTTAGGCTTGATAGTGGACTCACTTCCTTGACAGCCTCAAATATGTTTCATTGCCTGATCTTAGCAGAAGTCAAAATTCACCTTCACTTCACTGGGCAGGGACCTGATTAAGCTGAAGCCTGCATCATACCACAGCTGTTTTACCCCAGTAATTCTTCATGTCCCAATAACACACAGCATCCATATATCAGCGTGTTGCCAGCAACTTGCACAGTGCATTTACAGCACCAGGTGACTTGCAGTGAAGGAGAACCACTAAAAGACCCTCTTTACTAGAGGGAGTACTGGGACTACCCCACCAGCAGCTGGAGTAACATGCCATGTGGCAGAAGTCCCTCCTTCCCCTAGGGAAGCGGAGCTCAGCTGGTTCAGCACACCTTCAAGGTGGAGTTGACCTGTGCTCAAAGCCATTCCCATCCATCCACATACCTTCTCAGCCATGTTTGGTGCCCCTTTCAAGTGGGGCCAAGTAGGCAGACCCGCATAAAAGTGGGTGCCACTTCCCCGTGCCTGAGAAGTCACTAGCTCCACAGCAGTGACATTGGCCAAATCACCTGCACATGGTTGGTTACTCCTCCAGTGTCTGCCCATAATTACCCATCCGTGCCCAGAAGGGCAGGCAAGCTGTCCCGCAGATCACAGGAAATAATTACAGAGCAGCTAACCTTCCTGCAGCACAAAGCTCTTCCTGATACATCTGGCAGCATTACTCATGTAATGTAATGACGTTTCCCAGCGTGATTCTCATGCCCTGGCTTGGCCATCCAGCCCTCTCCCATCTGGGGCAGGTCAAGCCCAGGACAGCAAGTCAATGCTGGGGAGTTGGGGAGGAAGGGGAGGAGTGGACATGGCTCTGGCTGTGGGAAGCAGCCCATCAAGAAATGCTTGTTTAACGTACGGCAGATTAGCTTGCCTCGGGAGTGAGCTGCTTCTGTAAATGAAACAGCTCCTTGTGAGTCAGGAGCCCAACCCTTTATTACAGAGTTGTGTATTTTCAGAAATTGCTGAAAAAGTAGCAGGCATTTTGGAGAAGCTGTTTCATGCTGGTGTGGCCCCACTTCCCGTTTACTTGGCTGGTTCCTGTGCCACCTCGACAGCTTACCAGCTCCATACGTTGAGCAGCTGGAGGTGGTCCAGCATGGTGCTGCCCTGGAAGAGGTGCCCTCCCACCCTGATCCTCCCCTGAGAAGGGAGTGAAAGGCAAAGGCTGGTGATCTCCTATACCAGCTTTGCTGAAGAGATGCCTTCTTAGCAGCTCCACTTGCAATACTCTTCATTCTCTTAACCTGGAGATGCCTTGAGCCCCGCTTGTTGCTCTGCAGCAGCAGATGCAGGTCTCTGGTGGAGACCCAGCAGCCTCAGAAAGTCTCTTCACCTGTTTATGGTGATGCCTTAAGACACAGTACCTGCCTTCAGGGGGTTGATCTCACAGCCGTGGCAGAGAACGAGCTTGTCTGTTGTCCTCATCTGGTGATATGTGGTGGTAGCACATAGTTGAGGGACTGCCCTCACCCCAGACCATGAGTCGGCAGGTGTGAGAAACCGGACTGAAAGAACTTTTGTCTCAAAGATAGCTTTGCTCAAGCGGGAAACCCCTTCAACTACTGAGTTCGATAAGGGCAATTGCCGGGTCGTAAGGACGATTGCTGGGTCGTCGAGACTTTCAATCTTCAAAAAACGCCTTGCAAGATCACGCGTCACGGCGTCAGATAACAGCGGTGTGAAGAATGGGGCTGGAACTGTGTGTACGCATGTGCAGGAATGTGGAAGCCGTGTCGTACGTGCCATCATGAAGACCACCACGAGTATTAAAGGGGACCGCCAAGATGAGGATGGTGCGCCTTCGCCCACCTCCACAGAGCAAGGGATTTGGACTCTCCCGAGACGGACCTCCGAGACGCTGTGGACCCGCCTCTTCGTCCGCCATTGCAGAACGAGAGATTTGGACCCCTTCCCCCCCCACACCAAGGCACCATGGACTCGTGGCAGTGACTGTTCTTGTGATTCTATCCCGGAGTCTTGCTTGGTTTTCTGCCTTTCTTTTCTGCCCTGTCCTATCGCTCTTATCGGTTACCATTACCTTTTCCTTTTTTTTTTTTTCACTCTTTTCATAATAAAACTGTTTCTGGTATACGGCATTTGACCTCGTTTGTGTCTTAATCTCGCTCTTGGGATCGTATCGAAACCTCCCCGATATTGGATCGGGACAGCAGGAAGAACCTGGAAAGTGGGACCTTCATCCTTCACCTGCCTGTAGCTCTGCTCTGTGGAAAGAGGTGAAACTCCTCCCCAGTGGAGTCCATGGCCACCATCTCTCTCACAAGGCATCATGCAGGCTCTTTTTGTTTGTATAGTTCAGCATGCAAACACGGTGGTGAGTGGAGTAGCCCATAGCCCATTGTCACCCTGGAGGCTCATGGAAGACCCTGTGGCCCTGCAAGCTGTTGCCCACTCAATGATGAGCCCAGCGCGTGGGCTCAGCAGGCTTTTCGGGGCTGGGGGAGTTTGACTGAGCATTGAGTTGTTTAAGATATCCTTAGCTGCCTCATCAGTCACCTACTCACAGTGACGTTGCAGAAGATGCCAACTACACTGTGATCTTTTCAGAGAGAAGCAAGATGAGAGAAGTCTGGGAGAAAAGGCAGAGGGTAGAGGGAGGCAAGACCCACATTATGGATGGTTTGGAGAGTTTAGCCAAAAACTGAAGTCATTTTATGGGTCATCTATGTACCTCTCTCCCACCTATTGAGATATGTCAAGCCCATGCTCAGAAGGACTCAGACCGTTGGCTCAGCATCTGCGAGGAAAAATCTTGCTCTATATCTCCTTTGAACCATTAAGACCGTGGGTTCCTCTAAAACACCAGCACCCAAAGGGAGTGAAAGCCTGGAGAGGGGTACCAGGCGACCCATCCGCTGCCTTCATTCACCAAGAGAGCCACATCAGTCTTTCTCCTCTGAATGCTTTTGAGGTCCCTTTCCTAAAAATGACATTCACAGACAGTAAACTCTATGGGGACACTACTGGAAATGATCACGTACGACTGAGAATGCTGAATCTAAATTTATAATACTCAGCTGCTGTAATCTGCAAACTGTGCTAAATGCTAGAAAGAGGCAGCAGCCGTCTTCCAAAACTGTTTTCAAGTACGTATGATCAAGAGAGCCACTTGTCACAGCCAAAGCAGGTGCACACTTCTGCTCAACCCCGAGGAAGTCACAGCAAGGATTATCATAATGTAGATCTTTATAGAAAGATCATAAAACATAAGATGAAAAATAACTATTAAGTTGTCTGTTCTAGCCACCCATCCATCCTTTATAAGTGCAAAGTGAATGATTTGCACGGGGAAGACCAAAGGTTTAAAGTGTGGGGGTTTTAACTAAAAACAGCAACAGAGGCATGAAAAGGCACGCTGCCAGCATACAAATCTTGCTTAGCTGCTGCAGTAATGGGAAACAAGGCTACAAATTAGTTTCAGAGCTGTGTATTTCCTTTTGCTTTAAAAACTAAAGGCCATTAAAAACCTGTCCTGGGAGCAGATAGGTTTTTATGATTTTTAAACACTGATTGAAAATATAAGTGAAGATACGCAGTTGGTGTGACAGCGCCCTTGGGGATGAGCAGCTCCGTGCACAGGTGTTTTGGGAAGTCTTTGTAAACCAGCGTTGCTACCCCTGGGTTAATGGATTCCGCAGAGGGCACTCGCTGACACGGCGTTTCGTCCTACTGCAGGATTTCCCGGGAGGTTTTGGGACACGGTAAGACAAGGAAAAACAGGCGCTGTTCCCGAAGCAGGGCCACTGCACGCCAGGAGCAGTGCTGCACGCTGCGCTTCAGCCTGTGACGGTGGGATGGGAGAGGGGGCAGAGGAGGAGAGCAGCAGCTCAGGAAATCTCCACTTGGCTGATTTGTGTCCGCAGACACTTACTTATCCTGTGTAGGGTGTGTGGTGATGTCCTCCGAGTTTATTTTGTATGCAGGTCCCTCTGCTCGGTGCTCAAGGTCGCGGGCCGTGGTGATGCTCTCCAGGTCTGGGAGCGAACTCCCTGGGTGAGCATGCCTGCAGGGAAAAGCTCACATCCCCTGGCATAAAAATGCACCCCCGAAGGAGGCGGCACCCCACGGGCACCCCGCCTGCACAGCCTCCCCGCTCTCCTGCGGGATGCGTGATGAATCCTCAAACCCCTTGATTTCATGTGCCAGGGAGGTTTAACTTCAAAATGTTTTCCAACTGTAGCTTTTCCTGCAGAAATTTTATTTTGACACACATCCTCGTGTTCAGCGTCTTTGCTTCACAATGGCTCCTGCGGTCCCTACCCCCAGGACTCTGACAGGAAGATTTAGCACGATGCTCCGTTCTGGTCTGCTCCAGATCTCCTCCCTTCAGATGGGACTTGGCAAACAAAACTTCCTATGTGAAATAAAGGATTCAGACTCTCACCATGCAAGAGAGACCTCCTGAAAGACTCTTTCATGTGGAGCCAAAGAGACTAGAGAGTGTCAGAGTTTTAAAAACAAAACACTGCCGTCAGAAAGGTACACAAACTTCATACAGGAGGGACCCTTCACATGTTGGCAGCCTTTGAATTCAGCTTTTAAATAAAAGATTTGTCTTCAGACTGAAAAAGTGATGCCTTTTATGAGTAATAAAGCATAAAGCAATTTCTTTTTTTCTTTTTTTTTTCCCCTGGATGAAACTACCATTCAATATAAAATAAGCTGGCTCTTGTGATTTATTGAAAAGCCAAACTTGTATTTCGCCTTGGGAAAATAACACATCATCCAGCTCACCAGTTTGCAGATGCCCGAGAGATGAGGGTGCTGCTGAGACTGGGATTAGGTGTTGTGTCACAGGCCAGTCTGAGGGAATATGGTTCATGTCTTGGGCTCCAGCACTTACCTGAGATGACGGGACGGAAGCTGATGGTGAGTATCATTGCTGGGAATCGGCTGTTGTTAAGAAGTTTTGCACTGTAAGTACGGATTAAGCGTTTGGCTTTTAACAAAGGTTTTTCATTGCTGGTGTATGTAAATATAATTAGGTATATAATGAATGTTTCCATTTATTCTTGCATACGATACACCAATGTTTGAATGTGAGCGATGTCCAACAGGAAGCCTCACATACTTTCACCCGAGATGTGACCTGTTCCCCTTTGTTGTGCTTGGGGTCCCCCTTTCGCACTCCCCACTCAGCCACCGGCAGGTCCGGCTCCCTCCAGGCGGCCAGGAGGAGAGCAGCCCCACGGGACCAGAACCCGGGGACAGCTTGACTTTGCCTCCTTGGAGGCTGCAGAGGATATCTTCTTGTCTGGGGCTACCTGGGCTTTTAGATACAGCTAATTTTGGAAGGTGCTTCCTCCATGGGAAGGTACTGGCAGGGTAGAGCAGCCCCCAGGCTCCTGAGGGGTCTTCTCCTGCTCTCTTAAATACACAGGGACTATGCTTTCCCTCTGATACTCAATCCACTGCAAGCCCTTAAAGACCAGATTTCCCTGCAACACGAAGCACTCCCCACTCCTTAGTCTTCTCTTCGTTTTTCTGTCAGTATTAGACCTGGGAGGTTTTGGTGTCAACACTGCTTGTGATTAAAGTACACCACAGGCACCTTTCAGGGAGCCAGGCAGATCCATCCGTGCCACGAGCATCGCTGACACTGAAACCCATGTGGGTCATTCTCAAGAAAAACTGATGCAACAGCCTGACAGGACACGATGGCTTCAGGAGTCCTCAAGGCAGGAGCCGGTGACCGCAGCACCCCTGCTCAAGCTCACTGAGCAAGCAGGCAACAGATCGCAGCACACACGGGATCTGCAAAGGTAAAACTGTCAGCTCAGATAAGCTCTTGCAGCGGTGCCCTGAGTGTGTGCGGTGCACGTGCCCTGTCTCCTTATCTGTAAAATAACTGCAGGATGCAGCATCCTTTTTGCTGTCTTCCATCGATCAAAATCCTCATGTCACCCACCCTTGCCAAGGCAGCACCTTGTTCTGACGCACGGGCGGGTGAAAGCTGCGGAGTAACATCTGTAAGGGGGAAAGCACATACCTGGGTCTGCTTTTCTTAGCACCTTGTTTGCTTAATATGATGTGAGAGCATGACAAATATTTCTGAGGGTACATGTTCTCAAAGTGTTCCCAGAAGTACCTCAACTGCAGCTGTCAGTACGGGATGTAAAGAGAACCTCCCATTTCTTTCCCATTAAAACAAACAAACAAACAAAAAGCAGAGAGCTAACGGGCAGAGGGAGAACAGTGGGTTTGAAGTCACATCTGAAACTTGTAGCTGCTGGACAAAACCAGAAGCCAAGGCTTCTGGTAGCCTTCACCTAACGCTATGCTGGCTTACAGTGAAAAACGTATGTAGGCATCACACATCCAACACCTTGTCCAAAGCACTTGCAAAAGGAGGAAAAAACATAAGGAGCAATTGCAGCTCTCCTTAATTTACACATTTTGTTTAAGGCTGTGGTAAATAGCAGCAAAACAACTGAAGGGGAGGCTGCAGGAGGCTGCATGGGGCTGCAGTTTTGCAGCAGGGTGGCAGCAGCCCGCTGCCAGGTGAAGGGATGCTCCCACGGCAGTGGTGGTCAGGACCTGGGAATGGGAATCCCCACGAGTTTCAAGAGAGGACCACGCTTAAAAGCTTGAGTGAAGACCCGGGTGGTGTCCATGGGGATTTCTGCCAGGGAGTGGAGAGGGGCGACTTGCGTTCCCTCTGCGCTGGTGTGCCAGGGCAGGATAGAGCGGGATAGCGTGGGCAGCCGTGCTGAGCAACGCTGTGCATGAAACTACACCCACGTCACGCTCCTGCTGGCCCGCGGCTCTGCTGCCCGGCCATTGCACGCATACCCCTGCCGTGCCCCAAGCCCCCCAGCACGCCCCCCTGCCACAAGCTCCCTGGTCTGCGGGTGGGAGCTGCAGCGGGCAGGGTGGGGTTGCGCTTGGACCTAGGCTGCGCTTCCCGTGGCAACCGTGGAGCTGTGACGTGTCAGCAGGCCCATGATGTCATAAGGTACCTGCTGGAAGGCTGCAAGAGCACCTGCAGCTCCGCTCACACGCTCACCTCCAGACGAAACTCTCGAGGCAATTTTTTCCTCCCCATGAGTGCAGGCTGCCACGGCCACACTCGTGCCCTGACGCGCTTTGCGGTGTGACAATGTCATCACACAATCACCTTTTGGAAGACGCCAAGTGGGATTTGAGGCAGGTGGAGAGAAAGGTGCAGAGGCAGATGAGGCTGCTGGACCTGCACCTGCAGCAGCTCCACGAGGAGCTGCCTGCATCCTGCCTGCGCAGCCTGCCCCCGCGCCCCTGCTGCCTGCGCCCACCCCACTCCTGCCCCTGGGAGAGAAGGGCCCTCCCCGCAAGGCTGGATGTGGAGCAAGAACTGGGCAGGTTACAGATATTTGCCTGCTTTCTACGTGCATTGGCATCCTTTAAGGCAGGATGAAAGGAGGTTTGGCATCGGTATCAGGAGCAAAGGTGGAAACAGGCGGGACAGGAGCGAAATAGCCGTTTTTGGAGAAAGCAGTTGAAAGGGGAACGGGAAGGCAGGGCTTGTTCAGCCAGGCAGCTCGAGAGGAACCACGCAGGCCGTGCCTATGCCGGAAAGGGTTTGGACTATGGCATTGTGACATTAATCATTGCACAAACTGGGTCTAAAATAAAATACATTGCTAGATCCAAAATTGTTCAGCTGTGGAACAAAGTCCATCTTCCACATAAATTCAGTTTAAGTCTGTTAAACATGTAATTATCTTTGTCAGTAGCCAAAACGTGCCTGGATGCAGTGAGGTGCAACATTGGTGCGCCACAGCCGTGTATCCATATTTTCCCACCTCATAGAGTAGGAGGAATAAGCGCCAGGATTTCTACATCTCCATTTTGACCACTGGTGTGACGATTTTGTTTTGTTTATGGAGTTCGACATTGACTCTAGTAGAGATAAAACCCCAAACCCTTTGGGGAGGGAATTGTTGAATGATAAACCCATACCATAAGGGTTAAGGCACAACCAAACATTGAGACCAGAAGGGCTAAGAAGTCCCTTGGTCATCAGCAGCGGTGAGTCTCTTGCTGCATTTGTGGCATTTGTATTTTCTCCCCAGACTCAAGCTTCTTTGAGTTCTCTTGTGTTGCACCTGGAGATGATGAGACCTTCGTCTTGTCAGTTAAAAATGTGACATTTTCATTACCCATAGACCAGCAAGTATCAGCCCACAGTCTGCCACACGCATTATCTAGTGGGTGCAATAAAGTTCGAGGAAAAAGCCTAGCCACTGGGTTAATTTTACACTTCAGTAAAACCAAAAGTTGCTGTGAGGTTACGTTAAGCTTACCCCGTGGCTGTGGCTCACACAGGGATGTTGAGCAGCAGATTTCACATCTGGGCCCTCAGGTGCTACAGTAGCTGGTGTCCAGATCCAGATTTTCATCAGCACATTGGGTACCAGAGCTGGGCAGGCTCAGCATCCCCTTGCAGAACCATCACAAACCAAAATCCCAGTCAAGGAATGGAAATCCAGCCTGAATGAAAGCCAGGAGGTCTCCATACAGGCTCTGGGATGCCAGGGCATGCTCTCCCTGAGCGCTAGGCTCTACAGCCCTGCCACGTTCAGGACAACTCCATATTCTAACACGAGCCCACAGGGCTACCATCTGAAATCACACCACAGCAGGATTTCAGCCTACTGCACTGGGGAATTCAACCATCCCCTTCCCACAAAAAAAAAAATGCCCAAAACACTTTGAGTGACTAGATTTAGACTCCTCCAACCAGCAATATAAAGGGACACATGGAGGAGCCACCCCTCACAGAGCACAGAAAATGCATCCCAAAATCACCATACAAGATTGAATCATTGCAAGCTTTAAATAGGATTGCTGAAATGGGTGTACCTTGCTAACGAATCTCTCATTAGGGATTTCTCACCTTATTGGTCATGCCCATTCCCTCATTGCTTGCCCTATTTCCTCTTCCATCACACACATTATCTTTTCAATTTGGTGCCTTGTGTCCAATTTAGCTATTGGAATTGAGGTGACCCTTCCATTGTGTATTTTACAAATGGTTTGAATGAGAGCCAGCCTTCTGGTTGAGCAGAGTCACTGTTAGACAGTATTAGAAATCGTTTTAATGGCTCAGTGAGCCTCCAGCCCAGCTCTGCAGGAGCATTTTGGGAT